>NC_138893.1:55573801-56151051 GCF_965194825.1 Balaenoptera physalus | reverse complement strand
GTTCCAAATGCTAATCATTATCCCTTGCTTAATATACAGAAAGTAAGTATTTCTTACCTGCAAAGTAGAAAGTATTAATAAATGTTTGTAAATCTTTTGACCTGCTTAAATTATCTACTCTACAGACTCTGCTTTATCCCTCTCATAGATTTACCAGTCCCTACACCCTTTGGCTCAGATTAATGAAAAGTCACAAGGATCCACCCACAGAAGATGCTCTCATAAGCACCAACCACATGCCCAAACAAAGGAGGGGAAAGAGATTCAGTTATTTACCACCCCCTATTTTGAGAACAAAGCTTTCCTTGTACAATTCCCCCCATCTTGTACCACCCTCCCTCTTTCCTTTGGCATAACTAGTATTTGGAAGAAAAAAGTAAACGGGAGGAAACAGTAGTGTCTCCTAGTGTCAGAGGTTTCTTTAAGTAGAACAGGCTGCTCTCCTACCAGGGCAGACAGAAGGTTACAGTAATAATATTTAGGTCTTCCCACTAGGGTGCCATGGGAAAGGGGAAAGGGGATCTTGAGAAAGGCCTTTTTAGCTCTTTTCTTGTTCAGTGTCCTCATCTGTAAACTGGAGGGAATGATAACCTTTGTCCTCTACCCTGTATGAAAACTGTAGTCCCCATCCTTACTCTTCTCTCCCCACCCAGCCCCCCTTCCCCTTCCACATGGACCCCATACACACACCCTCCCCAGGTGAAAATTATACCTCCTCCACACTGTTGTAACCTCTACACACCCCAGTGTACTTAGACGCCTGGGAGGAGCGCCTGTTGGGTTCCTGGTGGCTATTTGGGTCTTTCTCTCTTTGGGTAAAGATGCTTAAACTCCAGATTAAAAGCTTCAATCACTTGCTACCAAAGTCTCTTTGTATCTATAACTCAGTGCAGATTTACTTAGAATAGTTTTACTCCTTATCCCAAGTCTTTGGTGAAAAAGGTGAAAAATCCGCTAAGATCAAAAATATTGTCAGAAATTCCCGTGTAGGTGTGGACAAGTCACAATATTTTAGGAAATGATGGTTAAGACTTCAGAAATGTCTAAAGGTGGCAACAGACCACTGATGCTAACACAATCATTCTCTCTATTTTGGAGTAAAAGTATTGGCAGGAAGGCACTTAGAAGAATTTTCTTAAATTGTTGGCACTAATCTGTTTTGACCCATTTTATGTTTCACTGTCATGAAAAACTCTTAGCTTTTCAAAGTATGGACCAAAGGTGACCACACTTTCATTTCTAATTCCAGAGACCAAGGGGTCCCTATATCAAGCCTAGACACTGCTCTAAAAAGGCCAGCTCTGGCACAGACCGATGAGCCGCACCTAGCCAGGAACTTACACAGTACTCTGCTTCGTAAATATTTAATTGTAAAGCATTTGAGCAGCAGTTATTATATTTATCCAAATGCTACAGTTTCTTTTCCAGTGTATTTTAACTCTTTTCCTAAGGAGAACAATGAAAAGTTGTCTCATATTCAATGGCTGAAATAAATTTTAGCATTGCTTTCAGCTGTAACAGAAAAACTCACTAAGATTGAGAACGCACACTCGCAAGTTTTCTTATACAGGGCAGCTAAATAATGAAATTGTATTTATTATAAAAATAACACTTTTCATTATAGAAAATTTGGGGAAAATAAATAGAAAGGAAAATTACCTATGAGTCCACCTGTTAAGGTATAACCATGATGAACATTTCAGTGTATTTTCCTTTTTGTCTTTTTTGCAGGCATATATCTATACCTATGGAAAATATTATCTATATTTGCTGACCTATAATTATACTATTTATGTATTTCTCTTGTGCTATTTTTGCTTCTACTGTGAACACTTTAATGTCATAAGCTATACTTAGGAAACACTTTCTAAAAGGTGTATAATAGTTGTAGGCATTATAATTAATTTACTATTTCCTTGTTTTCTGATAGGACTTTTAAGATAATGCTTAATTTAAAAATGTAATTTGAAAACCAATACCGAGTTCATTTAATATGCATTCCTTCCTTTGAATTTACAGAACTGGGTTTATAGGCCCCAAAGGTCAACGAATCTTCCTCCTTCTCAGAGGAGTCCTTGGTTCTAGTGCCATGATCCTTTTATACTACGCCTACCAGTCAACATCCCTCGCTGATGCCACGGTTATCTCATTTAGCTGTCCAGTGTTTACGTCTATAATTGCTTGCATATTTCTCAAGGAAAAGTATAGCCCTTGGGACGCTGTCTTCACTGCATTCACAATCACCGGAGTGATCCTTATCGTGAGGCCGCCATTTTTGTTTGGTTCCGAAGTCGTGGAGACGGATAAAGACTATTCAGTTCACCTGAAGGGTGCTTTCGCAGCACTTGTACACGCTGTGTTTGCTGCCGTGACTTTAGTTATCCTAAGGAAAATAGGGACATCTGTGGACTACGTGTTGAGCATTTGGTATTATGTAGTAGCTGGCCTTACCGAGTGCGTCATTGCCCTTTCTATATTAGGAGAATGGAGTCTGCCGCACTGTGGGTTGGACAGGCTATTTCTCATACTAATTGGGCTGTTTGGTTTGGGAGGTCAGGTGTTTCTCGCAAAAGCCATTCAAATAGAAAAAGCAGGGCTAGTAGCATTAATGAAGACTATGGATGTAGTCTTTGCTTTTATCTTTCAGATTATTTTCTTTCCTGATGTGCCGTCGTGGTGGACCGTGGGTGGCTCCTTATGCGTAGTTGCCAGTAGCATTGGAGCGGCCGTTCGTAAATGGTACCAGAGCTCCAAATAAAGCATCACTGCTGAAATGTGTATTTCTTTAAAGTACACCATCACCCAGTTGAGACATACCACCCGCATACACACCTGGAAAATCTGCATTTACTTCATTGACTATATTCAATACATTTCATAGTTAAGGTACCATTTTTGAATATGGTACGTCTTTAATTAGTTGAGGATAGCCAGTCAGTTGGGTGTAGCAATTATTATTTTTTGTGTGTGTCAGTTATTTTTTGGCTTTGGTTGTTGGGGTGGCATTTGGTAAGAGAACACATCATTAGTTGAAGAAAAACTGCACAATTTTTTATGACTCTTAAGTATAAATATATGTAATTTTTAAAAGTGTATTTTTGGTACTGATGGGATATAGGTGGGAGGAAATTTTAGATTCTCTTTTAGCAGTGTAGAGGCTAAGAAACTTATTGATAATAATGCTGCTGTATAATTAGTGTTGTGTTGAGAATTCATTTGAAATGTAATCCCATTCAGGAGGCCAAAGCTGAAACCTGGAGTAGGTGCCTACTTAATGGTATTAATAAAACAAATGAATTAGCCTTATTTTCAAGGCTTTTATAAATTATTGTCATTCTTTTAACCCATATTTGTGCCTTTTCACTTTAATGCTGAAATTTTTATACATAAACTTAAAAAAAAAATCTTTAAATCACCAAATTTGGCTAATAGTTTTCTGTTTTAGTGGCATTAGCATCTGTAGCTACATTCTGTAAGTCTAATTGTCCTCTGTTTTTTTGAAACTGCACTAAATTTTTGTTAACTTTCTAAGTTAAGGTGTTTAAAAATCTTAAGAAAGAAATCTTGGCATGGCCAGTGTGCACATTTCCATCCTCAAGTGTTTTCCCTATACTAGAAATGTGATTTTCTATAAATTCTCTTTGAATTTATGGTGTGATGCCAAATAAAATTTTCTCAGGGCTTTATTAGGTTGAACCATAAGAAATTGATGAGATTTTACCTTTTTAACTTACAAAAACCATAGTTCCTTATGGTTCACCCTATTAAGATACCTCTCTTACCTTCTAAACCAAATATTTAGGGGACTTTGGAGTATATTTTTTTAAAATTACTTTTTAAAATATAGTAATCCTAGTAAACTTATTTTTGTAGTCTTTTTCCCTTATGGAATTATATATAATAATGCTTCATGTTATATAGTAAATGTAAAGACCTGTGAATCCATGGTCGATTGATTTTTGTAGTTTCTTCAATAGGAAAAAAAAATCACTGTTAAATTCTAGTATATCAGTATGATATTAAGTGTCAGTTCTGCACCATGATACTAACATCATGAATTCAAACAACACATTTTATGTCTGGAACTTCATCAGGCCAGTATTCTGCAGTTAAAGAGAGAATGTAATATTTAGGAAAACTTGGGAGGTTAATCAGGAAGTAGAGAGTACACGCAGATGGCTCTTTGTCACAGTGAACCCTTTACTGGTGAGGCTATAATGGTCTCCAGCTCTTACTGTGTCAGAGCTCTTATCTTAAGCCTACAGATTTGAAAGATTATAGGCTCTTTCCCACTGTTTCATCACAATTCTTCCAAAGTAAGAAAGAACTTGGGCTTCTGAGGTTTATGCCTTGGTGAGAAAAGGATCTTTTCCAGTAGTTCCAAGAGGAAATTTTTGGCTTGCTGATCTTCCCAAGTGCTTCCCACCAGACAAATCCTAAATGAAGTCTATTTAGGAAAGTCACACTATCTTTATAACTTTAGCCTAATCTGCAATATTAGAGTTTAGATTTGCAAAAGCATCATTTTGCAAGTATGTTACATAATTATAGAATTAGAGCGTCTTAGGGCTCAAGGGTTAGAGATCCTCTTGTAGGAGACATGCTCCATGTTTAGGGATGCTAAGGGGCCCTGCCCAAGATGGGTTTCCGTGGCCTTATTTATCCCTCCTTTAGTTCCATGATTAAGCATGGAAAGTAAACCACTGCTTGAGCTATATAAGGTAAATGAACTCTCAGGGAACCCTCTCCTGGTTCTTTACCTTGCACAATAAAAGAACCTATGGGACCTTGAAAGTTAAATCCCTTTGGGCCTGTACACTAGAGACATGCTTTATTTCAACAGTGTGGTTTAAGTGCTTGAATGTCACAATATATGACCAAAGTTGGAGAAAATGTTTCTTCTCCCAACTTTTACAGGGTGTGACTCTTAAATACTTTTATAATGTCCAAGGTATATACAAGGATATGTATTGTAACAATTATGGGTGCGTATATTTTGCAAAGACTGTAGTTCCTATATCTTGAAAAGGGAACTATTTTCATAAACTGGTTTTATTTTATAATTACTAATAAAATTAATATGAAAGAAAACTATATTTTGGTTTTTATGATTATAGCATATGTGCTAGCTAATATACCTTATTTCTTTTTTCATCCATGTGCTTCAAAATGTACTTCTTAAAGAGATTGACCTCTGGCCATTCAGTTGTGATGTAACAAGTTTCGAATTGTTTATCTGTCTCTCTGATACTGTTACATTAAATCTAATGTCTCAAACATAAAGGTCCTAATCTTATGTTCCAGTGAGGCCTTTATTTTTCTAGATCCTCAGAGCTTGGAGCAACTTTTGTTCCTATAGCTAATCTGTTACTAAGTCATGGAGTGTCTGTCTTCTTATTGTCTTGTGAATTCTTCTTTCCCCACCTTTCCACTGCTGCCATCTTAGTCCGAGACTTATCACCTCACACCTGAATCACCACAACAGTATCCTGCTTATCTGCTTCTAGACTCTTTCTTCCACTCAGATCCTTGTTCCACTGCCAGACTAATCTTCCTAAGGCCCTGCTTTCACTGTTACTCTGGTTCTCATGTAGCCATAGCAATGCCTTCTTATGTACCACATCACATCCAAATTATTCATCTGACCCTATTCTTACTTTTCCAACTTGATTTCTTGTGTCCCAATACAAATTCGATACTCGGGTCAGTCTCCCCACCAACTCCCACATTTACCAAGAGATCCCTTCCTTTGTGTTTCGCCTGCTTTCTTTGCCCTCTCTTCTTTGCCCTCTAAAGCCTCTTAGCCTCCAATGGCTCAGCTGAGCTTCTGTTTCTTCCACTGTCTCCAGCTTCTCCCACCCATACTAGTCCACCTTGGAAGAACGGATAAAGCAGTGGATTAGCTGTCTGAAGATCTGGGTGTGGTGTAATCACTTTCCAGCTAGGCCCTTCCACTTAGTGTCCTTGAGCCTGTTTTCCTCATTTGCTTCAATTATTAAAGAGAAAAATATTACTTGCCCCAACCCATGTTACAAAGAAGTGTCATAGAAGGACTTGTAGACCACAAAGGAGGACAAAAGGAGGCACTTAAGTATTGAACTGTGGTTACTATGGTAGAGTTGAGCATTCACTTCCTCTTCAGAATGATGCCTAGCCCAGGGTCCTTCCCCCTGAGCAGTCTCACCAGGAATGGTATGAACAGTTTTCTGGCTTACAAACCTCATTTGGCTCCCTCCTGCTGGCACAGAATTCTACTGTTGGACAGCTCTAATTTCCTGGTTGATCTGCCCATGTAGGGCTGCCAATGGTCACCAGTCTTTTTATCTTACCCATAGGTGTCACCGTCTTTCCAGTTCTGGCTTTAGCTCTGTGAGTATCGCACTTGGCTCTGACTAGGGGGGTGAGCCTGATTCTCTGTGTGTTTCACATGCAGTATTCTTCAAACTCAGCATGGCTCTTCTAGCCTCTTATCTTTTCACCCAATAAGCATAATTAGTCTACTGAGGGTAATCCAGTAGGAAGAGAGCCAGATCTCTTTGATAACATGCTGGCCTCTGATCTAGGTGTATGGAGGCATGGTCAGTACTGGGCATGATGATTTGGTAATTACAGTGTAGGCTGGGCATGTGAAGCCTGGGCATTACCCCAAACACACCACTATATGACCCCTTTGGCCCCTTACATCAAATCTAATACAGCTACCATATTCACTTAGAGTTCTGCAAGAGGGACCCTCTGTGATCCACAAAGACCCAGTCAAGTTTTAGCCTATTTGAACACCAGATTAGGAAAACCAGTTCACAAAGAACCCATGAATCTTGACACTGCCCATCATTTCCTGGAAATTGTGGGTGAGGATTTATAGCAGGAGGGTAAGGAGCAGACATATCTGGTGTCAAGGTAGGGCAGAAAATGTTATACCATAGAAGTCCAGTCCACAAGAAAAGGTTCCACTGTGTTCCACAAGGTGCTATGCCAGCTATCACCTCCTAAGCCAGATTTGCAACACTATGAAACAACGCTATTTTTATCACTAATTTAAAAAAATAGTTAACTTTTCATAAGAAAAGTTATTTATGTTATTTATGTTATAATGGAATCATTTTAAATAAACAAATGGAAACTTTTTAGTTTTGCTTTTAAATATTGTAAAATATATATATCCCACATGAACCAGAAGCTCTTTGGAGTCCAGTCCTCAGAAATGTTTAAGGGAGTGAAGGGGTGCAAGACCAAAAGCTTTCTGAGCCATAGGTTTCATAGAGGTATCAAATTTGAAAACTTAAAAAACAAAGATTAAACCCATCCCTTCTATTTCATGAGGTTCTGACAGTCTGAAATGCAGCTAAATATCAGTTTGTAAATTAGAAGCCCCCTTAATGTGGAGTTTAATTTTAGAATTGTGAAGTTAAATAACTCTAAATCTATATAAGAGGTCCAGATTATGTACCCGAGAGAGAGCAAAGGAACAATAAGAATCCAATTAGCCCATGGTCATTGGGTCATATCAAATTGTCTCCATTACTTCCTATGTATGTGCCTTGGTTCCTTTGTATGTGTACTTTAGAAAACTCAGAAGACTTTGCTACTCTGTAGGGTAGCACATGCGTTGATACAACTTCTATGAAGGGCAATTTGACAACATCGATTAATTTACAGATGCACATATTTTTTCACCCAGAAATTCCATTTCAGGAATTTGTCTTACAGATATACTTGCTTACTGCAAAATGACATATACAAGATTATTTATTACAACATTACTTAATAGCAAAAAACGGAACTAGCCTGAATGTTCCTCAGTAGGGTACTGGTTAAACAAGTAATGGTACATAACACCAAATACAATGGCATTAAAAGTAAATTAAGCCACACCATTGTAAAGCAATTATACTCCAATAAAGATGTTAAAAAAAAAAGTAAATTAAGAGAGAGCAAGGGAGCTTTGCATGCATGGATGTGGGATAATCTTCAAGATTAAGTGAGAAAAGCAAGATTCAGATAGTAGCAGAGTATGTGATCGATTGTATAAAAAGAGGGTAAACAATATTCCAGGAAGATACACAAGAATCTAGTGACATTGGTTGCCTTTAGGGAGAATTTGGCGGCTGAAGAACAGGGTGGAAAGGAGACTTTTCACTGCATCCCCTTTTATACCTTTTGAATTTTGAGCTATGTGGATATATAACCTAGTCCAAAAATAAAACAGAAAATAAAACTGGTAGAACAAAAACAATAAGATGACTTGACAGAAAAGAAGGGAGGGGATGAAAGAGAGAAATAGAGATATATATACATACAGACAGACAGACACAGAGAAACGTTTATTGTTTTAATCTGATTTATCACCTGGCTCACCATCACTGACTTCCTTTTACTTTCTCCTCTTTCCCTTATCTAGCTTACAAATCAGACTTAAATTCCCACTTACTCCATGACTGAAGAAAATACAAAAGGAAAATCTGAATTTTCCCTAAGATCCCCCAAAACATTGCCCAGCCGTGACCCAAATATCTGCCTTTCCACAGCACCAAAATTATTTTTTTTAATTAAAAATTTTTTAAAAAATATTTATTTATTTATTTTGGCTGTGTTGGGTCTTAGTTGCGGCACGCGGGATCTTTTGTTGTGGCACGCAGACTTATCTCCCTAGTTGTGGCACACGGGCTCCAGAGCGCACGGGCTCAGTAGTTGTGGCGCGAGGGCTTAGTTGCCCCGCGGCATGTGGGATCTTGGTTCCCCAACCAGGGATTGAACCCGCGTCCCCTGCATTGGAAGGCAGATTCTTAACCACTGGACCACCAAGGAAGTCCCCAAAATTATTTTTTTTTTTTTAATTTTTTTTTAATGATATTCTTGTCTGCTTACATTCTTTTTATGTATGTATGTATGTATGTATGTATGGCTGTGTTGGGTCTTCGTATCTGTGCGAGGGCTTTCCCTAGTTGTGGCAAGCGGGGGCCACTCCTCATCGCGGTGCGTGGGCCTCTCACCATCGCGGCCTCTCGATGCCGCGCACAGGCTCCAGACGCACAGGCTCAGCAACTGTGGCTCACGGGCCGAGCTGCTCCGCGGCATGTGGGATCTTCCCAGACCAGGGCTCGAACCCGAGTCCTCTGCATTGGAAGGCAGACTCTCAACCACTGCACCACCAGGAAAGCCCCCCCAAAATTATTTTTACATGGAAAGTAATATTTATTAAACATGTCCCATCCAGGACAAGAGCTTCTTGATCTTTGTCTCATTCAATCCTTGCCAACTCTGGGAGATGGGTTGATTGGGAAATTAAAGTTCAAAGAGGTTGAAGGGGGTCACCTACCTGGTAAATTCCAGTGCCCTCACTAGTAAGTGATGGAACTGAGCCACTGTCCTAAGTCTGTCTTATCCCAAAGACCTTGACCTTTCCAATACCTCACATCTCCTACCTAGCTGGGGTAGAATACAGGACAGGGAAACACTGTGGTGTTTGTCACTGTGGTGAAAGGATTGTTTTTTCTTTCTTTCTTTCTTTTTTCTTTTTACTTATTATTATTATTATTATTGTTATTACTGGCTGCGCCATATGGCATGCAGGATCTTCTCCGACCAGGGATCAAACCCGTGTCCCTGGAGTGGAAGCTCGAAGTCTTAACTACTGGACCGCCAGGGAAGTCCGAAAGGATTGTTTCTTGATTTGGGGATTTGGAGGTATGTATGCCCTTCTCCTATCTCCTCCCCTCTCATGTAGCAAGAGCTGGATGTGAGAGTATAGAAGGTGGTGACAACACTGAATATATTTTAGTTTTATTTCTTTCAATCTATTAATCAATAGTTATTGAGCAGTAGCCATGTACAATCACAGTCAAAACAAGGAAACATCAAATATTGTCAAGCCCTCAAAATGGTCAAAATGACATGCAAACATGACATATATACACATTGTGTAATCAGTACACCTGGGCTACAGCAAGATACTGCCCAAGCACCTAGAAATGAGAGAGCCTCCTGAGGTCTCAAAGAAGGGAAGAACAGAGCTGTGCAGTGCTGCCTAAATACACAGACTTGATCCCTGGGCCAGCTGCATTCAGCCATAACTTCCCTAGATGCACTAAGAACATTTCTAAGGGTGTAACACACCAATCAGGAGGACTGGCCAGCCTCAGAAGCAGGAAAGGACGGTGGCTGTGGCAGACGTGTTCCCATTGTAGAGATGGGATGCACCAAGACGGGAAGTTCCCAGCTTTTCTCCCTAAAGGACCCCTAATAGCTGAGGAGAGTCTGAGGCATAGCTGTAAGCATAGCAACAATAACCACTACCCTTTATTTTGTCCTTCTAGTGTCAGCTACTGTCCTAACTGCTTTTTGTGCTCTGGCTCACTGAATCTTGCAATGCTGTGGGGAAGGCTGTTTATTGTCTTCACTTCATTGTTGAGGACACAGAGGCTTGGAGAAGTTAAGTGACTTCTCCAAGGTCATGTAGCTAATAAGTGGCAGAGCCTGGGTCTTAAAATCCTCCTGTGTCAATCCCCAAGCCTCTGCTCCTGACTCCGCTGCTCTATTGCTCACCCCAAGCCTGAAGCTGCCCATGTCAAGCTCAAAAGTTCTTTGAGGCTTCATGCTTTTTAAAAAATTCATGTAATTTTTTGCATCCAAATTAATAATATATCGGTGTGTTTTAGTGTAAAGATATTATTTTAAATGACTAATTCGGTTATTTAACTTCTTATCCCCCAAATCTCTGGTACCCTAGGAAAATGTGTCAAGTTTATCCTGGGTTTGTGTACCCTCGACACCCTGCCATATAGCCCATGGGACTCTTCAACTTGATTTTGAGAAACATGATCCAAAGATCAAGCAGTCAAGTCCCCAAGCTACTAACACTACAATTATAAAATCAACACCCCTTATTCCTTGTATATCCATAGTATATCAAGTATCCATGTGATTATAATTTGGCTTCTCACATACCTTAAGTACAAAAGAGAATGGACTAAGCAAAAGATTGAGCACCTAGTTCCCTAAACTGTTCTATTTCTCACTGTATATTAATAAAACTGGCACACGTTCCACACATGTCTCCGTCTACTTGGTTATTGTGACTCTTCCCAGAGAAATATCCCTCGTCCCCTTTCTTGTAAGTAATACTCCTGTATTACTCATGGTAATTATGCTAGCTGCTTTCATACCCCCCAAATCTCAGAGATGTGTCAATGGCGTTTTATTTCTTAGTTACATCACAGTCTGATGTAAACTGTAAGCTCACTGTAGTCTCCCCTTTAAGTGGTGTATCTTTTACAGTTACAGCACATCTCAGCTGAGACCAGCCACATTTCAGGTGCTCAGTGGCTGCATGTAACTAGTGGTTGTTTGACAGCACAATTCTAGAAAGTGCTGGGAGGAAAGGAGGGTTGCAGTAACAGCTACCATTGTTACTGTAGCTGCCACGTGCCAGCATATTTCAAAGCTCCTTACACATTTCTCTCATTTGATCCTTGGAGTAACCTTAGAAGATTGATGTTCTTTTCCCTATTTTACAGTCTTAGAGCGTTTAAGAGACTTGTGAGGTCACATAACTAGCAAAGAACAGAGATCTGACCCAAAGCACTTTCTGACTGATCTCATGCTTCCCATTTACAGATACAAGAAGATGAATTGCTCTGGACTTCACCCCAAAGGTCATGAAACAGCGCAGGGCCTGATCAAAGCTCAAAGGAACGGCACTAATATCACCAGTAAGGTGTGTAAACAAACCAGCCATTCCCTGTGAAAGCAAAGAGGCACCTACTATGCAGATTAGAGAAGCAGGAACAAGGTGCTAATAAACTTCCCCAGCAAAACAATATTCTTTAAGAAGCAATGGTGAGGGAATGAACAAAGTGAAGAGAAAAGGAAAGCTATGCTAACCAGAAAGAGATAAGTGAGTCTGAACATTAACAAAGGGCAAAAGTTGGTGATATAAAAATAATCACAACCTTGGCAGATGAACATGCAATTTCAATAAAGCAAGTGGAAGTGGATGCCACAGGTCCTACTTGTAAAGTTGCTCTTGGGAAGAGGAGGAACCAGAGCCTGGGGCCAGGTCAGGGGTTATCAGGATCCACTGTGGAAAGCAAGTCAAAGGAAGAGCCAAGGTCACAATGGAGACAAAGATGTGCAACCATCCAAGGTGTGCTGTTAGAACACCACGTCTGGCAGGCTCTGTACCAGCTACCAAGATAGACACAGCTGCTTACATGTGCTCAGCTAGAACTAATGCCAAAAGCAAGAATCCATATAAGCGGTCCTCAATGAAAGAAGAACGTCATGCTAAGTTTATTAAATCCCTACATTATGCCTTTTCTATATTTAGAGTTTAAATGTCTTTTATTTACGAAACGATGGTAATAGTGGATTCCCATTGTTTGGATGGCTTTGTCTATCTTTATTTTTATGTCCTTACCTGGCAAATGTAGAAGTTGACAATTTTATATCGGTCCTCCAGTTTTATCATTTAAAAACATTTTAGTGGTATATAAAATCTAAAAAGCACTGCTTAAGATTCCATCCTTTTTCATGTGTACCAGATTTTGCTTCTCTCTGGTATAATTTCAACTACTCCTTCTACCCTAGCTCCATCCCCTCAGTGCATAAAAATGCTCAAATTTCTTCCAAGTAAACCAAATTAAATGAAACCTTCCTTAAACTCTCCTCCCTTCCTCTCTAGATACCCTGAGCACCGGTTTCTTCTTTAACTTCCATTCTTTCCTCAACCCCCCAACTGTTTATCCCTCTAATATTTCACACTGGCAATTGAATATTAAAAAACTTTGCAATAGTTTCTCCACCAAAATAAAGATTAATTAAAATCTATTATTCAAGTATAATGCTTTCCCTTCTGGTTGAATCACCAATAAAACACTATTGCCTTCTTCCTATTTAATCACCTTCAGAGGGCCCAGTATTACATTAAATAGTCCTTTGTCAGTCTACCTTGGGAACTTAGACAAGTTCATAAGCTCTGTATAAGAGAAAAGCCATGTTCCAAACTGGCTTTCAAATACATTTTCTTTTTCTTTTATCTTTTTATTTTGATGTAATTTCAGAACTACAGAAACACAGCAAGAACTGTACAAATAATTCCCACTACCTTTTCACCCAGATTCCCCAAAAGTGAACATCTGAGAGTCTACAGACGTGATGCCATTTACCCCTTGCATTATTCAGGGTTCTCCAGAGAAACAAACCGATAGGATATATATACATATCTTGAGAGAGACATATGTATGGGCACGGGGTGGGGGGCGGCAGTTTAGATTAAGGAATTGGCTTATGCAGTTATGGGGGCTGGCAAACATGAAATCTGCAGGGCAGCCCAGCAGGCTTGAAATTCAGGTGAGAGTTGATGTCGCATTCTCGAGTCTGAATTCCGCGGGGCAACAGGCTAGAAATCAGGCGACTGTCTACATTGCAGTCTTAAGAAGAATTTCTTCTTCTTTGGGAAACCTAAGTCTTTACTCTTTAAGGCCTTCAACTGATTGGATGAGGCCCTCCCGCATTATGGAGTATAATCTGGTTTACTCAAAGTCTGCTGATTTAAATGTTAATCATATCTTAAGAATATCTCCACACCAACATCTAGATGGTTGTTTGACCCAGCGACTGGGAATCATCGCCTAGCCAAGTTGACACATAAAATTAACCATCACATCCCTAAAATTCTGCATTGTCTATTTCCTTCAAAAGCATATTCTCTCAATAACCACAGTAAAATTTGCAAAATCAGGAAATTAACATCAATATAATGCTAATATCTAATATACTGACTTTATTCAAGTTTTACCAATTTTCCCAATAGCCAATAAAAAAAAAAATATGGACAGTTCTAAAGTGAACAAGAAAAATGTTTACAAGTCAGAAACTGCTACACAGAAAGTAATTTTAATGAAAGGATTGTTGATTTTTTCAGTGCTTCTAATTGAGGAAATTAAAAGTTGGCCATTCTCTGATGGACTCAATCGATTTTTGGAATTTGATATTCAAAATCCCAAAGTCTGGTACCTGGCTAGAGATTCCATCCTTTCTCATATGCTTTAAGAACTTGTTTTTCTAATTCCTCAAACTTTCCACTTCTATTGGCCCTCCTTCTACATATAAATATGTTCATGTCTCTTCCATCTTCCATCTTCAAGCCAAACAAAAGCAAACAAATCCCTTTCTAATTCCAACATTTCCTTTTTGCTGTTATCCTAGTTCTTCCCATCAAACTTAGACTTCTAGAAAGAATCACCCACACCTGTCTCATATTCCTCCACCCCACCCCATTTACTCCTCAGTTTAGTAGATACCAAATCCATCTGCGTCCCTTTTCCTTGCTTGAATATCCCCAATTTTGTTTGCTTAGGGAAAGTGACCCACAACCCAACCTCAGGAGAGGGGCTAAGGTGGGAGTGAATTTCAATTACCATGATGATCTAATCCACTTGCCAGTGATTGGCATAGAAAGGGGCAAAGAAACCAATTCTGGTTAATGAGATGAGAAGGAAAGTTTATAGGCAATATCTCTGGGAAAGATTTTCTTATTCTCACAATGAGGTTTCTGATAAGAACCTTTTCTGCTTTGTAAGGAGGTGATGCTTGGAGCTACTGCAGCCTCTTGCAACCATGAGGACATCTAGCCAAAGGCATCCATTGACTGATAAAACTCAATGGCACTATGAGTGGTAGTTAACATTTTGCAAGCTAGCAAATCATTTATTAGACAATTAGTCATTTATCCCCCCAGTATTCAAGGTAATAAAAAAATCCATTATTTAAAAACTTTATTTTTCAATTTTTAAACATTCTAATTGTTTACTAATGTTGCAAAGCATTATTTCTTATCCTCCCTTTTTATCCATGTTTTGCAAATGCACATTATTTCAGTTATGTTGTATAAAATGAACTATTGATGGATACCTTAAGAATTTAACCACTGGGGACTTCCCTGGTGGTGCAGTGGTTAAGATTCTGCCTGCCAATACAGGGGACACGGGTTCAAGCCCCGGTCCGGGAAGATCCCACATGCTGCGGAGCAACTAAGCCCGTGCACCACAACTACTGAGCCCGCGTGCCACAACTACTGAAACCCGTGTGCCTAGAGCCCGTGCTCCACAGCAACAGAAGCCACCGCAATGAGGAGCCTGTGCACAGCAATGAAGAGTAGTAGCCCCTGCTCGCCAAAACTAGAGGAAGCCCGCGTGCAGCAACGAAGGCCCAACGCAGCCAAAAATAAATAAATAAATTAATTTTTTTAAAAAAAGAATTTAACCAGTGGACATGGCATTATATTTAAGACAAAATTCCAAGGGCCCACAAATTAGCTTTTAAATAATAATTTGCACTGGAATGTCCCGAGAACCACCAGTTAATGGCAGTGCTATGTTAGTCATGGTTCTCAGCTTTCCAAATCAATATGAATTACTTTAATGTAATATTTTTCTAAGGTTCTGTGCACTTTATTGTGTATGGTCCTTTCAAAAGGCTGCCCGGCAGCTTGGTCTATGATTTTTCAGCAAAGATAGCAGAAGTATTTCAAACAGGAAAGCTTTTAAGATTCTGAAATCATTTACAGAAAATCATTTAGTGAAGTGGCGTAGTACTCATTATCAAAGAATGTTGATTTGGATGTCTGCCTGGACTACACTTTAGGGAAAAAGGAATTGTCAAAATACCTTTGAGGCTATACACGCAGGATCCCCTTGGTTTAGAGCTCAGTTTTACCAGTAGATGTCGCTATAGTCAGACATTATTTTAGAAAAAGATAAAGGTGACCTCATTAGCATTTAAAGGCTGTCGGGGGAGAAGCAAACAAGCTCTTCTACACCTAAACATGTGCTCTTTTTTTTAAGAAAACGCAGTAGGCATCTAATAAATGTTTTCTGAGTGAATTAATGAATAATCAATGTATATTAATTATTCTGCCTTGAAATCTTTGTGACTGAGTTATGTTGATAGGAATGTCAGAGGCAAAGCTTTAGAATTTGCAAAATAAAAATGAGCTCTAAGGGCTTCCCTGGTGGCGCAGTGGTTGGGAATCTGCCTGCCAATGCAGGGGAGACGGGTTCGAGCCCTGGTCTGGGAAGATTCCCACATGCCCCGGAGCAACTAGGCCCGTGAGCCACAACTGCTGAGCCTGCGCGTCTGGAGCCTGGGCTCCGCAACAAGAGAGGCCACGATAGTGAGAGGCCCGCGCACCGCGATGAAGAGTGGCCCCCGCTTGCTGCAACTAGAGAAAGCCCTCACACAGAAACGAAGACCCAACACAGCCAAAAATAAAAAATAAATAAAATAATATAGGTCACAAATTAATATACTATTAAAAAAAAATGAGCTCTAAGATATGAGCAGACAAGTTTAGAAGAAAACAACTTGTCTAGAGTCCATTCATGAGATGGGGCATGAGAATTCAAGCAATTCAACTTCGCAGACATTAGTAACTGCATCCATCCTATGTCAGCAATGAGCGAGGTTCTACTAGAAACAGTGGGAGATGTGGTACCTAGGGCTCCATGGGAAAGTGAAGCAGAGGCCATTTGTTCTGTCCTCCATCCGTGAAAGGGGGAAGGGATAGGTTTTCCTGGCACCACAGTCAGACACAAGTTCTCAAATCTGGGAGAAGGGGCCAAGAAACAATTCCCTAGCTCACTAGCTCATTTAACACCCACTTTCCCTTTTTTTTTTAGCAGAGGCTGGCCTGCACGTGACATAAAGACATTATGCAAGCAGTTTACAAAGCTGTCATATTATTCAGAGGTTTGATACTGATTATATATATAATATGTATTATATTCATTTTGAGTACCTGCTAAGGGGCACACTCTGTACCAAGTCCCTTATCTGATTTAATCCTCCCAGAAGCTCTGTGAGGCAGGAAATTTTATTATCCTCATTTTTGGAGACGAAGTGTCTGAAAAACATGGGGCTGGGGGATTGAGCGGTTAAACGGCTTATCCAAGATCACCCAGTCAATGAATGGTAGAACAAGAGTCAAGCCTAGCCCTGTGTAAAGCGCTCTGTTGTGCTCTTTCTTAGTTCGTTATTTCAAGGCAACAGGCTCTATTAGTGTTTGACCAGATAAAATCTGGAGTCATGTTGTTTAAGTTGACTTTACCCCCCCAGAAATAAACTCACATATATATAGTCAGTAAATTTACCATAAAGAAGCCAAGAGTATACAGTAGAGAAAGGACAGTCTCTTCGATAAACGGTATTGGAAAACTGGATATCTGCATGCAAAAGGATAAAACTGGATCACTACCTTACACACCATACACAAAAATTAATTCACAATGAATTAAAGGGACTTCCCTGGTGGTGCAGTGGTTAAGAATCCGCCTGCCAAGGCAGGGCACATGGGTTCAATGCCTGGTCCGGGAAGATCCCACATGCCACGGAGCAACTAAACTTGTGTGCCACAACTACTGAGCCTGCACTCTAGAGCCCTGAGCCACAACTACTGAGCCCATGTGGCACAACTACTGAAGCCCGTGCACCTAGAGCCTGTGCTCCGCAGCAAGAGAAGCCACCACAATGAGAAGCCCAAGCACCGCAACGAAGAGTAGCCCCCACTCTCCCCAACTAGAGAAAGCCCATGTGCAGCAACAAAGACCCAACGCAGCCAAAAATAAATAAATAAAATAAATAAATTTACAAAATGGATTAAAGACTTGAACATAAGACCTGAAACCATCAAAATCCTAGAAAAAAACAGGCAGTAAGCATCTTGATATCATGATTTTTTGGATTTGACAACAGAAGCAAAGGAAATAAAAGCAAAAATAAGCGAGTTAGACTACAGCAAACTTAAAAACTTCCGCATGGCAAAGGAAGCCATCAACAAAATGAAAAGGCAACTTATGAATGGAAGAAAATATTTGCAAATTATACATCTGATAAGGGGTTGATATCCAAAATACATAAAGAACTCCTACAACTCAATAGCCAAAAAAAAAAAAAAAAAGCATACAATCTGATTAAAAAATAGGCAGAGGATCTAAATAGACATTTTCCCAAAGACATACAGATAACCAACAGGTACATGAAAAGATGCTCAACATCACCAATTATCAGGAAAGTGCAAATCAAAACTCCAATGAGGTATCACCTCACTCCCGTTAGAACAGCTATTATCACAAAGACAAGGAATAACAAGTGTTGGTGAGGATGTGGACAAAAAGGAATCCTTGTTCACTGTTCATGGGAATGTAAATTGGTAAAACCACTATGGAAAACAGTATGGAGTTTCCTCAAAAAATTAAAAATAGAACTACCATATGATCCAACAATTTCACTCCTTGGTATTCATCCAAAGGAAAAAAACCACCAACTTGAAAAGCTATCTGCATCCCCTTGTTCATTGCAGCATTATTTACAATAGCCAAGACTGGAAGAAACCTAGGTGCATTTCATATATATATATATATATATATATATATATATATATATATATATATATACATACACACACACACACACATCAACTGTAAAAAGGAAATCTTGCCATTTGCAACAACAAGGGTGGACCTTGAAGGCATTATTCTAAGTGAAATAAGTCAGATGGAAAAAGACAAATACTGTATGATCTCACTTATATATGGAATTTAAATAATAATAATAATAATAATAAACCCTAAATTCACAGATACAGAGAGCAGATTGGTAGTTGCCAGAGGTGGAGGATGGAGGGTGGGTCAAATGGGTGAATGTGGTCAAAAGGTACAAACTTCCAGTTATAAAATAAATGAGTCATGGAGATACAATGTACAGAAAGGTAACTATAGTTAATAATATTGTATTTTATTTTTGGAAGTTGCTAAGAGAGTAGATCTTAAAAGTTCTCATCACAAGAAAAAAAATTGTAGCTATATATGGTAATGGATTTTTAACTAGACCTATTGTGGTGACCATTCACAATATATATTTTTAAATTTTTTATTATTATTTTTTTTAATGCTATTCTTGTCTGCTTACATTCTTTTTATGTATGTATGTACGTATGTATGGCTGTGTTGGGTCTTCGTTTCTGTGCGAGGGCTTTCTCTAGTTGTGGCAAGCGGGGGCCACTCTTCATCGCGGTGCGCGGGCCTCTCACCATCACGGCCTCTCGTTGGCGAGCACAGGCTCCAGACGCGCAGGCTCAGCAATTGTGGCTCACGGGCCGAGCTGCTCCGCGGCATGTGGGATCTTCCCAGACCAGGGCTCGAACCCGCGTCCCCTGCATTGGCAGGCAGATTCTCAACCACTGCGCCACCAGGGAAGCCCCCATTCACAATATATAAATGTCGAATCATTATGTTGTATACCTAAAACTAATATAATGTTATGTCAATTATATCGCAATTTTTTTAAAAGTTGACTTTACCTGAATCATTCGTTTAAAAAATCTTAATTATTGAGCCATGCCTATGAACAGGCACTCTGCTGTGTGCTAGGAGAAGGGGAATATAAAGGCATGAAAGCCAAGTGCCCTAGAAGAAATTATAATTGAGTGGAAGTAGACGTGGGGTGTGTGGAGATGAGGAGGAACTTGAATGAGGAAGGTCACCCAGCCTCTGTCCTCTCTACACAGCTCAGGAGGATTTGGGGAAAGTGGAGAAGATTTGGAGCAGCTGCTGTGAGGAATGTGTGAGGTTAAATAATATGTCTGGGAGAAGCAAGGAGTATTTCAGGATCCTTTCCACTCAGAATTGATGGAGCTTATTTTCTCAGATTTTCCAAAATAAAGTTCACCTCTGGCTAGAGCTCAAGTTTGAAGAATTTCAGTACAGAATTTAGTCTTGTTTCTTGAAACTTTGTGAGCACTTAAAATTTTTTAGCATGAAAATATATAATTGATAATACTACGTTAAGGAGAAGGAGGCCGAAATGCTTACTAAACTTTCATTGTCGATTATCTATTCAACTTACTATTTCTTATTGTCGCCTCACTTCTGAAATAAAGAAACAATGAAGTAAGAAACATTTTCAAAGCCAAAGTTGAAATTATATGACAAACCTAAACTTAGGGACATTTGTGTTTGTATTTTCAAGATATGTGGGCTTATTGCCCTAATCCTTACATTTTTAACAATGTCATCTGCTTGCTTTGTGTTTCTTCAAAATTTGTAGACATTTTCTGGCTCCACTGGGATGTTTTCAGTTCTGCTCTATTCCACTTAAAATATTTTGTTAAATTATCTCATTGCATTTTATGTTTAGAAATCCTCTCTTTGAGACATTCCATCTTGCTTCTGGCGAGGGAGGTAAATCTGGTGAATTGAGTGTTAATTACTAAATGGAATTTCTTCAGATTCAAATCTTCCCCCACCCACTTTGCCTCAGAGCAGGTAGAAAATGTTGCTCTGGAAAAATTACAGGATAAATATCTCTAAATCCATATCTCTAAATGGGCTTAATAACCAAGCCCATAACCAGTGTATTTTTCCAGAGTGACTTTCAAAAACCATATATAAGTTCATTATTAAAGCTGTAAACAAGGGGAAAAACTCCCAAAATAGGAAACACAAATAAATATATGAAAAAATTTCAACCTTACTACAAATAAAGAAAAGTACCTTAACAGAGCAATGAGTCCTTTTAACTTTAAGTTAAAGTTCTGGTTTTTTGCTTTTTTTTTTTTTTTTTTTTAATGACAATATTCAAGATTGGCAAGAGGGTTCAAATTGCCAGATGGCACCATGGTTGGGAGTATAAACTGGTAAAATCTTTTTGAAAATAAATCCAGGGACTTCCCTAGTGGTCCAGTGGTAAGACTCCGTGGTCCCACTGCAGGGGGCGCAGGTTCGATCCCTGGTTGGGGACTAAGATCCCACATGCTGCGAGGCGCCGCTAAAAAAATATTTTTAATTTTAAAAATAAATATGCAGTATGTATTATACCCTGTGGCCCAGTAACTCTATTTCTAGGAGTCTTTCCTAAGAAAGTAATCTGAACACAGAAAAAAAAAAATCTTTACATGAAGATATTTCATTTTATAATTTATAATAATAAAAATGTAAATAACTATTTCCCTATTTGAGTATATTAGGCTTTTTAATTTATTTATTATTATTATTATTATTATTATTATTTTTTTTTTGGCTGCGCTGCATGGTTTGCGGGATCTTAGTTCCCTGAGCAGGGATTGAACCCGGACCATGGCAGTGAAAGCACCAAATCCTAACCACTGGACCGCCAGGGAACTCCCAATATTAATTGTTTTTTTTTTTTAAGCTATATTCGTAGATTAGAATCTTATGCATTTTTTCACAATTATGTTTATAAAGATAGAAATAAGGGAAAATAATTGTGGTATAATACTAAATGGAAAAGCAAGGGAGTGCATATATATAAGTAAATATGAGTAAAAACACATAAAATCTATATATACATATACATATAAGTATATATACATACATGTCCTTTCTGTAAAACGACTAGACAGACGATCTCTGAGTCCCCAAGTGTGAGTCTATAAAGTGAATCTTACCAGTGTGCGGTCATCACATAAGTCATGACTCTCTGGAAACTAGAGTTACGGGGTCAGTAACACTAACCCCTTGTAGTAGGTCAGATTCCCTAGAAGCAGAGCCTGGGAAAGGGATGAGGGTGTGTGATTTACTGGGGACACGCTCTTCAGGAAAACCCTGTGAGAGCCTGAGAGAAATAGACGAGGGAGGAGAGAGGCAAGCCAGGATAGGGTTTCAGGGAAAGTCTAGTCTCCACCTGACCCAGAGGTGCTCTGGAGCACCTACCACACCACAGCACTGAAGGTGGATGGAATCCCAAGAGCAGCTGTGGGTGGGTGGGGCAGAGTGGAATCACTGACCTGCCAAGTTCACAGCAGCTGGGCTCCGGGTGCCACAGCAAAGGGGATATGGACTGGCCCCATTGTGTCCACCAGGCCATCTAGGGCCATTGTGAGGATTAAATGAGGTCACTGTTGTGGACCCACAAGACCCATCAAGGAACAGTAGCTTTTCTTTTTTTTAATGTTAACCAGCTACTGATTTTTAAAGAACACACCTATGTTTAAATACATACACAAATCTGACTCTTCGAGTGGGAATGCAGCTGCAATGCAAAAGCTCAATTACAGAGTGTCCCCTTCCCCAACAGTCACCATCTACTGTTTCCACATGCTTTGGTCACCTGGCTCCCTGGCTGGTTGCAAATGTATGGAAAACAGCAGTGAGGAAACAGGGTTGAGCCCTCCCTATAGTCTTGGTGGCCTTGATTTCTCTAGACCATGTCTTCCTCCTGGGTAAAATTAAATCAATGAAGGGTCCTTAATCTGGGCCAGGATATCTCCAGGAATTGTACTGACAATTCCATGCAGTTTTCTGGGATTAAAATGTATACCTTTCATCAGATTCTTTAAGGAGAGAGTGACCCAAGAAATCCAACTTCCAATCTTCCTTCCCCTCCAGCACTCTCATTATGTATGTGAGAAGAGACTTAAGTCAAAGGAGGAAATTAAACATAAAATTCTTTGTTCTGGTTTTACAAATACAGTCAATTAGAAGAAGGATTCATCTTCCCTCCAGCCCTGTTCAGATTTAGGAAAATTAAAGGCAGCTACAAGTTCACCAATGCTCTGTGAGATGGGCTTTACCTTCATTGCACAGAGGAGGAAACTGAGGCACTCCTGAGGTTACTCATCCAAAGGCCAACAGCACCCCCTTGTGGTTTAGATCTAGATGGTCAAGACATTGTGGTTTTCAAACGCCTTTGGGTATATTTTAAAATATTTTAAAAAAGATATATACTTTTTTTTTCTCTTTCAAAAGTGATACTTCAAAAATTCAACAACATATAAAGGTGTAAAATATAAATGGAAGGCTCAGCTCCCCAATTTACCTCCCTAGATGCTAAGTAGTAGACTGGATTCTTTTTTATATAGATACATACAGATTTGTTTGTTTGATTGAGTTTTACAAAAATGGCATCATATTAAACACGCTGTCCTCCAACTTCTGTCCAGACAGGGTATCACGGACATTTTCCATGTCAGAGCATAAAGATTACACCTCACTCTTTTGAAAACTGTAGTAAAAACAACCTACACATATATTAAATACTACTAATATGTTAATTTGAACCACTAGGCTAAATTGTTTCTGTGAACCATGTGGAATGAGACTTCTTCCATCTTGGAGCAATTATTCAAACTTCTTATAAACTAATTATGGAGGTTGTAGCTCTGCACTGTTCAAAAAAATTCAGGAACGTTTCAGGACCACATGACTCATGAAATCGTGAGCACGCTCTCACAGCCCAGGGAGCTTCCCTCCATTAAACGTCCAGCAAGATTTGGGTCCACCTACCTTGCATAGGTGCTCATCACATCATAACTATAAACTGTGCAATAGCAAGAGTTGCCTTACTAGCTGCTTTACCATGATTGTATTATATTACATAAAGGCTTAGCTCTTATAATTTTGGTGTCTTGCCTGTCTAACTCTGTATACTTATAATAGAGTTTTTATAAGTTTTGGACATTTATGTTTAGCTTTTAATTTTATAAATGTTATTATATTTTGGTAGAGGTGAAATAAGTAACCTAAGAACTAGAAGCCAAATGATAGACAGGCAGACATAGATATAGATGTTTAATTATTTAACAAATCCTATTAAAAACAGCTTCAAATTGAGCTAACCAAGCTCAGTTTGGCAAGGCATAAACACAATTATACCAGTCTTACAATGTAACTAAAATTCCAGGGGTGAAATTTTACATGTAATATTCTTTTATTCAACCTATAAAACAAATGAAATGGGATGGTTTTGAAACTTTAAGCAAACGTTTGATGGACACAGGCACTGAGTATGAATATTTTCAAAATGCCTTGTTTGAACATCTCATAATGTTACAATATACATCTGAAAAGTGTGTTAAACCAAAGAACAGTATGGCATGGTGGTTAGTGGTTCCAGCTCTGAAGTCAGGTCAACCCAAGTTTGAATCCTACCTTCATCATTAGCTAGATGACCTTGAGCAAGTAACATCACCTTTCTGAACCTCAGTTTCCTTATCTATGAAATGGGTTTATTAGTTTCCAAATAACAGAGATGTTGCAAGAATTATGAGCTTGTGGCAGTAAAGAGTTTAGCATAATGCCTAATGCTAAGTATTAAGAATTATTATGTTTTACACAAAGGAGAAGCAAAAGCCACTTGGGATCAAGATGAAGGATGCTCTTCTCAGATGTCTTCCTGAACCACAAGTAGCTTGTCAGGACCTCCTTGTCCCACCTACCTAACTCCTGCATACTGTGCTCTTAGCCACGTCACTGCATGAGCTCACAGTGAGTATCCATTTCCAAGCAGGGAGATGCCCTCCATCAAATCTATTTCTCTTCTTTTCTGAAATTTGCATGGAAAAGGGAAAGAAGGCTTTTTTTTTCAAAGAGTTCTTAAAGTTAAGTACAAGAGAAGGCAAACGTTAACAGAGGAAAGACTCCTGCTGTTGGCCACTGAGAAAAGCCATCAGAGGGGCTTTGATGTCAACCTGATCTGAAGGAAAAGCTTTGCTTCCCAGCTAAAATTCACAGTGAATTTATTTTGTCTTCTTTTTTCATGAAAGTAATATGTATACTTTATAAAGAAAAAAAATTGCCCAGTTCAGAGAAATAAAACATTAAGTTTCCTGTTCCCAGACACCTCCAGTCCTGGTTCCTTGCTCCATTTAAACTACCGGTTTCTGCCTTTCGGGGTCATCTCCATCAGAGATGGGACCGAATGGAATAATCTCATTCAAGTGTTTGCAAAGTCTGGTGCCATGATATGCTGCACCAAAGGGAACAAGAAGATTCCATGTCTTTCTGGTTAAGACCAGTGTCAGCACAAGGAATTAGCAAACAGCATCCTAGCAGAATTTGGAATGGAATTTGGAAAATGGAATTCTGGAATAAATAACCAGACCATGGTCAAAAGGGCCAGCAGGCCCAGAGCGACTGGGGTTGGCTTTTCTGTTTACCCCTTACCTCAGCCACCCCGAAGTCCCTGGGTAGAGCCAAGCAGAGGACCATCATAAACTGGACCAATGCCCACAAATGATCCAAGGAGCAAGGCTTGGAAACCAGGCTAGGAACCAAATCTCTTTCCATCACAGTGATGCACCTGGGATGGTGACAGAATGAACCTGGCCCTGAATGGTCCAGACCTGGCTCCCAGACAGATCCCTTGAGAAGAAAAATAGGAGAGAGTCCACCTGGTGAGATGAAGGATTCCTTTAGCCAAGCCAGCCACCTGCATACTGGGAATAAATCAGGACTCTGCTCTTCTTCTCATAGATATGCCAGCCAACTTGTGGCTTACCTAGGAGGAATTTGGAAGCTGATTAAGGAAGGAAAGCAATCCAAGTTTACTTCATTATGGTCAGATGCCAACAAAATCTAGATTATCATTATGTATTTATACCCACAAAGGGAACAACTTGGCATGGATTGCAAAGTATTTAATTATAATTTAGACATCTCATGTCATTCAATGTTTTGTTTTATTATGGCTTTATTTATTGACATGCCATCTTGACCACAGAAAATTCTAAGTTCCTACCAGTCCTTCACTGACCTCCTGTATTGTAAGGAAAAATAATAATTAGCTGTACAGGAAAAAAAAAAAAGGATTCACTTTCATAAGTAGCTTACATGTGATGTTGTAAGAATAGTGAAACTAGAGGAGGAAAGGAGTATCGCCTTAAACACACAAGCTCTTGGAAGCTTCTCTACTTTCTCAAAGGCTCTTCTCCCTACCTCCGAGTTAGCCTTTCAGACTCACCCCTCTTTTAAGCCTTTCACTTCCAAGTTAGAATGAGTTTCTCCTTCTTTTCTACTTCTGGAGTAGCCTGTTCTTACTCAAATAATTGTATGAGCGATGTGATCTAATTATTAGTTTAACTGTCTGTCTCTCCTATTGGTCAATGAGCTCGCCAGAGGGCAAAAGACTGTAAGAAATTGCTTTCCTCATTATGGTACATCACACAGGGAAGTACTATGCTGCAGTCAAAGAGAATAAGGAATCATCAGGTATCAGGGATGTGAAAATCAAAGCTACAGTATGATACCACTTCATATCCACTAGGATACCTGTAGTTAAAAAGATGATAACAAGTGTTGGCAAGAACTTGGAGAAATTGGGACCCTCATATATTACTTACGGGATTGTAAAACAGTGCAGCCACTGTGGAAAATAGTCTGGCAGTTCCTCAAAAAGTAAACATAGAGTTACCATATGATTCAGCAATTGCACCCCTAGGTATATGGCCAAGAGAACCGAAAACATTTGTCCATACAAATCTTGCACATACATGTTCATAACAGCACTATTCATAACAGCCAAAAACGTGGAAACAACTCAAGTGTTCATAAACTGAAGAAGGGAGCAACAAAATGTGGTATTTCTATACAATGAAATATTATTTGGCAATAAAAAGAAAGTACTGATACATGATACAACATAGATGAACCTTGAAAACATTGTGATAAACGAAAGAGGCCAGTCGCAAAGGACTATACATTGCATGGTTCTATTTACATGAAAGAATAAGCAAAGCTATAGAGAAAGAAAATAGATTGGCGGTTTCTTAGGGTTGGTGGAATTGGGGGGAATGGTGAGTGACTGTTAAAGGGTACAGGGTTTCTTTTTGGGGTGATGCAATGTTCTAAAATGGATTGTGGTGATGGTTGCACAACTTCGTGAATATACTAAAAACCATTGAATTGTACCCTTTGAATGGGTGAACTGCATGGTATGTGAATTATATCTCAATAAAACTGTTACT
The DNA here is from genome assembly GCF_965194825.1 of Balaenoptera physalus. Lineage (NCBI taxonomy): Eukaryota > Metazoa > Chordata > Mammalia > Artiodactyla > Balaenopteridae > Balaenoptera > Balaenoptera physalus. The sequence goes on along the minus strand of NC_138893.1, from coordinate 56,124,293 downwards.
AAAAAAATAAGGAAGAGCTCTTTAACGCTGAAAGGTGTAATTCTAGTATATACAGTTTAAAAAGCAAGGTGCAATTTACAAATTTATTTATTTATTTATTTTTGGCTATGCTGGGTCTTCGTTGTGGTGCGCGGACTTCTCATTGTCGTGGCCTCTCCTGTTGGGAAGCACGGGCTCTAGACGCGCAGGCTTCAGTAGTTGTGGCACGTGGGCTCAGCAGCTGTGGCCCGCAGGCTCTAGAGCACAGGCTCAGCAGTTGTGGCGCACGGGCTTAGCTACTCCGCGGCATGTGGGATCTTCCCAGACCAGGGATCGAACCCGTGTCCCCTGCATTGGCAGGCAGACTCCCAACCACTGTGCCACCAGGGAAGCCCGCAAGGTGCAATTTAATAATACACGTGTGAGAAACAAGGTAGATAAAACTATGCATGCACTAGTTTATTTTTGCAAAAAGAATTATAAGAAGGATAAACTAGAAATTAATGATAATGTCCCCTACAGAGGGAGAGTGGGAAAGGCGGGAGGGGAGGTAGTGACACTTCCCTGAGTACACCTTTTTGTATAGTTTTGATTTTTGGAACCATGTTAATGTTCTTACATATTCAAAAATTAAATCAACAGCATTTCATTACATTTGACTTATTTCAAAAATGAAAAGATTCCACGAGTCTATACTTACACTAAAACAAACAGACAAAAATAAAGGAATAGAGTGAGAGAGAAAGTTCTTATTTACAGAAGAATGCTAACTGAAAAATATATGAGAAACACCAGAATTTTAAAAATCAACACTTGTCAACCACCATCTTATTAATTGATTCAGGAAAGCATCATCAATAGTTGCTAAATTTACTGGGGAAAAATTGTTGGGGACCAGAATACTTATACAGGCTCAAAGCATCTTCTTGCAGATTACATATTAAATACAAGGGAAGAAATGGTATCTTTACCAAAATATGGCAGATAATACATTAGCCAAATGATCAAAATGAACATCACCCAAGACGGAATGAACCACATCAGATGATTCCTGCTGTGATTCACTGAAAGAAAAATACCATTCCTGTCATATTCCTGCCAAGAATGCATAATCATAACCAAGTCACAAGAAGGCACTCAGACACACCTAAAATAAAGGCCATTCTGTAAAACAATAGGCAAGCACGCTTTAAAAACGTTAATGCCATGAAAAACAGTGAAAGGCTGACAGATCATTGCAGATTAAAGGAGACTAAAGAGAAATGACAGCTAAATGCAATGTGTGGTTCCGGATTAAAACCTGGATGCGTAAAGAAAAGTGTTGTTGTATTCAATATTGGGATAGTCAGTTCCATTTGAATATAGATTACATATTAGATTAAAATATTGGATGAATATTAAATTTCCTAAATTTGACAATAAGAGACAGCCTTAATTCTAAGAAGATAATACATTTTAGTGGTAAAGGGTCTTGATCTCTTCAACTTACTCTCAAGTGTTTAATTTGAAAAAAAGAAGAATGTGTGTGTGTGTGTGTGTGTGAGAGAGAGAGAGAACAAATACATCAAATTGCTAATAAAAGGTGAAGTTTTCAAATTTTTAATTTATAAAGAAATTATCTCACTCCAACTCTGTATCCCCAGCACTTCCTAGCAAAATAATCTCTGCAACATAGTAGATGCCCAATAAATGTTTATTAAAGGCTTAAATTAAATGACAAAGTCCAACCAGGAATCACTGAATTGCAAGTGATAAGGTAGCCAGTTTAAATTGCCTAAGTTCTGACAAAGGAAGTCAGAAAATTTAACTGTAAACTCAAATGGTATACTTGTTTCAGGTATAGCTGGATCCAGAAGTTCAATCAGTGTCATCAGGATCTTCTCTCTCTCTCCGTCTCTCTCTTCCTTATTTTCGTCTATGTTGGCTTTACTCTCTCCCTTGAGATGACTCTCCTTAGGATGGACTCACATAGCTCTCTAGTTCAGCAGAAATAAAGATATTTTTGTCCAACTGTTCCATACACTTCCACTACTAAATCTCACGGAACTGACTTAAGTGATCAGAGAGGGTGAAAAATGCTGATGGGCAGATTTGAAACTTGTGTTCTCAAGTGTGACCTACATGTTTTTTGGAATGAGCAGCTTCAAATTTTTCAAAGCACAAAGACAAAGTCACGCAGAGTCCTGGAACATCACCCCTGAGAGGAGACAGGCAGCCGGGTCCTCCCTTCTGCCCTTGTCCCCTTTGATTAGCTTCTCTTTGAGCCTCATGGCACGAAACTGACAGACACCACAAAGTCCACACGGTGGATCTCCAAAGTCCAAGCTATTTATTCTCTAAGGTTAATTAACCTACGTTTCAAAATAAAATGTTGTAGTATGAAATTCCAAGTAAAGAAAGTTCCACTAATCTTTTCTGAAGAGCAGTGATAAGAAGTGATGACTTCCTCTAACAGGCTCCATTCCACTGGTCATGATGAAATCCATTTACTCAATCCAGCAGTGGACATTTTTAGACACTTAGTTCAAGATCACTTAGGGGAGACCTTGTGAAATTCCAAGAAGCAGAAAACATGGTCTCTGCTGGCAAGAAGCTCCCATTTTAGTGAAGGAGAGAGTTTACACACTGGAGACATTCACTAGGGATCTGTCCTAGCCTGTAGGTGCCAGAGGTGTGATGAAGCTTCAAGTTCCCTGCAAGTTCTGTGGATTCAAGGGTAAGGAGCCATCAGGGATGATTAGAAGGGGAGCTCAACAAAGGTAGGGCCTCTTTCCTGTCCAATTCACTGATATGTCCCCACGCCTGGAAGAGTGTCAGGCACATAATAAGCATCAATAAAGATGACTTAAATGAAAAATGGGCTGAGGAAGCCCAGAAAGGTCATCAGAGAAGGTCGGAGGGAAAGTGACGACTGAGTAAGACTTAACGAGGATGGATGGTGGCAGGGAGGGGATTTAGGGAGGATGGGGACACACTCCAGCCCTGGCAAGACATGGGGTAGCTGCAGGATGGGGCCAAGCCAGGCCACACCAGTGGAACCAGTGATGCACACTTGCACAGAAGGGGGGCCTGCTGAGCCGCAGATGGGAGAGAGGGCAGTGGTCACAAATCAGCAGCCCACAGCTATGTAAGCTGGTGGACATGCTTTCTTTGACTTCCCCAGGGTTTAAAAAATTGAGAAATCTTATATCGCATCCAGACTTCTGTCTTGTCTTGAAAACTCAGGAGATCTGGCAACACTGAGCCCACGTTCTCACATGGTGACAACTGGCTGGAGCTGAGGAGCCTCACAGAGAGCACGTCCTCTGCAGCTCACGACAGCCCTCTCCACTCCCGGTTGTCTTATAACCAGGCCAAGCCTATCCTTTACGTGGCCATGGGCTCTATGGCATTTGAGCCTGTGACAAGCATAGGCGGACTGTGTATTCCCTGAAGTTACCTCTGAAAACACACGTGGCGCCTTCACCTTCCTTTTTGAATCTTTCTGTGTTGTATTCTGTTCTCAACAAAATTTTAAGTAAAATTTAGAATATTTTAGAAAGAAGGCACTCAGAAGTCTGGCAAAACTAAGCTTATGCTTGAAAACTATAAAATAAAGAGGTGTAATCAAATGTTTTGCCACAATTTGCCTCAAGGAAGTCCCATAGTCCTGCATTAATTAGAAGACTTTAGTGGCAAAAGCTATTGCTTATTCCCACTCCCTCCCCTTTTATCCCCACCAGCAATGTCCTAGCACTACGACCTCTTTAAGGACATTGGTATGAATATTTCTGCCATCTTCCCGCTCTAGTATTTTCAGAAACTTAACACATGCTGGACGTGGCAGGTGCAATTCTAATTTTAATATGTGTGGGAGTCCGCCTAGCCCACTATTCCAGAAGGGCTTTGGGAATTGTATCAGAGCATCAAGCTGGTTGGAGCATTATGCTGTCTGAACAGCAGTCCATGTGGGCATACGTCTATGGAGTGCAGGCCCCCCTCTAGCCAGTTAAACCCCTGTGAGCTAGGAGTGATTAGAAAAGAAAAAAAAAATCAGCACCTGTTCCAGCTTTGGCAAGAACCCTAAAATAGAGCAACCATTTCTCATAAAAGCTGCACTTCAGTATTTGCAGCTGCTTGCTTCCTTATCAAAAATCAATTTCTGTCTATTATATAAGATACATAAATAGGATGGCCTTTCCCCCTTTTTGGTTTACCACTTTTCTTCTTGACCAAAGGAATCTTTCTGAGCACTTTTGTATAGATTTGGAGTCAGTGGGAAAGTTTTCTTTTTTCCACCAAAATCCACTGACCCCCTAAAAAGGAATCCATTTAAAAAATTTTTTTAAGTTAGTCACTTTAAAAAGTAAGCATAGGGCTTACTGTTCTTTGTTTTCATTTTCCTTTCTCATGCAGCCTACAAGAGAATGAATGAAAAAATAAACATAAGAACATAAAACCTCATTCAGTAAGTACATCAGTCAGTAAAAACAGGTTTCAGTTTAGTATAATAATACACATGGAGAGAGACAGAGAAAATGAGACGGCAGGAAAAGGGCCAAAGGAAGGGGGAAAGAGGATTAGAGAGGTCATGAGAGAGAGAAGTGTACTCCGAGGTGGGAGGGGAAAAACCAAAAGTCATTGATTCCTTATTCAGACCACTCCCCAGGCTCCCAACAACCTTAGTCCGCAAACTCATCTTACATGCGAACTGAGCCAATGCCACAGCTCCTAACCCTGGCTCCATGAGCCTCCAGCACAGCTAGTCTATTCAGTTTGGTCCCTGATGCTACGGATCCAACCCCTGAGACCCACTGATAAAACCAGCGACAGCATCTTTTTTTCCCAAACTTATCTCAATCCCCTTAAGAACAATGAGCACACTGAGGGTAGAAATCTCCCACAATAGATGATTTGCCTCAATGATCCAGATCTTTTTCTAGAGCGCATGATTTTATTGGTTGCATTTGGAATAGCTCATTTTTAGGAGCCTGGAAAAAAAATACATACCTAGCACTTTATAAACTCATCCATTCAACTGGCGTTTCCTGATTTCCTATTGAATGTCATCTATGATACTAAGAACGACTGACTCAAGGGCATTTCTCACCTCCTGCAACGTAATTCTCTAGTATACAGACTACTTATTCTTTCAAAATGTCTTGTACTCAGCCACGTTATTTCTTTTATTTGAGTAAATGCAATCTGCAAGTTGTCAACAGTGAAGTTAGCTAAGCAACGTGAAAAAGCCAAAAAAAAAAAATCTATTCCTTAAACTTCACCCACAGAAATAGGATACTTTAGAATATGCATTTTTTAATAGTTTGATTTGAAATGTGGAGGAAGGGAGTTATTTCATCATTAAAGAAAATAAATCTCATCACTTCCTCCCTCCACCCATTCTTGCCGCCACTGATTCTGCAGTGTCTCTTGGTAAAAAGCACAAGCAAAGACAGCAGAAGTTAAGGACAGATAAATGGATTCTGAAGTCTGTGCACTCACTAACTTATCTTCCCTCCATCTATCCTTTGATTTAGGCAAGGACTCAGAAGTCAGTTTCCACTGCTCATCTCTACCACTGGCCTTGAGTTATATCAGATAGAAACTTCCAGTTATATCAGATCATCCTTTTATGGCCTGGCATTCTTACTATCAAATATAGTTACTGGTTAATCTGATGGCTGTCTCTTCTCATGTGGAAAGTTTTCTACAAAACCAGATGAAATTATGTCAGATCTAGCCTCAGAGTTCCAAGCTCCTCCCTAACTTCTAGTTCTGACAGTACAGACTAAGCAATGCTCTCAGCAGGCTTGGGTAAGAGACCCCGCTACCCCCACCTGTGGTTCCACTTACGTTCTGAACTTTAAGCCTAGAAGTGAAGCCAGAAGTTCCTGTGAATACTGTTGTGAAATGAGTTAATTTTCTGATCTATGATAAGGATAGCAGTGTGATTTGTCTAGAAATCATGTCATGCCTCCACTCAAAAGCCTCCAGTACCTGCCCATTTCACTCAGGGAAAAGCCACAGTTCTTCGGAGGCCAGCAAATCCCACCAATACATCCCCACCCCATCCTATTAATCATCTAGCCTCCTCTTCTACCATCTCCCCTTTGCTCTCTCCAACTGCCACATGATGTTCCTCTAACATCTCAATCTTTTACTCACCACAGGGCCTTTGCATTTGCTGTCTCCTCTGCCTGAGACGTTCTTCCCCCAGATATCCACAGGTTCACTCCCTCAGTTCCTTGAGGTCTCCACTCAAATGTCACATTATCAATGAGACGTTCCTTGACCAAATTCCCTAAAAGAGCAGCAGCCCACTCTCACCCTAGTACTTTCCGTATTTATTTTAAAAACAGCTTTATTGAGATATAACTCACCTCCTACACAATTCAGCCATTTAAAGTGTACAATTCAGTGACTTTTAATATATTCACAGACTTGTACAACCATCATCACTATCAATTCTAGAATATTTTCCTTGCTCCCCAAAGAAATTCTGCACATTTTAGCCATCACTTCTCAATCACCCTAACTTCCCAGACCTAGACAACCACTAATCTACTTTCTGTCTCTAAATTATTTGCTTATTTTGGACTTTTCATATAAATGGAATTATACAATATGTAGTCCTTTGTGACTGGTTTCTTAGCATAATTTTTGTTGTTGTTTTTATTGCAGTATAGTTGATTTACAATGTTGTGTTAGTAGCATAATGTTTTTGAAGTTCATCCACATTGTACTATGTATCAGTACTTCATTCCTTCTTATTGCCAGATAATATTCCACTGTATGGATGTACCACATTTTATTGCTCCATTCATCAGTTGATGGATATTTGGGTTATTTCCATTTCTTGGTTATTGTCAGTAATGCTGTTAATAACATTTGGTACAAGTTTTTGTGTGGACATATGTTATCATTTCTTTTGAGTATACACCTAGGAGTGAATCCACATCATTTTTATCCTTCTTTATTTGAGAACTTATTACCATCTGATATAACATAAGTTTACTTTCTTTTTTTATTGCCTGCCTTTCTCCCACTAGAATATTAGCTCCCCAAAGGCAGGATTTTGGTCTGTTTTGTTCACTGCTTAGAACAGTGTCTGGCACAGTAGCATACAATAAATATATGCTGTATGAATGAAAGAATGCTAAATTATTGGGGCAAACTGAGGGGGGAAACCTATTAAGTCAGTAAACTGATTGTGTATACATTAAAAGTCAATTTGTGGGAAGAGGTTTGCAATGACAACTTGCAGGGAAGTAAGAAAATTTCCAGAGTTGCCACTAGCCTATGCCTTAGTCAAGTGACCTTTCCTTTCTTTCTTTCCTTTTTTTTTTTTTAAAGCTGTGTGATTCTGGTTTTTTTACAATTTTTTGGCCATACTACGCGGCATGTGGGATCTTAGTTCCCCGACCAGGGATTGAACCTGTGCCTCCTGCATTGGAAGTGCAGAGTCTAAACCACTGGACCACCAAGCAAGTCCCAAGTGACCTTTCTTGAGGTCAGTTCTTCCTTTGTAAAATGTCAGGATTGAACCAATGTTCCTGGCTCCTTCCAGCTCCATATGCCATAATATAACTTAAAAATTAACAAATGACTTGATTTGCTCATACATATATTTATCTTTCATTCATTCAACAAATATTTATTAAGTGCCTTCATAAGCCAGACACTATTCAGATGTCTTATTTGGCATATCAACATTTACAATTTACAACATTTACAACAATATACAACATTTACAATCAAACATTTACAATTATTTGGATAATAATTACACCCTTGCTGATTTAAATTTCTTATTTGTGTCCAGAAATACAGCTGAGTTGGGCTTTAAATGAAAACCATCTCTTAATTATTTTAATTTTCTAAGACATAGGCAGGAACTGAAAGACCAAAAAAAAAAAAAATCAGTATCAACATACATTTATTATTATTTCTTATTTTAGTGTCTTCCAATTTCACACAGATACAAAATGCATCCATTATCAGAAATAGAGAATCAGTGCGGTGGACTGACCGGCTGTGGCTTTTGTGTACAGGACTACAGTCTGCATTCCAAGCCCTCCCCATCAGCACTTCCTACCTCTTCTCGTGCTTTTCAAAGTGCCCATAGATTGAAAGTTTGCCTGACATGAGACAAGCTTCTCTATCATTTCTTTATCCATCTAGTTTGTTCCTTGACTTAGCCCAAGTCCTCAAATGTTGGGGGACAGAGAGAGTGGGACAGTTAAAAAGCCTTTTTTGACTCCTAATTAACATTGTGTTCATGGGCAAGCCACACATTTTGTCTCCCTTGTACCTCAGTTTTCTCCTCAGTAAGATAATGGGTTTTGAGTTTAGACCCTGGTCTTTTCCAGGTTGAACTTGAGCATATGTAGAAGTAGAGCAATCCAAAGTAGTCAAGAAGCCAAAGGAATAAGAGGTTCTATTGTACAAAGGCGAGATAATGCTTACAAAATCATTGGCTATGTTCCTGGACCAAATACCACAAAATGTACTTTGTCAGGAATATTTTCTATGATTAAGTCCCAGGGACAGTTTTATATCATCTGTCTACTGTATAATTTTAAGAAAGCATTTTGGGAGAGCAAAGTGGACCTGGGAAGAAATACACAAATTCAACAAATGTTTGTTTGCCTATGACATGCCAGCCTGAAAGCTGTTCTCATCCAACCTGTACTGGGTCTCCATGAAATAGATATTACTGGCATGACATGTTTTATAAATGAGGAAACAGGCTCTGAGATGTAAAACAATTACCTTGGCTAGGATGATACAAGTGATACACAGATGATACATAGATATGAAGCCTGTGGGCCCCCAAAGACTTGACACCCTTTTCACCCTGTAAAAACCACTCCAGGGCTTCCCTGGTGGCGCAGTGGTTGAGAATCTGCCTGCTAATGCAGGGGACACGGGTTCGAGCCCTGGTCTGGGAAGATCCCACATGCCGCGGAGCAACTGGGCCCGTGAGCCACAACTACTGAGCCTGCACGTCTGAAGCCTGTGCTCCGCAACAAGAGAGGCCGCGATGGTGAGAGGCCTGCACACCTCGGTGAAGAGTGGCCCCCGCTTGCCACAACTAGAGAAAGCCCTCGCACAGAAACAAAGACCCAACACAGCCATAAAGAAAGAAAGAAAGAAAGTCTTTCAAAAAAAACCACTCCAATTGTTTACTTTACATTCATGATGGATCTAGGATGTTATTTTTGCATATGAAGTATACAATATGTATTAGAAATAATAGATGATAATAATTACAATTCCTTTCAGAACCAAAAAAGAGGATATTTTATCCTCCTGCAACCAGAAAATTTTGTGGAAACTTGAAAAATTTGACCAAATTCCATTATTTTCAATTACCAAATAGAAATCAAAGGGTATCTCTTTTTTTTTTTTCTTTTTTGAGAAGTTCCACTTCTAGAAATTTATCTTGATAGTTAAACATTCACACAGGGACTTCTTCCCTGGTGGCGCAGTGGATAAAACTCCACGCTCCCAATGCAGGGGGCCTGGGTTCGATCCCTGGTCAGGGAAGTAGATCCCACATGTATGCTGCAACTGAGAGTTCGCATGCCACAACTAAGGAGCTCACATGTCACAACTAAGGAGCCCACCTGCCGCAGCTAAGACCCAGTGCAACCAAATGAAAATTTAAAAATAAACATTCACACAAAAATTCATGAACAAGAACATAAATTATTATAATAACCAAAGAAAGGAGACCAATTAAATGTCTAGCAATAGTAATTATAAAGTATGACATAACTTTAGTGATAGCTATACGATGGAATACCGGGCAACTATTAAAAATCATGAGGTAGAAGAATATTTAAAATATAAAGCATTCAGTGATAGCGCATCTCTTTAAAAGAAAAACACTCCAGTGAACTTTGGAAGCTCTGAGATGCTGTTTTCAAGAAAATTTAGGTGAATAAGTAATTCACATTTCTTATGGATGTCTCTAAATGTTAAATAAATGCCCCCCCAACCCATCCATCAGAAGTGATTAATAGACAGTTCCCCTAATATAAAGACAGCAAGTAGATGATCAGGGCACTGCATATTACCTCAGTTCCTAAAGTCTAAGCTGCACAGTGTGAGGACTGTATGGGAAGAGCTGTAATCTAATCTGATCTACAGTCCTTTAACGCGATCCTGGGATACAAATCACCCTTTCAAAATAATTCTATAAAATCATACAAAAAGAAAAAAAATATGTTCCCTGAGAGCTAGTTGTATCTATTGGCCACAAACAACAGAACCAATTCTTACTATTGTAAATAATAATAATAATTAAGGAACTCTGGGAATTGAACCAAAAGCTTTAGAATGAAGCTTAGAAAAGGGCAGGAACTAGAGAGTTCAGCGGCTCTAGTTGGCAGAAGCAAAAAAGCATTACATTCTAGATAAGTAGGTTTGACTGTTTGGGGCCTTTGTAAAGCTTTTGCTGCTCTGCTCCATTCAGAGAGCACTTGAATGATTTAGTTTGGGATTTCTGCCCACACCTTGGCCAAGGGAGGGACACTTCACACACATGATGGATCTATGTTATTTCTGACTGGAGATGAGCACAGATTCCCCCAAGCCAAAGTTGGGTGCTGTTACCAGAAGAATGGAGTGGAGGCTGAGCAGGCAAAAGCAACAGATGTCCATGAACCTGAAGTCAGGAATTTGGCCTCTCCATCCCCTTGGAGGGATCTGTGACATGGGTTTGAAGCTAGAGACAGATCCAAACCATGAATAGACATGAGGATAAACCCTGGATCAAAGCTACAGCCCAGGCCAGGAAGGGGCAGGCTGGAGCCAGGGAAGGCGGATGACAGGAGAGGGCACTTGGAGTTCTGAAGGGTGAGCAGCTGTATTTTCTGATACGCACTTCATCCGGCCGCCTGTACCGAGAATGTACCACATGGTCAGTGGAATGGAATGCAGGGCAGACACCAGCCCCTCTGAAGCACACAGAAACCTGATACAACGGTTTCAGCCTAATGCATGTCCAGGCATTTTCTCTTATTTAATTCCAGCTCTTTGCAACGTCCAGCAGAATAAAATGGCCAGGCTGGGTCAGAGGGTCAGACCAGCCAAGCCAGAGTGGTCAGGCCCAAACTGCACATTAAGGTGAGATGAGGGACATTAGCTGAGGCAGAAGAAACTGCCCCATCTCCTTTCTCAAGCTGAGGTTCACCCAGCTGGCACTAGAGGGAGGTCCTGGTTTGGGTTGGAAGGTACTGGTTCTAGAGAGGGCAGAGAAGGCTACTGGGATAGATGCATTGGGTGCAGTACCATTTGGAGCAAGGACTGGAGCAGAATCAGCTGCTAAATCCAAGAGGTCAGTTTGAGATTGTGGTCAAGAATGAGGTAAGAGACCAGAAACAGGTCTGGAAACACAGTGGGAAGTAGGATGGCTTGAGAAATTTCAGGATAAGACTGCACAGCCCCAGGGACAAAAGCATTTTCTCACTGCATGCTGGTCACATGGCAGGGGGCCCAGAAACCAATCAGATCATTAGTAGCACAGGCTGGAATGGAGGAAAATGGGCAAATACCATAGGTGGATGTGGGTACCTGACCCACGGCAGGCAGGAACTGGGGGTCTAAAGGCTGGAATCCAGAATCCCAGAAGTCAGAAAACCAGCCAGGTGGGCACCAGCCAGTAAGATAGGCCTCTGATCTCAGTGATACCCTACAAGGGAGGATGCCAGGTCCTTGGACTTGGTGGTGATATTTATTAAATGTGAGCCATCTATAATTGGGCAAGTACAGATGCTTGTAAGAGAGATGTGTGTGCTCTACAATAAAAACCAAATCTAATATATTTTGGAAAAAAAAAGAGAGAGAGGTGCTGTTTCTGTAAGACATTGGTTCTCAACCATGGCTGTGCCTTGGAAGCACCTGGACTATTTAATAATGGGCGGATACCTGGACACCAACAATGGAGAGTCTAATATAGTTAGTGTGGGGTGCAGCCTGGACATTAGGAGTTTTAGACGCTCCCTGAAGTGGCTGATTCCAGTGTGCAGTCAGGGCTGAGAACTGCTGTCCTAGAGCACTGGGTCCCAACAGGCCTCCCTCAGAATGCTGGTAGAGCAGGTTTTTAATGAATGCTGGGTTTCACACCCAAAAAATCTAGGCAGTAATGCATAAAGTATCCAACATTCTTTTGAAGATTTAACAAATTCTGAGAAGTTTTTCAGTAAAAATAGCATTATTCCCCCTTTACAAAATGAAATTTACACACAGTAAAATGCACAGAAATTAAGTGTGCAGTTCCTTGAGTTTCAACAAATGTATACACCCAACAGTTGGTTATCTGGATGAAGGGAATGTGGAAGTTCCTTGTACTAGCCTTGCAACTTTTCTGTAAGTTAAAAAGTATAACAAAACTAAAAGTTACTAAGAAGCATACACTTGTGTTACTATCACCCAAATCAAGATAGAGAACATTCCATCATTCCAAAAAGTTCCTTGGGCTCTTTTCCAGTTACCCCTAAACACTCCTAGAATCAATATTCTAAATGATTTCTGTTACCATAGCTTAGTTTTGCCTGATTTTGTATTTTATATAAATGGTACCATACACTGTGTACCAAATTGTGCCTGTTTCTTACCATTGGCCTAATGTTTCTGTTGTTGTGTGAATCAGTAGCTCACGTTGTGAAGTTCATAGATATGTTGTTATGGGAATTAGTTCATTTCTATTTTAAATAAAGATGCTGGGGACTTCCCTCGTGGTCCAGTGGTTAAGAATCCACCTTCCAATGCAGGGGACGGGGGTTCGATCCCTGGTCGGGGAACTAAGATCCCACATGCCGCGGGGCAACTAAGCCTGTGTGCCCCAACTACTGAGCTCGCGCGCCTCAACTAGAGAGCCAGTGTGCCACAACGAAAGATCCCATGTGCCGCAACTAAGACCTGACGCAGCCAAATAAATAAATAAATAAATAAATAAATAAATAAACTAATGAAGTAAAAATTCTTAAAAAAAAAAAGATGCTATGAACATTCTTATACCAGTCTTTTTGTGGATATGTACTTTTATTCCTTTTGGGTGCAGCAATGTTTTCATTGACAAAAGGACTTCATATGTAAATAAGTCTGGGAAGTAATGCTGTGTGTGTGTGTGTGTGTGTGTGTGTGTGTGTGTGTCAGAATGAAGTTGTCGACTCAAAGATATTGTAGTAGACTTTGACATACGTTAGATAGAACTGTTTTCAATTAGGCTTAAAACCATAATATTCAAAACATGGAAAACTATCAAATGTCAGCTAACCCTTTGAAAATGAGCTCCTGGTCAATAACTTGAATGCCCTCTTTGTGAGTCCTTGGAGACAAGTCTTTGCCCCATTCATCTCTTTCAGCACCCAAAACAGTTCTGGGCACATACTAAATTCTCAATACAGATATTGGGTTGGCCAAAAAGTTCATTTGGGTTTTTCCGTAGCATCTTACAGAAAAACCCAAACGAACTTTTTGGCCAACCCAGTATTTTTCAATTGCAATATAGTATTTCTTAAAAGGTAAACAGCAAAATGTTAAGTTGTTCTTTTGGTGGTCGGACTACAGGTAACTTATGTCTTCATTTTTTTAATCTCCATTTTTGTATTCTGTGAACATGAGTTACTTTTAAAATTAAAAAATATATACTTTTAAAATACTCACTGTGAAAGACTATTGTCTCCATTAGGAGAAAAAAAGGGAATGTTTAATCTCATCATTGCTTAAACATTTTCCAATTAAGTAGTTTATTTTAACATTAATACTAAGACTTCAAAGATTCTATTTGACCCTGAGAAACTAATAACTGATGGGACTAAGTGACCAGGAGCTACAGTGGGGTGTACATTTTGCTAATGTTTACAGGCAGCAAAAGCAAATAATGAAATACATAACTGAATGCTTTACAAAATGGGCCTGAAGTACTGATTAGTACTAGATGAGAACATTTGAACATTTGGTCTGCTACTTTAGTATCTAATTTACCTTCAAACATCAAATACTCAGCTTCAAAGTTGACAGTTACAGAATACTAATAGAGTTATCACATTGAGATTCCTCCACTTCAAGGAATTCTTAAAAGAAAAAGCTGGGGGGGGGATTGTTTTGTTTTGTTTGTTTGTTTGCTTGTTTTTTGTTTTTCAAATCATCTGTGGTGGCTCCAACCAAAGAATAACCAAATCTTGGGCCAGAGTATTTACTATGTTTAATCTGTCACTGGAACAGTTGTTATCTTATAAACTGTTTCAAATATTATTATATTTGTGTTTGCCTTTTTTTTTTTTTTTTAAGGCAGATCATACTCTAACTTGCATTAACTACAAAGACCTGCACTGCCAGACTGTGGAATCTAGAGAGGATTCCCACAGTAAAACTTTGGATAAGGTGGTTCTCATACAGGACAATTCATCACCATAAATGAAAATTTTGTAGCCACATGTGAGAGGTTTTCTTTTTTCCTCAGATGTTAAACAGTTTTCCCTCCTTATATTCTTATAACCAAAGCATACTTTTAAAACTAAAAAGAAAAAACAATCCAGAATGCAGTAAACTGATATGTATTTATCCGTTGTTCTGTTTTGTAGACTACACGTGGTGCCAGCATCGTTGGAATACCTTAGTGATGGCCGTTTATTTTTTCTGATTAACATGAAAAATGAAAAGAGAGGATACTTTTAGATTTGACAGAAGTATTGCAGATGATAGACTTCAGTAATTGCTCTAGCAAACCACAAAGGATTAGTTTTACAGCAAGAAACTTGGGGTAACCTGGCTAAATATTTCATTCATGTGATCAAGCAGGTTCGGGGTGGGAGGGTTGGGATCTGCTTAGCAGTGCGGGTGACTGTGGCTTAGAGGGGCTTACAGTTAATTTCTCACTCATAGCCTCAGACTGTACATGCTCTGTGCTCCACGGTGGAATCTGTGGTCCTGCCCCTCAGGTTGAGGCTATCTTAATGTGGCAAGAATAGCAGCAGTGCTGGAGTCAGCCATTTGAGAGGAGGAAGGGCTGGCCAGCTCAGGCTGCTAGGTGTACAAGGGATGGTGATGTTCCTGTCAAAAGCCCAGCCAGGATCCTTGCAAATTTCAGTTCATAAATACCCTGCGTTTGGCCAGCACTCCCTACTCTCACCCAATGGAGTAGGTGCAGGGAAGCAGAGAATCAGGAAGAAATGAGAATGTTAAGGACCTGGTGAGTGAGGAGGGCTTCAACCCAGGATATAATTTCTCTGGATCCCAGCTGAGTCCTCATGTGGGTTCAAATGAGGAATCAGAGCCTCTTCCACATTCGATCGAATACTTTTTAAATGATGGAACATTTGTGCTTTCAGCGGTTACATCTAAGTTTTGGAAGTAGCAAAGCCCATTCAGTTCTAATAAAGCTGGGCCAATAATAACTTACATTTGGAGAGTGGGTTTCATATCACAAGGTGCCGTAACAATGCCTTGTTTCATTTAATCTTCAGGACAAGCCCTGCTGTAGACACTTTTATTCTCCAATTGCAGAGGAAAAAAGTGAGGTTAAGAGAAGTTAAGGAATATGCGAAGTTACAAAACAGAGGTTGGACTTGAATTCAGATCTGATTTCAAATCTATTGCTTTTCACCCTATATCAGAGGTTCTATTTTTTTATTTAAAACATATGAAGCAGCACAATAGGGCAACCTAGCTAATTTTCATCCATACCTAATAATCTTGTGCTAAAGACAATTTAAAAAGAGGATTTCCGAAACACTTTGAGCAATGGCATCCTCAACAGAACGAGCGTGTGGTTTCCCAGGAAATACATTCATGGTTTTCCTATCTTTCCAAACGCATGGTTGGATTTTAAAAGTCCCATTGTTTTACTGTCACTGCTGGTGACAGTAAAACAGACAGACTTTAAAATGCTTACTATATTTGCTTCCATAAAAATCATTATGCAGGAAAAAAATATTGGAGGTATAAGCTATTCAACAGCTGTGAAAGGGAAAATTGCAAAAGAACTTTAATGGTACATAAAACCAGACTTGTGAGCTACTTTATTTTTATCTGGGAAAAGAAAAAAAAAGCTAGCATAATAATATTTATACTGTACATCTACAAAAGGACCTCATTATACTCAGAGGTTATACTTTAGAAATTCCAAGTTAATACAGAAATATGAGGGGGATGTTCCCCTGATTCATTTTTTTCCTCCCATTTTTGGCCTTTGGTCATTTGTTCCATATACCGCCTTTCTTTTAGTTGCAGTGACCATACGTAGGAAATCAGATTAAAATGTCCTATAGGTGCCATCATTAATCGTTGATTGACTTGACACGCATGTGCTTTAGCAGCTCAGAGCTGATTGTTAAATAATCAAGAATTTTGCGAGTTAATTGTTAAACTGTTTGTACTTGAAATTGGCCATAGTGGGAGTATTTACACCATGGATATCGACAAACTACTCCTCCTCACCCCCACCCAAAGCTGGTTTACCAGCACAGTGCTGACCGTAGGTATGAGGAATCAGGGAGGGAGATTGCTGTTTAGCACCTCACAAACGTTGGAAGCCACAAACTGAGTCTTCTCTGTACCAGCGGAGAAGAACAACGTGCCATCTTGTTCAGTGACTTTAGATTTGACTTACAGAGTTTTATTAAAGCTGGGAGAGTAGGGCTGCATTTAAGAACGTTTCTGTGATGCCAAACAAACATTTGGAGCTACAAAAGAAATTCAATGTGCTTACAGAAGGTTGTTTAATTTACCCTCTAGTTAAAATAAGGTAAGATGGTCACTATATATTGTTAAATTGAAAAAAAAGCAAGTTATAAACTACACATAATGACCTCATGTTAATAAAGAAAAATTGTTTTAGACATGGATATTCTAGAAAAATATGCCCCAAACTGATTATCTCTTAGATGAGTGGGGAGGGAGATTAAATGTTTAATTTATTTTTATTAAATGTTTAATTATTCTTTTTATTTCTGAATTGTTCTTTGTTGCTTTCTTTTTTAAAATCAGCATTAAATTTTCTTATAACTAAACAGTAATTTTAAAAGAAAAAGAACCAAACAATGTCAGATGAATTTGGTCATACTGACAATTTGACAATGGCCTGTTCAAAGCATAAAACTGATCCAACTAATCATTTTCATCCCCATTCTATAGTCTCAACCTGTTTTCCTTTCTTAACTGTCTTGACTTTTTAAAATATTGTTTTCAAAGATAAATGCATTTATATCTTGTTGGGCTCTGAAGTTTCAGTTTTTGTACCTGCTTTAAAATACTTTAAAATCAGTTCCTGCATTGCACTGAAAGACATACCAACTCTACTCTAGAGGTTGGTTAGGTCTTGAAAGCCCACCACTGTGTTCATTCCTTTGCAAGCCCCAGGGGACTCCTAAGTTCAACTGTTGGCTGCAGGCAGAGCTGACAAGATTTTGTTCCGACAAATTGCTTTTTTCTTGTCAAGGAAAGTTTGTAAGTAAAGTTTGTTAGTCAAGGAGCTTCTTAAGAACTCTAGCATCAGGGGTGCTGGATTGTATTTCTAGCTTGGCCATATAATCAACCATGTTACTTTGGGTTAGTCACTTAATCTCTTAAAATCTCATCTGAAAATAGGCATAATAAATACCACATTTCCATGACTCTAAGATATACCTTTTCCCCCACATTTTACTATTTCTGAAATGGGATGTGTCTAAATAAATTTGCCAGCTGCCAGGCCCAGTATGGATGCCCCAGAATGGGATATAACTGTCATTTGTGAATGTAAGAGAAGTTAGCAGATTTTATAGAAGGTATCTGTTCATTTCATATCACTTCAGACGAGTTATTTGCATTTGATAGGACCATACACGTTTATTGTATTTCATCTTAAATAACTATACATTTATGTTTACTCTAAGTAAAGCAAACCTTTGTCACTGAAGGACTGATAAAGTTTCCGTACTTTCTTGTTAAGTAACAAGAGACACTCTCTGATAACTGTTATTAAAGAGATAGTCTTTAACCAATGATACGCTACAATCAAGGGAAAGGGAAAATAACTCTAGCAGGCTAATGCTGTTGAAGGTTAAATGAGATATGCTGATACCATGCTGAGCATGGTGCCTGGTACACAGTGAGCACTCACGAAATATCTTCGTCATCGTCATCACCCACTTTGCAACATTAGTTGACAATAACTTTCCATATCCATATCCTTTTACAACTTCTGTATAAGGAAAGCAGTAAGATCTGAGTCGATGGTTCTCAGATCTTGACGGAACCTCAGAATTACCTGGTGAGATTTTGAAAAAATATCACTGCCCTGAGACCCAGGCAAATTAAATTAGAACCTCTAGGGGCTGGACCCAGGCACCTGAAGTATTACTAAAGTTTCCCCAGTGATTCTAATGTGCATTAATTTAAGTTAGTGATTCTCAACCTTGGCTGCACATGAGAGACCCCTACAGCTCAGATCAACACATGAGCATCTCGGGGGACGGGGGGATGCAGGTATTAGTATTTTGTTTTCTTTTCTAAGGGTGGATCCCAAACATCAGAATCACCTGGGGCACTTGTAACTGAATCCAGACTCACATACCCTAGTCCCCCAAATTCCTATTTAGGTCTCAAGTGAGATCCTTGCACTTTGCATTTTTAACAAGTTCCTCAGCTTACGTTGTGGTATGGATTTGCGAATCACCAATCTATGTTCACTAGGTTGTTGGTTAAAAGATCAGGGATCTAGTCTTGGTTCTGCTAACTAGTTCTCTGAACATAGCTCCCTCCTCTATGACATAGGAGGTTGGATTAGATGCTCTCTGAGGTGTCTAAAGTCCCTTCTGCACACCATATAAAAAAAAAACTCAAAATGGATTAAAGACCGAAATGTCAGAACAGAAAACATAAAACTCCTAGAAGAAAACATAGGTGGAACACTCTTTGACATAAATCTGTCTCCTAAAGCAAAGGAAACAAAAAGAAGATAAATAAATGAGATCTAATTAAACTTAAACACTTTTGCACAGCAAAGGAAACCATCGACAAAACGAAAAGACAGCTTCCTGAATGGGAGAAAATATTTGCAAATGATATGACTGATAAGGGGTTAATATCCAAGATATATAAACAGCTCCTACAACTCAGAATCAAAAAAACCTAAACAACCTGATTAAAAAGTGGGCAGAAGACTTGAATAGGCATTCCTCCAAAGAAGACATACAGATGGCCAACAGGCACGTAAAAAGATGCTCAACTTCATTAATCATGAGAGAAATGCAAATCAAAACCACAATGAGGTATCACCTCATAGCTGTCAGTATGGCTATCATCAAAAAGACTACAAATAACAAATGTTGGCCAGGGTGTGAACAGAAGGGAACCTTTGTACACTGTTGGTGGGAATGTAAATTGGCGCAGCCACTGTGGAAAACAGTATGGAGGTTACTCAAAAAATTAAAAGTAGAACTACCATATGATCCAGCAATTCCACTCCTGGGTATATATCTCTCTGAAGAAAACAAATACACTAATTCGAAAAGATACATGCACCCCAATGTTCATAGCAGCATTCTTTATAATAGCCAAGATATGGAAAATACCTAAGTGTCCATGAATAGATGAATGGATAAAGAAGATGTGGTATATACATATGTGTATATATATATCAATATATGTATGTGTGTGTGTATATATATATATATGTATATATATATATATATATATAGTATGTATATTATATATATATATACAACAGAATACTACTCAGTCATAAAAAAAGAATGAAATTTTGCCATCTGCAGCAACGTGGATAGACCTGGAGGGTATTGTGCTAAGTGAAATAAGTCAGACAGAGAAAGACAAATACTGTATGTTATTACTTATATGTAGAATCTAAAAAATAAAACAAACCAGTGAATATAACAAAAAAAGGAAACAGACTCACAGATATAGAAAACAAACTAGTGATTACCAGTGGGGAGAAGGAGGAGGGGAGGGCAAGATAGGAGTAGGGGATTAAGAGGTACAACTACTATATATAAAATAAATAAGCTACAAAGATATACCGTACAGCACAGGGAATATAGTAAATATTTTATAATAACTTTAAATGCAGTATAATCTATAAAAATTTTGAATCACTACATTGTACACCTGAAACTAATATTGTAAATCAACTATACTTCAATAAAAATAAATAAGTAATAAACTAATAAGGTCCCTTCTGACTCCAACGTGGGGAGGCTTGGGTCACTGGTCTACTGTGGGCCATTTATTGTTTTGTCTGCTGAAGGCAGCATTCTGTCCACCTCTTCTGGGAAGTTCCCTGCTACCCAAGTGATTCTAGTGGGACCTGCCAACCTTCTTACAGAAGGCGTCTACCACGTCTCTGTAACTGGTCTAAGGTGGCATAACTTACCCAAACTGGGCCAACGGAAGTCATTCCATAGTAGTTTTATACTTTAGGCCAGAGAACTAAAGACTCTGACCCTTCCGGTGACGAAACAGAAGCTTCCTGTCTGGCTGCCAAGATACCAATTCCCCTGCCACAGGGGAAGGAATGAAAGTGATGTTCAGAACAGCCAAGATGAGAGGTGGAGAGAATGTGGCCCACTTGGAATCTCGAATTCCAGGGCCTATGGCATCCTGTGGTTTGGTTATGTGAATCAGTGAAGTCTCAAATTAGGTTTCTATTACATGCAACCAAAACACAAAGAACAACAACAAAACGCTCCCCACTAATACAACTGATCCTCACTAAAAATGACACTTTTTGTTCTACAAAGGTTTTGTGTATACCTCCTAATGATAGTCCTGTTAAGTAGCACATGTACTTTCTTTAAAAGTTGAGACATAGGGCTTCCCTGGTGGCGCAGTGGTTGAGAATCTGCCTGCCAATGCAGGGGACACGGGTTCGAGCCCTGGTCTGGGAAGATCCCACATGCCGCGGAGCAACCAGGCCTGTGAGCCACAACTACTGAGCCTGCGCGTCTGGAGCCTGTGCTCCGCAACAAGAGAGGCCGCGATAGTGAGAGGCCCGCGCACCGCGATGAAGAGTGGCCCCCACTTGCCACAACTAGAGAAAGCCCTCGCACAGAAACGAAGACCCAACACAGCCATAAATAAATAAATTAATTAATTAATTAATTAAATTAAAAAAAAAAAGTTGAGACATAATTCAGACACCATAAAATTCACCATTTTAAGGTGCCCAATGCAGTGGTTATTAGTATATTCACAACGTGTGTAACCATCACTACCAACTAATTCCAGAACATTTCATCATCCCAAAAGAGCAACCCCAAACCTATTAGAAGTCATCTCTATTCCCTCCTCCCACCCACCCTGAACAACCACCAAGCTACTCTCAGCACAGGGACTTTCATGCCCCATTTAAAGGCAAAGAAAAGGAGACCCGGATATTCTAGTGGTCTTCTTCAGAGGCTAGAGCCAGGATTAGAACCTGTTGAACTATTCTACCACCCTTTCGTGAACACATTTACGCCCAAGTTATTATATTTGTTTGCCACTGTAAAATGGAAGAGAGGGTTAAAACAATAACTTGTAAATTGTTGCAGTCATTTAGAAATAGTGTTGGTTTGTTCTGAGAGGTCAATTCACTCAGACATGTCTTGCTTTACTTTTGTTAATATTATGCTTTCTTAATGAAAGAGATTACTTTTGTTTTCTTCTCTGCAACTGAAACCCACTTGACCTCCCCAGGAAAGAAAAAAATGGCTATGGAAGTTAAGTCAATTGAGCGGAAATTGAGCTGAAATACAAGGAAGAAAACAAGTTTTAGTCCCTTTCACAGCCATATATCTTAAGTATAGTAATTACATTTCAGTCTATTAAGCTTCTGATCAGGACAAATAAACCTTATATAAAATTCAGACTGAGTTCAACAGGATTAGAAAAGGGAGGTCAGAGAGGAGATGTGAATATCACATTTTGAATCATTTAGAGTTCAAACAAACTTGGAGCTTTTCCTTTTGGCAGATATTAGTTTAATAAGAGTCATTGCCTACAGACTGCTTTAATCTAATTCTAGAAACCAATAAATTGCAATCTAATTGTGAAATGATGAAAGACAGTGATTTGAAGAAACGAATGTGTTTACATGCAGTTTAGTCCAAGTTCAGTTTTGTAGAAAAGAGTCAGAAATATCTAATCTCTACTTCAGGGGTAAAAATGCATCTAGGGGTACACACCCATATAGCCGGGTATGTATCTCCCTTTGTGTGCTTTGCCTTCCATGCCTGGGAGTCTATTTCTGTCGAGTCGGATAATACCAGGCCTGCATATCCCAGCCTCCAGAGCCCCTCAGGGTAAAGAGCTGGGGAACAGCAAGTCCCCAGAACAATCGGGGAGCCTGTTCACAGTGTTGGCTGCCTGTGTTGCTACTCTGCCAGTCTGTCTGAAGCATTTGGGGAACACCCAGTCTTTGCAGAAGCTTGAACTTGGCGCTAGATAACAAAAATGAATAAAGAATAAATTTTCCCCGAAGCTGAGAACAGGGACCTTTACTCTCCTGTCTAATTTTCCTGCCATTCAGCCACATTTTTACCAGAAAACCCAGTGCAGTGCACATATGTGCTGGGAGGAGGGAGAACACAGACTCCTTCCCAGCCCACCTGGACATGCTGGGTCTAACAGTCTCTCCAATGATCAACTGTTAAAATATACTCAACTCTGTTCATTTCACAAAACAATGATGGTCTTCACACCTCTCCCCTTGGTCCATACTGTCACTCTACTGAAACACCCACACATTCCTTCTCTCAAGACTGACTCCTGCTTGTCCTTCTAGACTCAGCTGTGCTGTCCTCCTGGGAAGCCTTTCTTAACCTCTCATTTGCACTCTTAGTTAAGTCCTTCCTCAATGCTCCTTCAGTGTCTACCCAATTCCATTTTGCATCTTCCTATCGTGATGAATATTGTACTCTGTTACTATCTTTTCTTAAAAAATCTCTCCTATTAGATAGTTTCTACAAAGTCTGGCCTATCATGTCTATCTCTATATCCTCAAGACCTGATATCATACACGGCTTATAGCAGGCATTTCATTCATTCAAAAATATGTGTTGGGATTCTACTGTGTGCTAGGTACCATGTAGGGTGCTGCAGCTAATCATCATTTTTGCTTGCTAAATGAATAGTCTCCCATCCTCTGGTTCTTTGCCATCTTCTGCAGTACAGTAGAAAAGAAACCTTGCTGGGTGGGTTAGGTACCAAGGCCTGAATGCAAAGAATGAGAGTGATCTCCCTCCTGATTCTTGTTTACATGTATTGACTGCTCACTGTGGGCCAAGCACTGTGCTTAGAGCTTTATGTGCATTCACACACTTAATCCTTTGGTCCTTGTACCACCTTTATCTCCGTTTTATAAATAAGGAAACTGAGGTGTAGAGGATGCTGTTTGCCCAAGGTTACAGGGCTAGTAAGTCCAGCTAGGATTCAAAGCCAGGCCTTTGTCACTACATTATACTAAACTATTGGTAGGAGATGGAGAATACGTTGTCTTTTTCTGATCTCCATGAATGGAACTTCATTTCAGCCCCAAGTGGGGTATCCTTCAAATGGAGAAAGACTTGCCGCCTGAGCTCTGAGAAGCCAGCGCAGCCAGCCACCATTCTGCCACGGAACAGCGAGCAGCTACGGGTTCTCATCCGTTTAGCGGGCAATGTAGTATGATGGATAAGAACCCAACATGAACTAAACATTCTGCCCTTGCGTCCTACCTCTACAACGTCCTAGCTCTAGGACTTTTGTGAGTCCCTTAACCTCTGTCTCCTCATCTGTAAAATGGGGAGAGACAGACTGGAAGAGGGTGATCAACCATCCCAGCTTGCCAGGGACTGTCCCAGTTTTAGCTGAAGGTCCTGCATCCTAGAAAACCCATCACTCCCAGGCAAACCAGGATGGTTGGTCACTCTAAGCTAATTTTTTTGCTTCGGGACTCATGGTCTGTAAGAGGCCCATTTAAGTTGAGTATTATGAAGCACAGCTATTGATCAGTCTTCTGCAGCAGCGCTCACACTTTAACCTACATAGGAATCACCTAGAGAGCTTGTTAAACACACGTTGCTGAACCCCACCCCAGAGTTTCCGATTCAGTAGGTCAGAGGTGGGGCCTGAAAATTTGCATTTTAACAAGTTTCCAAGTGATGCAGCTGCTGGTCCCAGGACCATACTTTGATAATTACTGGTCTATGCATTTAAAAATTGCTATGTTATCAGCCAAGAAACAAAATTGTACTTGAATAGAATTTAAATTTCAGCCACCATGATGAGAAAAGGTGAAATTTTATGAATATTTCAGTTTATTTGCACTCTCACGTTAGAGCTACCCAAATTGGTATTAAGATAAAATATTACAGAGGAAGATATGTTAATAGTTGTGCTAAGAAAACAGGTTTGTTGGCTTAACCAATAAACAGTAAAACAGTTTATTTTGAATTAATCTTTAATATGCTAATATGAGATGTAAATTTCTGGGACATGTCACATTTCCCCAACTTTTTGACCACAGAAATCTTTGTTCTCCAGTATCTGGAAATGACTGCTCAACTTAAAATGGAGTAATAAATCATTCTATCAGTTTTAAAGCAACATTTAAGCCCCAATTTCTTACTTCCTAATTAGCTAAACAGTTGCTAAATCGAATTACATAGTGTTGTAGGTAGTAAAAACATTCTTTATCCTATAGATTTCCATAGATCACTGTATGGGTCAAATATAACTTAGGTTATTCATACGTATTTTTTTTGTTTCCAAAGAAGGCCTTGAGAGCAATCTTTATTCTTGCAGTGGACACTTCTTGGGATGGCTGTGTGGCTCATACAAATCCCTTCTCTGAGAGTGGTACACGGTGGCTATGTCTGTGCCAACAGACCCTCTCAGTAGCCATAGTCCAGGGTGGTCTTCTGACCAAGCTGGCTGATCTGTCCCAGAAATTTGCAATTGTAGGCTAAAAGACAGAAGCTGGAAAGCCTTTGGAGCTTCTTTCTATCAATGGCGTAGCTCTAGTGAGAAGGTCTTTGTGTCTCAATTTCCCCATATTTAAAAATGGGGCAGATAATAGTATTTACCTCATACAGCTCAGGTAAGGATTGAATGAGTTAATACACGTGGAGTTCTTAGGGCAGTGACCGATGCATGGTAAGAGCTTCCTAACTGTCTTGCTTTTTAATGTTGTTATTAATTCCTGCTGCTCAAGTCTCTAGAGATGACAAGGATTCTGCCCTCCCTAATCTCTGTGGTTCAACTTCTCCTTAGCTTTCATGAGATAATATAGTGTCCTTCCAAAATATTCCTCTATAGCAGGTGGTAGGCAGAATAATGGCCTCCCAAATACATCTATGTTCTAATCCCTGGAACCTATGAATCTGTTACCTTACATGGTTAAAGAGACTTTGTTGATGTGATTAAATTAAAGATTTTAACATAAGGAGATATCTGAGTGGACCCAAGGAAATCACATGGGTCCTTATGAGGGAAAGAGGGAGATAGGAGGGTCAGAAGAGAGACGTGATAATGCGAGCAGAGTCAGAGAGAGAGTTGAAGATGAAACACTGCTGGCTTGAAGATGGAGGAAGGGGGGACAAGCAAAAGAATGTAGGCAGCTTCTAGAATGTGGAAAAAGACAAGAGAATGGAATTTCCCATGCACACTGCCAATACTGTTAGCCCAGTGAGAACTATTTTGGACTTCTGACCTTCAGAACTGTAAGATAATTGTGTTTGAAGCTACTAAATTAGTGGTAATTTGTTACAGCAGCAGCAGGAAACTAGTATATGGCATAAGCTAACCAAAGCTAGATTCTGTTGCTCACAAGAAATAAACAGTTTAATGACAGCTCTACAGACACTAGAAGAGTCTAAAGAATGGGCAGGTCTCTGCTGGGTAATTCTTCAGGTCCTTTTGGCATCTATTGGGATCACTAGGGGGCATTCTACCTGTAGCTGAATTGGTCTTGTGGGGAAGTGGCTTTTAAGATGACCTTACTCATTTGTCTGGCACCTTAGCAGGGACAGTTGGAAGGCTAAGCCTTTCTCTCTCCATGTGGGCTCAGGGACTCTCTACATGATCTTTCCAGCAGGATTGCTGGACTTCACACAGGGCAGCATGGAGATCCAAGAGTGAGTGTTCCAAGAGAACCAGGCAAAGGCTCTAAGGCTCCTTATGAGCTAGTTTTATTGCTTATGGAGCAGTGTATAAAGTTAGCTACACACACACACACACACACACACACACACACACACACACACACACACACACAGCATATGGCTAAGAACTGGGGAGGGGTAGTGCCCCTAGAGCAAGGCTGGAGGTGCTATTACCAGCGGAGGGAGAAAGGATGCTAGAACCAAAATGACAGGAGCCTCCCAATGAAGATACAGAAGCCAGCCAGGTGAGAAATGAAAGAAAAGCCCCTACTTTAAAGAGTGAGTCCATAGCTTAAAAGAGATCAAATATGTAAAATGTGTTGAACGAATGGGGACTATGGGTTTCATGATTTGTTTCTTGTTTAAATTATTTTTAATGTACTGATAAAATAATAATATCAAGAGAAATAAAAACGTTCAGGAGCCTACCACATTGGCACATGGTTTTGAGTTTTTTTCTTTCCTTCCCGTCCATACCCTTGGCATAAATATTTTTTGAAGGTTAACTAATTTGTCATTTGACCTTTAGAATACCCACACAACCAGGATGCACTAAAGTATGATGCCTTTATTTACCATTCTGTGAAAGTTTATATAGAAACACATTTAATTTCATTGAGATTTTTTCTTTACTTCATAAAATGCAATTGTCTTAAATGACTTTAAAGAAAAACTCATCCATAATTCTGACACTATAATACAGTGACTTTAATGTTTGCATATTACCTGTTAGTCTTGGTTCATATATATTCACACTTTTTTCCCCGCAAAGTTGGAATCACACAGTTTTGCATTCCTTTTTTTTTTTTTTAAAGAACAAAATACTAACCACGATCTCTTGTTTTTCATTTTAGGAAGTCTTAAAACTGATGCTTATTATTTGCATAATATTCCATCTAGTGGTAGAGCATAATTTCCTAAGGCTAACCCTTATTGTTAGACATTTGGGTTGTTTCCATTTCCAATTTTCAGGCATAGCATTTTACTTTTGTCAGTCTAATTCCTGGAGAAAAAAGTCTTCAGGGCAATAACAGCCTCAGCCAGGATGAATGTGCTTCTATACTCGGTAAGCACAGCTATAGTCTAGGCCACATAGGATGAGCCTATGGTCATGCCACTGGCAAGTCAACTTACCAGCTTCCCACAACCTTGGCAGTACTGGGTGTTATTTTAAAAAACAAAGCACAGTGAAGTGGGAGGAATTGGTTTAACAGGCATAAAATGGTATTTGTTCTTCTTGAACTGTTTATTTTTCTGTTTTTTCCAACTATTTAATTTAATAGTTTTAAATTACAGAGAAGTTGAGAGAATAATATCCTTATATCCCCTACACCTAGATCCACTAATTGTGAATATTTTGCCACATTTGCTTTTTCTCTTTCTTTCTCTTTGTCTCTCTTTCGCACGCTCCCTCTCTCTCACATACACACACACAATTTCCTTTTGCTGAACCGCCTGAAAGTTCCAGATATCATAATACCTGATACTTAAATACTCAATCATGTGTCTCCTACATAACCGAAATACCATTGCCATACACAAGAAATTTAACATTGATACAAAATAGTATCTAATATACAGTACATAAGCATATTTCCCCCAGTAATTCCAAAATATCTTCTAAAGGTGCTTTTTAAAATTTGGGATTCAATCAAGGTTCACACATTGCATTTCTCTGTCACATCTTTTAGCTTTCTTTTGGTCTAGAAAAGTGCCCTGCCATATGTTTAACTCTTTCAGAGATTGACTTTTTTTTTTTTAATTTTTTTTTATTTTTATTAATTTATTTATGGCTGTGTTGGGTCTTCGTTTCTGTGCGAGGCTTTCTCTAGTTGTGGCAAGTGGGGGCCACTCTTCATCGCGGTGCGCGGGCCTCTCACTGTCGTGGCCTCTCTTGTTGCGGAGCACAGGCTCCAGACGCGCAGGCTCAGTAATTGTGGCTCACGAGTCCAGCTGCTCTGCGGCATGTGGGATCTTCCCAGACCAGGGCTCGAACCCGTGTCCCCTGCATTGGCAGGCAGATTCTCAACCACTGCGCCACCAGGGAAGCCCCAGAGATTGACTTTTATCTGAAGAGTCCTGACCAATTGTTTCATAGTATATCTCACATTCTGGATTTGCCACATTGTATTCCCAAGATTAAATTCAGGTCAAACATTTTGGTCAAGAGCACTATCTGTGTGCTCCTCGCTGCATCTCATCAGGAAGCACATGATGTCAGGTTGTCCAGTTACTGGTCATGCTACGTTTCATCACTGGGTTAAAGTACTGTCTGTTGTGAAAGCAGCTTTTCCCTTTGTAATTAATAATTAATCTATACAGGTGATACTCAGAGACTGTGTGACTATCTCTTTCCCCAACAATATTTCACCCAGAGGGTTTGGGATTCCTTGACAATGCTTCCTAATTAGTTACTACATTGGTGGCTACAAATGGTATTTTGCTGTTGTTGTTGTTGTTTTAATTATTTATTTATTTACTTTTGGCTGCATTGGGTCTTCGTTGCTGTGCGCAGGCTTTCTCTAGTTGCGTTGAGCGGGGGCTACTCTTCGTTGCGGTGCACGGGCTTCTCATTGTGGTGGCTTCTCTTGTTGCGGAGCACAGGCTCTAGGTGTGTGGGCTTCAGTACTTGTGGCACACAGGCTCAGTAGTTGTGGCACATGGGCTTAGTTGTTCTGTGGGATCTTCCCGGACCAGGGATCAAACCCGTGTCCCCTGCATTGGCAGGGGGATTCTTAACCACTGCGCCACCAGGGAAGTCCCTACAAATAGTATTGTTAATCCAATTATTATTCCTTTTTACAGATTAGCTGATATACTTCTGTATAAATGAGCTATATCCCCCCCTTAAAATATCAGTATGAACTCTGTTTTCCATGCCTGTGTAGTCTTTTCTCACATTGACACTGCACTTGGCCATATGACTTGCTGTGGTCATTGGGACCCTAGCAAGCAAGACCAAGTAGAAGCTTGATTAGCTCTTGTTGGGACTTGTCTCCTGGGAACACTCCTTAGAACCAAGCCATCAAGCTGTAAGAAAGTACAGGTTATCCTGCTGGAGATAGAGACCACATAGAAAGACCTGGGAGAACGAGACACCACATGAAGAATGAGGCCAAGTGGAGAAGTACTGAGCTTCCAGCTTAAGGCAGACATAGGAGTGGTTCCAACTGACACCTCATGGAGCAAAAGAACCACCCCAGAATCATGAGAAATTATAAACTGTCATTGTTTTAAGCCACTAAGTTTGGGGCATTACACTGTATTAGATAACTAAAATAAAACACACACTCAGAGAAGTCTTAATGATATTGTTGCATAAAAAACTACCATAGGCTTAAAACAATAATTTATTATTATTTATCATGATTTAGTGGATCAAAAATTCAGAAAAGGCACAGCAGCGAAGCCTTGACGCTGCTCTACAATGTCTGAGACCTCAGCAAGGATGATTTGAATGCGGGAGGCTGGAACAGCTGGGAGCTGTCTGGGTACCTCCCCCATGTATATATAAATATGGCTTATCCTCATGACTAGCTTAGGCTTCCTAGCAATATAGCAACCTCATAGTACTTGTTTCTTACATGGCATTTCAGGGCTCCAAAGAGCCAGTGTTCCTACAGACAGGAAGAGAAAGCTCTTTCTTAAGACCCAAGCCTGCATACTGGCATAGTTATTACTTCCACCGAATTCTATTGGTCAAAGCAGTGTCTGAACCTACCTATATTCAATCAGGAACACAGATTCCACCTCTTGATAGGAAAATGTCAAAAAAATCTGTGGTATCTTTAATCTGCTGAACATCTCTTCCTTTTCATTCTATTCTCTCCTTCCCCTATAGGAAACCATTGTAATTGTGTGTGTGTGTGTGTGTGTGTGTGTGTTTGTGTGTGCGCGCGCGCGCGTTTTCAAAAATAAGTGAAAAAACCCACAAGTTTTATTTCTCCTTTCTTTTAATACAATAGGTAGCAATATTTAAATGTTCTTTTGTACATTGCTTTCTTCCTAAATAGCTTTATTGAAGTATTAATAGTATGTAATAAACTTCACATATCTAAAGTGTACAACTTCATAAATTTTGATCTGAGTATATACTTATGAACCACCAATACAATCAAGATAATGAACAGGTCCATCACCTCTCTCTCACTCTCTCTTTTTTTTTTTTGGCCCCGGAACAGTGATTGAACCCGGGCCCCTGTTAGTGGAAGCACAGAGTGTCCTATCCACTGGACTGCCAGGGAATTCCTGACCCCTGTCTCATTATAGTCCTTCCTTCCTGCCCCTCTCTCTCACCCTGTCCCCAGGCAACCATTAATCTGCTTTCTGTCATTACAGATTAGTTTGCATTTTACAGAATTGCATGTAAATGGAATAATACAATATATCCTTTTTATATTCTGTTAAAACTTTGACTTCTTTCACTAAGCGTAATTATTTTGAGATTCATCCACATTGTTGCATGTATCAATAGTTCCTTTTTAAATTGATGAGTAGTTCTTAATTATATGGCTACATCACAATCTGTTTATCCATTCATCTGTTGATGAGTATTTAGGTTGTTTCTAGTTTGGGGCTTGTCATTCTGCTCAGACTGCTGTAACAAAATACCATAGACTGGGTGGCTCAAACAACAGACATTTGTTTCTCATAGTTCTGGGGACGCGGAAGTCCAAGATCAAGGTGCTGGCTGACTCAGCTCCTGATGAGGGCCCTCCTCGTGGCTTACAGACAACTACCTTCTGGCTATATCTTCACAGGGTAGAGAGAGAGCAAGCGCTGGTCTCTCTCCCTCTTCTTGTAAGAACACTAAACCCCACTAGGAGGTGAATACTATTATTATCTGCATTTTACAGATAATGAAACAGAGCCACAGGTAAATGAACTTGCCTAAGTTCTCACAGCAATAAAGAGCAGAGTCAGGATTGAGACCAAGGTAGTCAAAGTCCAGGCTGCACCTTCACCATGATTCTATATCTGCTTATTGAGCACCTACTATGTGCCGGGTACTATTCTAGGTACTATGGATACCAGTTAACAAGCAAAACCACTGACCTCATCGAGCCTTCAATGGGGAGACAGAAAGTAATCACATCAATAAATCAGTCTACAATATGTCTGCTGGAGATAAATGCTATGGAGAAAAATAAAATGGGGTAAAGAGGATAAGGAATGCTGGGGAATGCGTGCAGTGGGGGTTGCTATTTTGTAATTAAGGTTTGTCAGGAAAGAATATAACGATTAGGCCACATTTGAGCAAGAACCTGAAGAAAGTGAGGATGAAACCATGGAAAATGTTTGAGGGAAAATAAGTATAAAGTCCCTGAAGTAGAAAAATGCCCATCATATTCAAAAACAACAAGAAGGTAGGGAAAGTGGAAGGGAAGAGGTAAGAGATATCAGGGATACCAGATGAAGTAGGGTCTTACAGGCCAAGGAGGGACTTCTGAGTGAGATGGGAGCCCCTGGAGGGTTTTAAATAGAAGCAGGATGTGATTCAGTCACGAAATGTGACTGACTCACACTGTGAAAGAATTATTCTGTCTGCGGTATGGAAAGTAGATGGTAGGAGGCAAAAGCAGAAGCAGACAGACCAGATAGGAGGCTGTTGGCAGGTGAGCAGGTAAAAGGTGATGGTGGCTCTGGCCAAAGCAGCTGGTAAGAGACGAACGCCATCTTTGGGGGCACATAACAGCCTCATTGCTTGTTTCCTGGTGGCTCTTGCCTCTCAGAAACGCATCACTGACCAATGGGTGCATCCACAGACTACTTGAAGCCTGTCTATGCACTTCCTAAGTATCCAGGGTCTCCTGGGTTAAGGAAATTGTCTCATCAGAACAGCAGCTCTGTGTTGTCTGACATACCAGAATGTGTTTAGCTTAATATAGATGAATAATGAAAAACTTTAAGGAAGTATGGCAGAGCCTCCAGTCTCTAATAAATCTGAGCATGACTGCTCTTTCCACAGTGCAGTTATGCTCAGAGTTCAGACCAAACTGCATTAACTGTTGCTTCTATGTACTCAATAAAAAATAGAAGCATGAGTCACATTCCCAATTCTAAAAGTAATACTTTTGAATACTGTAGTAACTTCGGCAGACATGCATCCAGCTGGACCTTAAGGACTGATCCTTTGTGGAGTTACCATGGCCAAGGGCTGGTCCTTGGCTGTGAGGGGTCAGAGATGTAATTTGGTTACTAACCCAAAGTTGCTCAGAGGCTGAAGGCGGCGTCTGGCCTGACTGAAGGTGTATGTGGCCCAAAGCAGAGGTCATGCTGGTGTATCCTTGTGGGAGCCGGAGTCTGAAGACGATGTCGTGAGATGTCAAGTGGCTTAAGTGAGATGCCACACTCAGCAGCAAGGTGCTCAGGAGGAAGCTGGGTCATCAAAGATCAGGACAACAGAGTCATTAACTCTAGGGAGCAACTGCCTGGGTTCAGATCCTGATTCTGCCACTTAAATTACTTAATCTTCCTGTACTTACACTAAATGAGTTAAAATGCATGAGTTACATAAAATAGTACCGGACATATTGCGTAATTACATGATAATATCATAAAGGGTAGAACAAAGATAGGGTGAATCGGAACAGCTACCAAGGGATCAGATTGGAAAAGAACCTATATTTTACAAGGTGAAGCCCCAAGACTACTTCTCCCCGGTTAAGATCTGCCTGAACACTGGACCCTAGCAGCATCCACCTCCTCATCCCCAGAACCTAAGAATATGTTACCTTAAGTGGCAACAGGGACTCTGCAGATGTAATTAAGTTAAGGATCTTGAGATGGGAAGATATCCTGGATTATCCAGGTGATCCCAAGATCATTCCAAGGGTCCTTATAAGAGGGAGACAGGAAGATCAGAGGAATACATGTGAAAACAGAAGCAAATTAAAATAGGATGATGTGGGATGTGGTAAAATGTGAAATAAGCTTTAAAAACTCATTACTGATCGCCCTGTAGGATGATCACCTTCTACACATGGGAAGGAGTCTTGAGAAATGCCTTTCCAACTGTGAAGCATTGGCGTAGCTCAAAGAGAGGACCTGGATGGAGCCTGGAGTTTTTTTTCCCCCCGTAACTCTGAAGATTAGCTTGTTTGCTCTTTCTAGGGCAAAAGAGGAGAATGTGTTAAAAGACCTTCATACAGCAGATACACAATAAATATATTATTATTATTATTATTATTCATTATTTGTCAATGCCCAGCCCTCCGCGGTTCTGAGTTCACTGGGCAAGTAAAGTTACAAATACACAGCAATTGGTTTCACTTACTAGGGCAACGGTCTGTTTAAAATATTTACGGTTAGAGGGCAGGTGATAGAAAGGTCATCTGAGTCCCACATCGAGGTTCACTGCAATGACAAATGGCAGTGTTCCTTCTTCAAAGGAATGCGGCTACACACCGTCACCTGCCTGGCCCCAGGGTGAGTGCCTGGCACGTGTGAGCTGCTGGGCAGAAAAGGCGCCCAGTGTCTCCCTAGCGAGGCATATGGGAGACACTGCCCCATGACTGCTGATGACCTTCAAGTCCCTTGTCCCCAAGTACAAGCAAGGAGCTTCCCGTACATGAGCTGGCTGGTTGCTGCCTTAGTTCTGAACCACCTTCTCCTGGCTGCTGACTCCTCCATTTTGATTCTTGTCTTTAACTTTAGATTTAACCTTCAGGTTAAACCTTCAGGTTTAACCCCAATGACCCTGGATCTTTCAACAGCAATTCTTGTTCTCTGTCCTAGCTGTGCTGCTGCCTCACACCAGGTCACATAACCCTCCCCTCCAAGTTCACTTCAACCCTCCGAAGCAGCTTTTTCCCCAGGCACTACCCATGTGAACAGCCCTCCATCCCTCAGGCTTTCCCTATCACATTTCATGAACTTGAAACTAAGCATTCAGGGTGTCTTTCAGGGAAATCAGTCTAGAGACAGTATAGTAATGGCAGTTAACCAAGCAGTTTCTGGAAAACACTGCCTGGCTTTGAAAAGTAGATCTTCCACTTATTAGCTATGCAAACTTGGGCAAATTACACCCAAGTCTCAACCTTCTCATCTGTAAAATGGGGCTAATGATTCAATGAGGTAATGCCTGTAAAGAGTTAGCTCAGGGGACTTCCCTGGTGGCGCAGTGGTTAAGAATCCGCCTGCCAATGCAGGGGACACGGGTTCGAGCCCTGGTCCGGGAAGATCCCACATGCCACAGAGCAACTAAGCCCGTGCACCACAGTTACTGAGCCTGCGCTCTAGAGCCCACGAGCCACAACTACTGAGCCCGCGTGCCACAACTACTGAAGCCCACGTGCCTAGAGCCCGTGCTCTGCAACAAGAGAAACCACCACCGTGAGAAGCCCGCACACTGCAACGAAGAGTAGCCCCCGCTTGCCGCAACTAGAGAAAGCCCGCATGCAGCAACGAAGACCCAATGCAGCCAAAAATAAATAAATAAATACATTTATTAAAAAATAAAAAAGAGTTAGCTCAGGGTCTGGCACAGTAAATAAATGTTAGCTACTACTGGTGCCACTCTCGGTCCTTTATCACAGATTTACTCAGTGGCA
The DNA here is from genome assembly GCF_965194825.1 of Balaenoptera physalus. Classification (NCBI taxonomy): domain Eukaryota; kingdom Metazoa; phylum Chordata; class Mammalia; order Artiodactyla; family Balaenopteridae; genus Balaenoptera; species Balaenoptera physalus. Next base: position 56,089,651 of record NC_138893.1, on the reverse strand, counting down.
TCATAGTGACCTTAAAGCATCGAAGGCTGCTTAACTTTCCACCAAAGTATAATGCAACGTAAGAGCATGCACTTTATCAATCTTAGTTGTAAGAATGGATCCTCTTTCTCTAAAATCAAAATGGGAAAATATGTGGTTGTGTGGCTCATGTAAAAGATGACACGGTGACTCTCTGGAGGTTTTTTATCCAGTAGATGTGACAGGAGACCTGTGGCAGAAACAGTCTGATCCAAGGCTTAACCACAGAGCATTCTGAGAAAATACTGTGGAAAGATGATAGTCCATGGCTGGGCAAAAGAAGTAGAGAATAAGACTGAAAAGATAGGAAGGGTATGGTGATGGAGGGCCTCGAATGCCAGGTTGAACAGTAAGTGGTGAAGTTGCAAGGCTATAGGCTTTAGAGACCCACAGCCTGGGTGTGAATCCTCCACCTCATACTAGGTAAGACAGTGGCACTCAAATTTTTCTAAACATGACACACAGTAAGAATAACATTTTACGTTTGTTCCAGCACGTGCGCGCGCGCGCGCACACACACACACACACACACACACACACACACACGCACACTCCTGAATCAAAGGTTAATGAAACAGCTCCTACCCTTAATATGCATGATGTATTCTGATGTTTTCTCTTCTACTTTATTTCATTTCTTAAAGCTGCTAGCCACGGCCACTAAATTGATCTCACGACTCATTAACGAGCTGCATCCCACAGGTGAACTACAGAAAAATTACTTCATATCTCTTAACTTTGATCTTTATCTATGAAGAGGAGATAATGCCAATACTATAGAGTTGGGGATTAAATAAGACAAAGAATGTAAAGCACCTAATACAGTGTTTGATACATAACACATACTCAGTAAGTGGCAGTTGAAAATCTTTTTGCAATTTATTGATGGAGGTGAAGAGAAAGACTTTGAGGAGTTAAAGATTCCTGGGAATTTTAAGCCTAGTGACTAGAAAGAATTGTGCAGTGAAATGAATTGGGTAAGGAGGCGGCATAAGGCTGACTGGGAGATACTTAAGGTTTTGTTGCATAGCTTCAGTTTTGCTTTTATTTTCGGACTATAAAAATCATACCTGCGGGGCTTCCCTGGTGGCGCAGTGGTTGAGAATTTGCCTGCCAACGCAGGGGACACGGGTTCGATCCCTGGTCCGGGAAGATCCTACATGCTGTGGAGCAACTAAGCCCGTGCGCCACAACTACTGAGCCCATGTGCCACAACTACTGAAGCTCGTGCACCTAGAGCCCGTGCTCTGCAATGAGAAGCCCATGCACCACAACGAGGAGTAGCCCCCGCTCGCCACAACTAGAGAAAGCCCACACACAGCAGTGAAGACCCAACACAGCCAAAAATAAATAAATAAAATAAATAAATTAAAAAAAAAATCATACCTGCTCACTCTGCAGTTTGGTTTTTGTATTTTTAATTGTTCATAATACTTTAACATGTAAAAGTTTAAAATATTTATGTATTTTAAACATTCACTCAAATTCCTTCAATTGCTCTTATTTTTTTAAATAAATTTATTTTTTACTTATTTATTTTTTGGCTGTGTTGGGTCTTCGTTGCTGCGCGTGGGCTTTTCTCTAGTTGCAGAGAGCAGGGGCTACTCTTCGTTGCGGTGTGTGGGCCTCTCATTGCGAAGACTTCTCTTGTTGCAGAGCACGGGCTCTAGGCGCATGGGCGGGCACATGGGCTCAGTAGTCGGGGCACACGGGCTCAGCAGTTGTGGCTAGCAGGGTCTAGAGTGCAGGCTCAGTAGTTGTGGAGCACTGGCTTAGCTGCTCTGCGGCATGTGGGATCGTCCCAGGCCAGGGATCGAACCCATGTCCCTTGCATTGGCAGGCAGATTCTTAACCACTGCACCACCAGGAAAGTCCCCCTTCAATTGCTTTTAGACTTAGAAAACTCTTCCCCACAATTAGACAAGTTAAATATTCACCTCCATTTTATTTTACTTCTTTATATTAATGGTTTCATTTTAACATTTAGTTATTAATTCTTCTGAAATTTATTTGATGTGTGTGCGTGAGGTGAGGTTCTTACTTGATATTTTTCCAAATAGGTAGCCAATTTTCCTAATACATTGTTTAATAGTCCATCCCTTTCACACTGGCTCGTTATATTTATTTTATTATTTATTATACCCATGTATATTATATATATGTATGTGTGTGTGTTTGGGTTATTTTCAAATCCATCTTTTCTATATTTTGTTCAGTTTATTCTTGTGATCTTATCACACGTTTTTTCTTTTTTGTGGTATTGAGAAATTTTTAAACATAGGAAAGTACGGAAAGTAATAAACACTATACCCACCTCTCAGAATTAACAAATATTACTATATTTGCTTCAGATATTTTTTAAATTAATAAACTTTATTTTTTTAGAGCAATTGTAGGTTCACAGCAAAATTGAACAGAAAGTACAGAGCGTTCTCCTATACCCCCATGCCCACACATGCACAGTACCTCCCCCCATTATCAACATCCTGCCCCAAAGGGGCACATTTGTTAATTGATGAATCTACAGTGATATATCATTAGTACCCGAAGTCCACAGTTTACATTAGGGTTCACCTTTGGTATTGTACATTCTATGGGTTTTGACAAATGTATGACTTGTATCCACCATTGTAGTATCATGTGGAATAGTTCAGCTGCCCTAAAAGTCCTCTGTGCTCTGAGTCCTCTGAGCTATTCATCCCTCCCTCCCACCTAACCTCTGGCAAACACTGATCATGTTACTGTCTTCACAGCTTGTCTTTTGCAGAATGTCATATAGTTGGAATCATATAGTATGTAGCTTTTTCAGATTGGCTTCCTTCACTTAGTAATGTGCATTTAAGGTTCCTCTATGTCTTCTCATGGCTTTTCATAGTTCATTTCTTTTTAGCACTAAAAAATATTTCATTGTTTGAATATACCACAGGTTAATTCATTCATTCACTTACTAAAAATATCATGGCTGTTTCCAAGTTTTGGCAACTATGAATAAAGTTTCTATAAACACTGATGTGCAGGTTTCTATGTGGACCTAAGTTCTCATTTCATTTTGGTATATACCAAGGAGTCCAGTTCCTGGATTGCATGCTAAGAGTATGCTTAGTTTTATAAGAAACTGCCAAACTATCTTCCAAGGTGGCTGTACCATTTTGCATCCCTACCAAGAATGCTTGAGAGTTCCCGTTCCTCCACATCCTCACCAACATTTGGTATTGCAAATGTTTGGGATTTAACTACTCTAATAGGTAGGTAGTGGTATCTCATTGTTGTTTTAATTCATAATTCCCTAACGATATATGACGTTGAACATCTTTTCATAAACTTACTTGCCAACTGTATTTCTGCTTTGGTGAGGTGTCTGTTCAGGTCTTCTGCCTATTTTTCAATTGGGTTGTTCATTTCTTATTGTTGAGTTTTAAAAACCCTTTGTATGTTTTGGATAATAGTCCCTTATCAGAGGTATCTTTTGAGAATATTTTCTCCCAGTCTGTGGTTTGTCTTCTCAACATCTTGACAGTGTATTTTGCAGAGCAGAAGTTTTTAATTTTAATAAAGTCAAGCTTCAGATATTTTTAAAAACCAAAAACATTACAGATGTAATTGAATTGATTTTTATACCCTTCTCTTTCATTTTCTTACCTGTCTAGAGGCAAATCCCTGTCATGAAGTTCACGTGTACACATCTTGTCCATGTTGTTAACACTTGCATTTCACATGTACCCATAAACCAGATATAATCTTATTTTGTTTGTTTTTAAAATTTACAGCAATGCTATCATACTGTAAAGGTCATTCTGTAATTCTTCTTTTTCAAGCAAAATTATATTTTTGAGATATATCCATGTTTATACTCACAATCTAATTTATTCACTTAAACTATAGTATAGCATTCTGTCAAAAACAAACAAAAACAAAACAAAAAACAAACACATTAGTGCATTCACCAATAGACAAACATTCAGATATTCAGGCTTGTTTCAATTTATTTTGGCAATTAACAACAAGGCTGCAAAGAAATTATAGTATGTCTCTTTATGTATATATGCAGAAATTCCTCTATGTATAGACACAGATGTGGAACTGGAATTTGTAGTGTAAGGATCTTCAACTTCACTAGATATTGTCTAATGACTCTTGAAAGAGGTTGTACTGATTTACATTCTCAGCAACAGTGTACAAATCCCCATGGCCTCTAATTCTAACATTTGTTCTTGCCAGACTTCAGAACACTTTTGGCCAAGTAGCTGAGACAGTTTTTTAGTGTAAAAAACTATCCCATTTTAAAATGTTTTAGTTTTTTCTAGATTATAAATGAGGTTTAGCATGTTATCATATGTTTTTTGTCCTTTTGGTTTATTTTTTCTATAAATTACCTGTTCATAACATTTGCCCATTTTCTATTTTTCCTACTGATTTCAAGACATTCTTTAAAGGACACTAATGATTTGTCTGTTATTACGTTGCAACTTTTTTCTTTCAGTCTTTAGATTTTGTTTTAACTTTGTTAAAGATACCTATGGTTATATAGGTTATATGGTTAAAGCCAAATTTGCTGATTTTCTCTTATTCCTTAACTTTTTAAAGAACCTCTTTGAAGAACTCCTTTTCTACTCTGAAACCATAGAGACATTATCCTATATTTTTGTCTAAAAGTTATAAAGTTTCTATATTTGGCAGAGTACATCCCTTTCCTTTACCGTCCCAGAGTCATCTTGGCTCTTGTATGTTAGACGTCAGAGAAAACAAAATAGTCCTTTAGACACCCAGGAAAATGATTACATCATCTAAAACAAGTAAATTAAGATTGGCCTCAGACATCTCTTAGATACATGAAGAAAGGATGCCAAATACAATGAAGGCTAAACGGGTGTGGGAAGGTTCCTAAAGAAGACACCCAAGGCTGCAAACCTCCCACAAAGGAGGCAAAGTGCCAAAGAAAATAACACTCTACAGGGAAATCCAACAATCCCATGTTGGAAAAGCCTCAAGAAGTTTGAAAAGCACTTTGTTGGAGGAGGTGGGAAAACGAGTACTCACCTACATTGCCAGTGGAACTGTTAATCATTACAACCCCTATCATGGTCAATTTGGCAGTCTTCTTTAATTAAAAAAAATTGAAACCTAGCAATTCAACTTCTAACAATTTCTCCCATGGAAATATTACTCTTACATGAGTGAAATGTTGTATATAAAAGGCTATTCATTGCAGCCCTTTCCCTACCAGCAAAATGATGGGTACAACTTAGATTTCCATCAATGGAGGACTGGATCTGTAAATAATGGGATGGGAACACACTGGAGCATAACCATTAATAAAGGGGATAGTACTGTATGCACTATCATGGGAAAATCATTAAGAGACACTGTTAGCTGAAAAAGTCAAGGTACATATAACACAAATTATCAATATGGTTTGTTTGTTGTTTTTTTAAAAAGAAGTTACGGGACTTCCCTGGTGGCGCAGTGGTTGAGAGTCTGCCTGCCAATGCAGGGGACACGGGTTCGAGCCCTGGTCTGGGAAGATCCCACATGCCGCGAGCGACTAGGCCCGTGAGCCACAATTGCTGAGCCTGCGCGTCTGGAGCCTGTGCTCCGCAACAAGAGAGGCCGCAACAGTGAGAGGCCCGCGCACCGCGATGAAGAGTGGCCCCCACTCGCCGCAACTAGAGAAAGCTCTTGCACAGAAACGAAGACCCAACACAGCCAAAAATAATAAATAAATAAATTAAAAAAAAAAAAAAAAAAAAGAAGTTACAAGTAAATGCTTGAATATGCATAGAACAGCCCTGGGAGGATATCTAAATGCGTGGTAGAGGATAATGAGGGAGAAACTTACTTTCTACACTGTTTGAATTTTTATCCATGTTCCTGATCTACAGATACAAACCAACTCAAGTTGATCTACAAATTCAAGGTAATCCCTATCAAAATTCCAGCTGCTTTTTTTTGCAGAAATTGACAAAACAGATCTTAAAATTCCTATGGAAATGCCAGGGACCCAAAATAGCCAAAACAACCTTGAAAAAGAACAAAGTTAGAAGAGTCACACTGCCTATGATAGCTATTAAATAAACACATTTTCTTTAAAAGGAAAACAAATTGTCCGTTTCATTCTTTTTAAATTTAATGGCATAAAATTTTTCATAGACTTGTCATGTACTCGTTTACTTTCTACTCTAACTCTAGTTATGTTCACCTTCTTTAGCTTAATAATGGTGAAGAATAGAGACTCTGCTTAGGGTCTTTTCAACTGATCATGAAACTTGAGCAAAGAGCCTCTCTGCGCCTTAGTTTCCTATTATGTAAATAATAATTATAATAGTATTCATTTCGAGGCTTGTTGTGAGGATTAAATGAGTCATGTCAAGTACTTAGAAGACTTTACTTGACACTAAGAAGCTTCTCAATAAATATAAACTTTATTACCATTTCTACGTTATGTATTTACATCTTTTAACTTAATTAGTCTTGCTAGAAGTTTACCTAGTTTATTAGTCTTTTCCAAAAATCCAGCTTTTTTTTCCCTATTTAAATAATTCCTTTTATATGTACAATTTCTTCTTTGGGGTTTCCTCTGCTGTTCTCTGACGAGTTTCTTGTGTTGAATGCTTAAGCTATTCATTATACACCCTTCTTTTCTCATAAATGCGTTTAAAAGTTATAAATTCCCCGTCAGTATTGTTTAGTTATAGCCAATAAGATTCGGTATGTAGCTTGTTGTTTTTTTTAATTGTCATTCAATTTTAAATATTTCAGAATTTCTGTTATGATTTTTTCTTTAGCCTATGGATTATTTAGAAGTATGTTTTTTCTTTTATAAACTGTTTGAATCAGATTTCTTGGGTGCAAAGAACAAAAATCAACTCTAGCTGGTTTGAGTGGAAAAGTAATGTATTATATCAGAATCACTGGGAAGTCTGGAGAACGAGGCTCAGAAAATGGCTGAAACCAAGGAGAGCAAGACACAGCCAAGCTCACATGACAGGAACAGTCAGCTTAGGACCAGCTTCTGGCTTTTCTCTGGACACACTGCTACCACATGGCTTCTGCCTGGGAATAGTCACTGCTGGTGCTGAAATGTCACTTCTGCTACCCTGTCATTGTCCTTCTTTTCAAACATTCTTGTAGTTAATCATTTTTTAATGATTTTTTTGGGAAATTTTCAGTCAAGTTTTTTTTTTTTTTTTTTAATTTTATTTATTTATTTTATTTATGGCTGTGTTGGGTCTTCGTTTCTGTGCGAGGGCTTTCTCCAGCTGTGGCAAGCGGGGGCCACTCTTCATCGCGGTGCGCGGGCCTCTCACTATCGCGGCCTCTCTCGTTGCGGAGCACAGGCTCCAGACGTGCAGGCTCAGTAATTGTGGCTCACGGGCCCAGTTGCTCCGCGGCATGTGGGATCTTCCCAGACCAGGGCTCGAACCCGTGTCCCCCGCATTGGCAGGCAGATTCTCAACCACTGCGCCACCAGGGAAGCCCTAGTCAAGTTTTTTAAAAAACTTTTTTTTTTTTGGCCGCACCATGTGGCATGCGGGATCTTGGTTCCCCAACCAGGGATCAAACCTGTGCCCCCTGCATTGGGAGCACAGAGTCTTAACGACTGGGCTGCCAGGGAAGTCCCCAAGACTTCTTAATACGGAAAATTTTAAACAAAAGAAAAGTAGAGAGAATATTATAATGAAATTAAATGTGACAATCACCTTAGTTTCAGCAATCATCAGCATTTTCTAGCAAGTTTTTAAAAATTCCATTGGAATTTTGTTAAATGTTAAATATTAACGTAGTAGAAATTGGCATCTTTAATCTTTTATTTATTTATTTATTTTTGACTGCATTGGGTCTTTGTTGCTGTGCGCGGGCTTTCTCTAGTTGCAGCTAGCTGGGGCTACTCTTGGTTGCAGTGCGCGGGCTTCTCATTGTGGGGGCTTCTCTTGTTGTGGAGCACAGGTTCTAGGCGTGTGGGTTTCACTAGTTGTAGCACGCAGGCTCAGTAGTTGTGGCTCACAGACTCTAGAGTGCAGGTTCAGTAGTTGTGGCGCACAGGCTTAGTCGCTCCACGGCATGTGGGATCTTCCCGGACCAGGGCTCGAACCCATGTCCCCTGCATTGGCAGGCAGATTCTTAACCACTGTGCCACCAGGGAAGCCCTGGCATCTTTAATCTTTAAGTCTTTCATGAAGGAATATTGTGTCTCTCCCTATTTATTCAAATATAATTTCTCCAAAAGAATCACTCACACTATTTATTCAAATATAATTTCTCCAAAAGAATCACTCACACACACTCCACATAAGTGAAAAGAAACCTTCTTGACCATATTTCCGCATGTGATTATCTACTGAAATGTAATGAAAACGTTCTGTTTTTAAAACAAATTGTGATGGGCGATGAAAAATGGATACTGTACAACAATGTGGAATGGAACAGATCGTGGGGCAAGCGAAATGAACCACCACCAACCACACCAAAGGCCGGTCTTCATCCAAAGAAGTTGATGTTGTGTATATGGTGTGATAGAAAGGGAGTCTTCTATTATGAGCTCCTTCCGGAAAACCAAACGATTAATTCCAATAAGTACTGCTCCCAATTAGACCAATTGAAAGCGGCACTCACAGAAAGCATCCAGAATTAGTCAACAGAAAACGCATAATCTTCCATCAGGATAACACAAGACGGCATGTTTCTTTGATGACCAGGCAAAAACTGTTACAGCTTGGCTGGGAAATTCTGATTCATCCGCCGTATTCACCAGACATCGGACCTTCAGTCCATTTATTTCAGTCTTTACAAAATTCTCTTAATGGAAAAAATTTCAATTCCCTGGAAGACTGTAAAAGGTACCTGGAACAGTTCTTTGCTCAAAAAGATGAAAAGTTTTGGGAAGATGGAATTATGAAGTTGCCTGAAAAATGGCAGAAGGTGGAGGAACAAAAGGGTGAATACGTTGTTCAATAAAGTTCTTGGTGAAAATGAAAGATGTGTCTTTTATTTTTACTTAAAAAACTGAAGGCACTTTTTGGCCCATCCAATATGTACATCATTATGATTATCCTTAATTTCTTTTTCTTTTCTTTTTTTCTTTTATTACTTTTTTCTATGTTTCAAGTGTACAGCATTGTAGTTTAACATCTGTTACAATACAGAGTCATCAACACCACAAGTCTAGTTACAATCCATCACCATACAGTTAATCCCCCTTACCCATTTTGCATACCCCCAACCCCTTTCCCTCTGGTAACCAGTACCTAATTTCCATTTTTAATGTTTTTGTTGCTATGGTGAATGAGATCACCCCAATGTATCTCTAAGTAGATATTAGTGTTATATAGAAAAGCTGTTGATTTTTGAATATTTGTCTTGTATCCAGCCACTCTAGTAAGCCCTCATTAATTTTAAGTATTTTGTAGTTGATTGTCTTGGATTATCTAGGTCCATAATCACATTTTCTGCAGGTAATCATAATTTTATCTCCTCCTTTTCAGGAGGTCTATTTCTATTTTATGTTTTGTATCTTACTATATTAAATAAAATACCCAGACGATATTGAATAATAAAAACCATAAATAGGCATTTTTATTTAGTATTAATTTTAATAGGTATGCCTCTAAATAGATTATAATTTGTATGATGATGGCTGTTATTTGTGAAAGATATAGTATAGTACATAGAACATGCACTTCTATTATGTGTTTTAAAAAGACTTTTTATATCAGGTAGAAAGTGGTGTTTAATTTTATGAAATGTCTTTTGGTTATTTATTGAGATGATAATTTGGTTCCTTTGATTTATTGACATGCATTCTTTTATTAATAAATTACCTAATATTCAAGTATCTTTGAACCAGAGATAAATTTTGACTGGCACAGAGTAGATGATTTCAAAATATGCTGCTGAGTTCGATTTAATTATATTTTATTTAGGATTTTTCATGTCTAGACTTATAAGTGATATTTCATGATATTTTCTTTGCTTTGGAAAATATTTTATGAGCATTTGATTATATCTACTGAAAGTCTGTAAGAACCGATAGTTAAAATTATCTGGCCCATGGGCAGCACTTCACAGCAAGAGTTCTGTGCAATATTTTATAAATTAGGGAATCTCTGGGTTAAACAGAGTTAAATAGTTATTTATCTGGGACTTCTCATAATCTTTAGTATGTCAATGTGAATTGTAAGCCTCCAGCACTTTAAAATGTATTTGGCCACAGAGCCCCGTTTTATTGATGAACTAGTATTGGGTAAAAATACTTTGAAAATACCATGCTAAATCTTTCTTTGGTGAGGATTCATTGCTAAGTACTCCATTAAATTATCAACTTTATGAAGGTAGAGATTATGTCAGTCCTTCCCAGTCACTGTCATTTTCCTAGTATCTTACACAATTCCTACCTTAAAAGTCACTCAGTAAATATTTAATCAATTAACTACTTTCAGTTTTTTCACTGGTTATTGGGTCAGTCAGGATTCTCAGTTACAAGTAACAGAAACTAACTTAGGCAGCAAAGCAATTTACCAAAAGGAATCTGAGTAGCTCACAGAATTGTTGAGAGCTGGAGAGTCAGCCTCAAAGCTAGGCTTCCAAGAATAATGCCCCAAATAATTCCCCAGGCACTGGAGGCTATAAGTTAGAACTACTGCCAGGAACTCAACTTTTCTGGAATTCCATCTGCTACCAGCACTAAAGCCACCTTGGCACCAAGAATCCAACTTTACAGACACCCCAGAAAGCTGAGTTTCTCTGCTCTCATTCTTGCTAGCAAAATGTATTCTCTATAGACCTTCCCTCTTCAAATTGTTCACTTTTGAATCTAAGTCTCACACACACATGCCTGGCTGATGATGCTGGGTAACATGTCACTGCCCCAGCTGCAAAGGAGGCTGAGCAAACATGGTTTATGGCTAATAACTTGGAAAAACAAGAACTGTAAGGAAGAATTCCTGAAACCCAAAATTCCCCAAACCCAGCAATGGTGTTCCAAAGGAAATACAGACTTTCCTCCTTCTTGGATCAATTGTGGTAATACAGTTTCTCAGAATATTATCAATTTCATGCAGATTTTAAAAATTGATTAGCTTAAACTTTTTCATAATATTCTTTTATAATTGAAAGTGTCACACCTTTATTATAGTGTTCTATTTCTCTTTTATAATTTTGCTAGTGTTTTTATTTTTTTTTAATATTTATTTATTTGGCTGCGATGGGTCTCAGTTGTTGCACACGGGATCCTCGCTGCCGCATGTGGCATCTTCCTCGTGGCACGCGGAATCTTTAGTTGTGGCATGTGGGATCCAGTTCCCTGAACTGGGAGCATGAAGCCCCAGCCACCGGACCACCAGGGAAGTCCCAGTGTTTTTGTTCTTGATTATGTTTTCCAGAAGTGTTACTCTTTTTTAACGTTCCCCTCGAAGGCATTTTATGTTTTCCAAAGAACCAGCTCTTTGATTTATCTTCTAGTTGGGTAGGCTTTCATTGTTACTATCTTTTTAATTTTATTTTTCTTGAAATTGTCTTCGGTATTTTTTAAAATCTGAATGCTCAGTTCATATATTTTTACACTTTCTTGTTTAATAATAAAAAAACATTTGAAGACGCACATTTGCCTCTAATTATTGCTTTAGCCACATCTCATAAATTTAGATTATGTAATATTCTCATTTTTGTCATGTTCCAAGAAATCTCTAATTATTGTTTGGATTTCTCTTGTGACCCAATCATTACTTAGAAGAACACGTTTAAATTGTTGAGCAGTTGATGCTTTTTCATTTAAAATAGTTAATATTAATTTCTAGTTTTCTTGCATTTTAGCCAGAGAATATAGCCTGAATTTCTTGAGATTTTCTTGACCCATTCTGGTAAATGTCCATGGAACTTGGAAGAGAAGATATATTCCCTATGTGCAGATTGCAAATGTTGTAAAAAGTAATTTAGACTTTGTTTCTTAGCTTTTTTCATCATATTAGTAAAATCTATACTAAAGTAATGAATAAAATCAGGCCTAGAGAATTGTTATAAAAACAAGTCACAAGAACAAGCCATGTTAGTGGGAGGGACAGTGATTGAGAGAAAAGAGAAGAGATCAAAAGGATATTGGAAGCGCTGGGAGAGTAGGAGGAAAGGCGAGCAAAGGAGAGGAGTCAGAAGAGCAATACAGACTTTAGAGAAAGTACAGTTGCTCAGGAGGGCAGATCTGGAACACATTTTAGACATACAGAGCTCTGGTTGATGGAGACTTTACTGCATACACTGCTCACAACATCTTTGTCAGGGTGAGGTAGATAGCATAGGGTGAGAAGCTGCTTCTGGAAAGTGAGAATGAAGAAAAAGAAATGTCTTGACAGGTCACATATTGAATGATTCCATTTCTATGAAATGACCCAAAGAGGTAAATCCATGGAGACAGAAAGCAGAGCAGTGGTGACCAGGGACTGGGGTGACAGGAACGAGGAATGACTGCTTATGGGGGGGGGGGGGATTATCTCTTGTGTTGATGAAAATGTTCTAAAATTGGTTCTGGTGTTGGTTGCACAAGTCTGTGAATATACTAAAAACCACTGAATTGTGTACTTTAAAAAAAAACAAAAAAAGAACAGCTATGTGATACTAAAAAAAAAAATTAAAAAAAATAAAGAAAAAGAAGTCTCAGCCTAATAACAGAAGAGAAAACTGTGACCAAAGAAGGGAATTTCAGAGGTGAGACTTTGGAGGTGTGACCTTGCTTGCCAACAGCTGTGTTTGAGTAGTGCTGGAAAGCAATGAGGCAAGGAGGTTCCTAGATTTGCTGAGAACTACCATTTTTCAGCTATGGTTTTCCATGCTGGGATGTCGTGTGCACATGGCCCTGCTCTCATGGAGGGCACATGTGTTCTCAGTATTGGAAGGGAGCATGGATGTGGAATCCTCTAGGATAATACCAGAAATAGGCTGGAGAGGAAGGGTAGATAGAAGGCTTTGGTGAAGATGGAAAGAAACTGGACATGCCAGTGGCATAAATTTTGAAAGAAGACTGTTGAGGGAAGGCACTGGGAAAAGTGGGAGTGGGATAAATGGTGGGGAGAGGGTGGTAGGAATTAACAAGCCCTTCTTCCTTCTGCCCTGTTAACTAGGGAAGAAAAGGTAGCCTTCACTGCAGAGGACTTCAGGGATGACGTGGTGTTGGGGTGAGCAAGGTGGGCTCAGTGCGGAAGGAACTAATTCAGGTATCTTAGGAAGGCTAGGGTAAGAGTATGGCTTAGCAACCAGATTGTATGAGTTCAAATCTAGATATTTGTGTAACCTTGAGCAAATTGCTTAACCTCTCTGAGCTTGAGTTTTCATTATCTCTAAAATGGAAACAATATTAGTGTCTACTCATATGTTTTTTGTGAAGATAAATACAAGATAGATTGTATATAAAGCACTGAGCACAGTGCATGGTAAGCCTTCATCCTCACTGATTCTCCTTTCCTCCTTTCCTGGCTCAACTTTATGGTTGATCATTATAAACACTCCCTTGCGTGTATCCTAAGTCCTTGCTTCTTTCTTGTTTGGTTAATAACCCTTGTTAAATCCAGTTCTCCATTTTTTCTTCTCATACACCCATAAACCTGTCCAAAGAAAAATGTACAATCATAACGTCTGGGCTCACATTTCATTTGTGACCACAATTGGACACAATACCTGGCATTATATTTCCCTATTTCATTGACTCTCCCACTTTTCTAAATGAGTATTTCAGATATTCTCTCTCAAACTATTTGTACCTCCTACCCTATTTACTCTCACCTGAAAACACTGTTTACCACTTTATTGAAGAAAACTTTCACAAGCTTCTACCAACTCTACTCACCTCCCAACTTCCATACCTATTGTTTCATCTACTAAATCTATATTAAAAAGTTACCCCAAAGCTTGTGGCTTAAAAAACTGAAATTTATTTTGCTCCCAAACCTGCAATTCGGGTAAGGCTTCACAGGAATAGCTTTTGTCTGTTCTGCTTGCCATCACTGGGATGGCTTGAAGGCTGGGGCCTAGAACCCCCTGAAGGCACGCTCACTCCCATGTCCAGGGTTGATGCAGGCTGTCAGTTGGGATCCTAAGCTGCAATCATCAGCTGGAACATTACACATAACCTTTTCATGTGGCCTGCGCTTCCTCACAACATGGCATCTGCATTCCTAGTATGAGAGTTCCGGAAGCTGTCTCAACTTCTGTGACGTAGCCACTGCAGCCAGGTAGCATCACTCCTGCCACTTTCTATTGAATAAGAAGTGGGTAAGCCACTGGGGCTGCCCCATATTCACAAGAAGGGGAATTGGTCTCCACCTGTTATCAGTGGCAAAATTCTGGAAAAGTATGTGGGCCTGGAAATATTGCCGTGGTCACTTTTGGAAAATATAATCTGTCTTGTCTCCTGTTTCTTTAAATGTCTGTGCTCCTGTCCAAGCCCAGCCCGTTGACTTGCACACTAGACCCCATCCCCTCTCACTCACTCGAGGACATTTTTACAGAAATACTTGCCTCTTCCTTCTGTATCATCCATTTTTCTCTCTCTCATGGGTCAATCCTTTCAATACAGGAACATGCTATTATTTCTCCCATCTGAAAAAAAGCCTCCCTTGACTTCACGTAACAGTCCCAAAGTGAGTGGTCCAAGCTGCTGTGGTACCTCTGCTTTCTCTGCATAGGGCTTCCATCTCTGGGCCAAGACAGCTGCCTCAGACCTTGCCAATTCTCAAATAATGGGAAGGGAGAAAAGAAATCAGAGGCAAGCAGCTTCAGCTCTAAGGACATTACTGGATGTTGCCTGCTGACTTTCTGTTCATATGTCATTGGCTGAAACTAAGCCATGAACTTAGCCTAGATGCAAGGGAGGTTGGGAAAGTAGTGGGCAATCATGGGCCCAGACAAAACAGGGTAGGTGGGAACTGTTTTATAGCTAAAAGAAACAATGGAGGATGGATATTGGAGGGAAATAAGCAGTGTCTTCCACCCTCCCTCACCTCTTATAGCCTTTACTCCATTGTTACCTCTCAATGAAGTCTTACCTGAGACATTGTATTTAAAATTGCAATCATCCCCAAGCCCTGCAGCACTCCCTGTCTTCCTTTCTTGCTTTACTTTCCTCAAGCATTTATCACCTTCTACTATACTATATGCTTTACTTTTACATAGCTCATTGTCTATCTATGCCTACCAGAATATAAGCGCCATGAAGGCAGGGACTTTGTTGACTGTTGTGTTCACTGCTGTATTTCTGGTACCTAGAACAATGCTTGGCACATAGTAGGTGCTCAATACATATTTTTTGCATAAAAGAATAAAAGAACAGCACAATGGTAAGCACTCAATTGCAGCTGCTGTTATCATTATTATCATTTTCTGGCCTAAGGAGTGGTTGAGGATGATAATTGTGAATAAAAGGATCTGGGAAGGCTAGCAGATAGTAACATGCTAACATTAGTGAAGGAGAAGTGGCCGAGAAACCAAAGAATGAGCTCGTTGGGGGCTTGTAGAGCTAATCAGCATCAAGTTACCAGCTGAAGAATCAGTGAACAAATTAGCCTATGCAAACCTGCCTTCATGCCATCCACCCTCCACTGGTGACCAGTCCAATCTACGGACAATTCACAGCACTTGGGATCACCCAGGAGCCATGGCCATTTTCCTAGCAGACTAGCTCCAGCAAAGCTTGAAGAAAACATGATGTTTTTCAAGTGAATATTATTTTCCTTTGAGTTCCACGATCACACCAGAGTTCTTTTCCTCTTCAACATTTTGGCCACTTAGAACAACATGAAACTTTAAAACCTACATCTAGAGAAGTCTCAAGCTCCAATGTCTATGCTTTGGGATTCTAGTACAGTTAAAACTTTTTAAATTGTGCTTTTATAATTTTTAGTTATGGCTCCTTGAGATGATTTGAGCTACACCTGCCTTTTGCTGATAGCAACTGAACCAGATATTAAAATGAGATTCCAGAACGTTTCAAGGGAAAAAGATGATGGACTTTCTGTCAAAACACTAACAAGATACTTGCAATATTCAAAGGAGATCACAGTTTTTAAATACCTTAAATATGAATGAAAATAGAGTTCAGAGTTGTATTTCTTTAATCTAAGTGCTTCACATAGACTAACTCACTGCTCACAACCATCATGAAGGGTAGATATAGTTTACAGAAGAGGAAAACGAGGAGAGGTAAGTAACTTGCTCAGGGGCTCACACCTGGGAGGTGGATTGAGGCTATCAACTCAAGTGGATCCACATCAGTCTGTGCCCCTAATACCGGCTATGTTGAGAGACAGATCTCCTTCACCCACACTCCTACCACCCAACAGACGTAGAGCTACCTGCTGCTCTAACACACTGGTATTTTTCACCAACCTCGAACTGCCTTAGTACTTCTACCCTCACATATGAGATAACTCTGGAAAGCTTGTTTTGGGCTCTGTCCCCACTATCTGAACTCACTAGCCTATGTGCAGACAGCTGGTAAACCCTGTACAATCTGATACACTGACTTCAAATGAGAGGAAATGGCAACTCCTAAACTCAGGGCTGCCTTGTTCCTTCAGCTCTTCCTTGGCTTCCAAGGCTACCCAGAAGTCTGTTGGCAAATTCCTCTGCTTAGCAATTAGCTACTGTTGAACAAAGATCAATAAATTTGTCAATGGTGCCTGTGCTGACTACTCAGTTCCCAGCCTTAAGGTTTGTTTATAAATGGGTTAACTGATGGCCGGCTTGTTGAGTGTGGCAAAGGGCCAATCTTTTTTTCTGCAGTATGTGCAGTAGGGGGTGTGGGGCCTCCCACTGGCAGCAACAACCATGAAGTCAGAGACACCCCCCACCAATCACAGAAATTACAGGATGTGAGAGGAAGAAAGTAGGGACGTGATTCCATTTCTTAAAATGATTTTACGACTTAAGTTCCCTGGTCCCAATGTTTACAACTTAAATCAGTTTCCATCAAATGGAGACCATTATGTAACAAGTTCAAAAGAGATGTGTGCTTTCTTCTGAAATTTCAAACAAAGATGCACTACATTTAAATAGCTTCCACAGCATTATTTCTTGGGGCTTTTGTTTTTGTTGTTGTTTTTGACTATGCAAAACGGTCTTGTATACAAAGATGCATAACTTAGTTGACTGAAGCTGAATTTTCCATGGAAACTGTCCAGTGCTCCCCCAATTCACAAGCACTTTATCTGACCGTCTTTCTTCTTTCAGATAATGGCTGGCAGCAACCCACAGTGAGGAGGTTATATGCTGTACTTTTGAAAAAGTCTTGAATGGAGCCATTGTTCCCCTGAGATGGTCTGTGTGTTTCACTGAACAGAGAGCAGGGTGTAAAAAAGGCACCTTGTGTGCAACTGTTGGCGAGGTTGGGGAGTGAATTAAAATCTCCAGAAAGTCTGGGCAGTGCTGTTCAGAGGAGCAATGAACCCTCTGGAAGCACTGTTAGCTCAGACATTCCAATGCGGTGAGGCAGCCTCAGGGACACGGCTCCCTCCAGTCTCATTTAGAGAGGGATTGAGGGGGGCGAGCAAAGGACATTGATCTGGACCCGCTCTCTTTGCAAAAAATTGGGGACGGCTCCCTATTCCAGGGATAGGTGATACTGATTATCACACTCAGATAACTTTCCTGTCTAACGGACCTAGACTTTCCTTGGTTACTAATGTTGGAGTGACTCATTTGGAGGATTCAGTGTTAACTGCTTGTGCATCCACCAGTTTGCAAGCCTAATTCCCATGTGCCTAATTAAACAAAACAAAACAAAACAAGTCTTTGAGGGCTCCAGGTGATTAATGATGTTTGATATTACTAATTCATTAAATGCATTGTAAGACCATAATACACAACTGTATATTCAATAAATAGCCTACCTTGTTTATTGTCAGTAATGCTTCCTTTTTCCTGGCTCCTCCATTCACCTGTCCAGGACCGTGCGAGCACTGGCTCCGAGCAAATGACTACTCCCTATTCCTCTAGTGCTAAGGTCTCAAGCTTTTCATGAACAAAGAGTCTCCTCAGAGTCTTCTGCAGAGAGCTTTCCAAAACCGGCTCTCAAGGAAGGAGGTAACGTTGATTTTCAGGAAAATCCTAGTGGTGAGAAAAGAGCAAAAGAGTTTAAGGACCAGGCTGGCATATTTTTCTTACAGGCAGAATTCTTTGGTGCCCCTCCTGCGCATTCTTGCTCCAACCCCTCCTGCGCCTGGAGGCTCAAAGGAGGGGAGGCCACTTTTAACAATGACCTGAAAGAAAGGGTCATACTTGAGCAGGAGGAAAGGGTGTGGGAGGAGGTGGTCATGGTCCAGGTAGAAAGAAGCTCAGAGTGGGAGAAGCATCCTGTTGGGTGGTCCCTAATAACCAGGCCATGTTGGGTTCCTACAGTCGTGGGGAGTTAGTCGGGAAGGCAGCAGGGAGCCAGTGAAGGTTTCTGCACAGATTAAAGTTGTAGAAGAGGAAGAATGATATGGCTGTGTTGAGGGGGATGCTTCGCTCCAAGGAGTGGACAGGCGGGAGGGCTAGGGGCCGCCGGAATTGGTCCTGATTGAATACAAGAGGAAGGGTCAGACCTATGGAACAGGTCAGTTCATTAAAATAGGTAAAGAGGGAGGGGGTTTTAGGGGAAAGGGAGGGGGATGATAATTCGATTTTCCTCAGGTCCCCGGCTCTCCTGACTGCCAGTTGGGTATAAAAGCCACCTCGACGGCTAGGTAAGGCTCCGTGCAGAGCCTGCAGTGTCTGGCAGCGCTGAACACCTCCTGTTTGCTTCAGCAGCGAAAGCCACTAGATTTGGAGTCCACAGATCTGGATGTCACTATTTGGACGGTCACTATTAGCAGTCAAAGGAGTACCTCCTGAGCCTGGCACTGCATTGCGCCCACTGTGGTGCTCAACAGTAAATATCTGAATGACGAATGACCGAACAGATTGGAGACTTGGTGCTGCCCTTACCAGAGTAACCTTGGTCAAGTAATTTAACCTCCAAGAGCCTCGGTTTCCGTGTGTGTCGAGCAGGGACGGTCCCTGGCGGAAAGTGTGAGACTAAATTCCCGCGGCCTGAGGTGGACCGAGTTCCCCACCTCCGGTCGGAGCCGGGCAACCCCGCTGCGCTCTCGCCAGCTCCCGCTGCGGCCCGGGCGCTGGGCAGCCCCCGGGGGCCGAGGCCGAGGCCGGGGCCGAGGCCTGGGCCGGGCTGGGGTCGCGAGGCCCGCGGCCGGGGCGTGGGTGACGGCCGGGTCCGCCCCTCGCGCCTGCCGTCTCCGCGCAGCCCGCGGCTGGGGGCGGGCCCGGCTCAGGCCGCGCCCCCGGCCGCCCGGCGGCCCGCGGTAGCGCTCGCGGCCTCTCACCCGGGGCGGGTGAGTTCTGGGAAAGCCCGGCCCAGGGCGGGGGCTCCGCTGCCGCCCGCGCCGCCGTCCGGGCAGCTTGCAGAGCTCTGCGGGCGCGGAGCGAGGGAGCGGCGCCGGGCGGGGGCGCACACGACGACGCGGGGCCGGGTGGGCGCGGCGGCGGCGGCGGCGGCGGCGGCGGCGGGCGGCGCGCCCCGGGCTCTGTCTCCCGGGCACTTGCCCGGCTCTGCGCGCTCCTGTCGTCCGCTCCGCCGCTGACACACGGTAGCGAGGACACCCGACGCCGCTAGCGACAGGCGCATCCCAGAGGGACGCTGCACTTGGGGACTCCGGCGCGACCGGCTAGAAGAGGAAAGGTGAGAAGGTGTTTCTGTGGCTCGGTTCCTCAGGCTTGGAGAAGGGGAGAGATGGGCTTTTAATCTCTGAGTCCAGTAGATCCGGCCAGGGGCAGCAGCCTCAGTCCGCGTACCTGGCGGGAGTACAGGTACCTACTCCCCTCCCCAGGGGAGAACTGAGGCAGGCGACTCCCTAGGGGGCGCGGGCCAGCCCTCACATGGGCTGGAGGATACCCTGTAAGTGCTTCCTTCGCCCCTTCAAATGTTTGCCTCGGGTCTCCGCTGCATTTTGCGTGTGCAGTACAAAGAAAAGTATAAGCTCTTGCTGAGGCGGCCCCCCTAGCCGCCAGTATTTCACGGAAAGTGCTCAAGAGATTGTTCCTGGAGAGATTAGCTACATCAAGTCCTAGAAAATATAGTATTGGACCTGGTCTCACTTTCACTGGTAACTAGAAGAATGGCTTCGTCTTTTTTCTTAGAGTCTTCTAATGCTGTGATAATGAATAACCTAGAAGGAAAAGTCTTCCTTGTGTCTAATGTTAAATGCACAGTGTAAATTTACGGTTCCCCCCGTACATCTTGCCTGGTATTTAAGCCATGAGAACACTTGGTTCAACTGACTCAACTAATTATTCAGTGTAAGAAAGATCCATCATTCAAAGATTTAGCAGCCTCATTTTAAAGAGGGAGCTCCCTCAATAGATGTTAAGTAGGATTCACTTGATGGAAAAGTTTTATTTCCACATAGTTCTTAATTTGAGTTTCATCATGCAAAATTTGCCAGTATGTCATTTAGATCTCTGCAGGATTAGTGAATTTCCTTGTGTTTCTGGTAGGAAGCCCTGGTAGGGATAGGGTGGAGCCACTGCCACGGAATGGGCACAGCCGAGGCCAAGAGTGCTTCACCCCACCAGGAAGAATTTTTGAGAGCCTGTCTTGGGAGGTGGATGCAGGTGACCCTGTAGATGCCCTTACAGGGCCCAGTTGGCATTGGGGGTGAAGGGGTGGCGGACTATCTCTGGATGCTGTATGCAGCCATGTCTTCGCGGATACTTTCTGAAGGATGCCTGATGATGCTGTCATCTAGAACATTCTTTGCTCTTACTGAGTGCCCTTCCTGCTCCATTTTACCACGCTAAATCCTAACCATCTTTCACACTAAGTTTTTGTTGCTGCTGTGAGACCTTCCCTGATACCCCAGCCCCAAATAGTCAACATTCTCCAGCTCTGATGCCTGCAGCATTTTATTGAATACCTCCCTAGCCTTTCTTCTCTCAGCGTTCTTTGAGAGTTATTTATGTAGATGTTTCATTTTCCCTACTGAAGGAATTAACTGTGGCTTTCTTGGCACAGAGCTTGCACCTAGAAGGCCCTCTAGAAATAGTGTTACGACTTTGTTTCTTCAATACAAATCTCTACTTCGGAAAAGGAGATAATATAACCAAAAGGATTCAGAGAAGAACATAATGTTTACCATTCAAATTGTCCTCCACTTACAGCCCCACAGGGAAAATTTTCCTTATACCTAGGAGCCATGCATAATAATCGTCTTTGGTCCAAGCCTGGGGATCAAGTAAGAGCTGGAGGGACAGTCTTCCAGTCCTTATAGTAACATAAGCTCCTTGGATGTACTCCAAGGTTGACCTGTGTCATTAAAAATTCCATGCTCCAGTGCATTGTGGTGAAGCTAGATTCCGATGAAGGTGGTTGGTTTTCTTTTTCTATTTGCAACTGTTCTTAATCACAGTCTTCCCTGGGCTTTTGTCGTGTGTTTTAAACAATTCATTTGATGTGCAATTTGTTACCTACAAATTTTTAAATGAATAAAGGAAAATTGAAAAGAATTGTGGTTGTTGTGTTCTAAAGCAGAGAGCAGGGAATGTTTGCCCTGCCTGGGCAAGAGGAGATATTTGCAAGGAGCGAGGCTGCTCTGCACATGTGTGTTGGCAGTGCCTGCCTTCCACACACCTGGCTGGCAATCGGCCTGTAGAGGACAACAACTGCTTCAGTCTGGGCTCCTTCTTTCTCTGCCTGGGCTCCCTCTGCTTGCGGGGAGAAGGGGTCCAGGGGAGCACAACAATTTAGAGCTTCGGATTCAGGAGTAGCAGGGAAGACGTGAGAAAAAGCAGTAACTGCTTAGAGTGTGGATTTGTTTGATCAGGTTGCTTTCCTCTGGACACTTGGTTGAGATCTTGGCATTGAGCAAGTGGGAATTTGGTTGGGAGAGGGAAGGCAGGTGGCTGGGGAGCATGGTGCTGCTGTAGAAGAGCCGGGAGGTATTGATGGGGGGGGGGCGCTTAGGGAAGCATGTGGCCCAATTATGTGGGGTCCCCAAGAGGAGAGTTGGAGATGGGGAACTGGGGAGTAGAGAAAGAAGAATAATATATCAAAGATGCACTTTGCCATGGGCCAACTATGGGGCCTAGAAAGGAAGAGAAAACTCTCTTCAGCATCATAGGGTCTGCTCTGCTCCCATGGTATAGAACTCAGGCTTGTTTTTATTAATGCTGTAATTCATCTGTATTATGGCTTAAATAGGTTTTCATGAGCCAGATTGGAACCCGGCCCTCTGTCCAGTAGGGTAGCCGCAAGCCACATAGGGCTATTTGCATTTAAATTTAAGTTAGTTAGAATTAAATGAAATTAGTCCCATTTCAAGTGATTGTTACATGTTGCTAGTTGCTACCATACTGGACAAGGAAGATATATAACATTTCCATCATCTCAGAAATCTGCCCTGGGATATTGTTCTAAAGGATTAATGACTATTAATCTCCAGTGTACTAATTTCCAAATCGAATTTAGTCATAAATTAACAATTTCCTGTTCATAGTCCCCTACCAAGTCTATTTAGATGAGAATAATAACAGTAGTTGTTGTTGCTGACACTTATATAGTGCTTACTACGTGCCAGGCAATGTTCTAAGCACTTTACATCTGTTAATTCATTTAATCCTAACAACAGCATTAGGTGGTAAATGCCAGAGACCTGTTATCCCTTACCTGCAATTCCAAAATTAAAACAAACAAACAAACAAACAAAATAACAACTCTCGAAACTGTGGTTTTCATAAGTTTGGCTACAAAATTTGGTCATGAGGTTATTATGGTATTTATTTTTCTCACCTGGTAAGAACATTTATACATTTTTGTTTCAGAAACAATGGACATGTTTGCTGCAGATCCCACCTATAGCATTATTTAATATATGGCACATGTACTGTTTTACCATTACGAAAGCTAGAAACCTTCTGATTTTGGATAAGGACATATGGATCTCCCTTACTATGCCCCCTTTTTTTTTTTTTTTTTTTAAACTTTTGGGTTTTATTTATTTATTTATTTATTTATGGCTGTGTTGGGTCTTCGTTTCTGTGCGAGGGCTTTCTCTAGTTGTGGCAAGTGGGGGCCACTCTTCATCGCAGTGCGCGGGCCTCTCATTATCGCGGCCTCTCTTGTTGCGGAGCACAGGCTCCAGACGCGCAGGCTCAGCAGCCGTGGCCCACGGGCCCAGTTGCTCCGCGGCATGTGGGATCCTCCCAGACCAGGACTCGAACCCGTGTGCCCTGCATTGGCAGGCAGACTCTCAACCACTGCGCCACCAGGGAAGCCCCACTATGCCCCTTTTGAAGATGGGAAAACTGAGAAACTAAAAGGTCATGTAACTTGCATGAAGTCAGAGCAAGAAAGTGCCAGGGCCAGGATTCAGTCAGAGCAGGCCGGCTCCAGACTCCGTTCCCTTGACCATTGTGCTTTCCTGAAACAACCTTTGGGCTCATCACCCAAAACAAATGACTGGCCCTTTTTTCAGCTGAGTGAAACCAAATCGCTTTAACTTGGCTCATTAGAAAGTTTCAGATAGGGCTATAGCTAAATTGTTTAGTAGCTGGGGTTCTGAAACTTCCTGTTAGGGTTTCAGAGGATCTGGATCAATCTGGATCTGGGTCTTCTGAGTTGGAAGTCTCTCCAGGGAAGACTGTGAGGTTCTCTCTTCTTCTGGGAGGTTGATTAGAACTGCAGGGCTGGTCTGGGGTCAGGAATGGACTTCTTACTTTCTCTCTCCAACTGGTCCCTTCTTGGCTTTTTGGTCCAAATCTGCACTTGAAGAAACTCTTCAGTAACCCCAGGCTTTCTCCTTTGAGTGTAAGAAGATGTTCTGAAGGCTCCACCATCTGTGTGGACCTTACAGCATGGACTCTGCAGGACCCCTGTGTGCCTGTGTCCCATGAGCATGTGTACCTCTCGTGGCATAGTCTCCAAGGCCCGTAGTGGTCATGGTGACTCCAGTTATAATAGCTTAAGGTGTAGGGACAAGGCACTCTTGGTCAAATACAAGGGCTCTAGAATCAAATTTACCTAGTTTTACATAAGCTTTGCCGTCTACTAGCTGTACAGCTTTAGACAAGAAGTTAACCTTTCTGTAAGATAGTAATTTTACGGGGTTGCTCTAAGACCCAAGTAAGATAATGCACCTAAAGCACTTTGCATAGTGCCAGGCACATAGTCAGTGCTCAAAAAGTTAGCTACTAATATTGTCTTTTCCCTCTGGACCTACCTAAATCTTGCCAGTATGCAACTTTGGGCTTTGGAAAGATGTGTGGTAGGTTGAATAATGCCAGTGGTCCCCCAAAGTTTTTTAAGTCTTAATCCCTGGAACCTGTAAATGTGTTACTTAACATGGCAAAAGGAACTTTACAGATGTGATTAAATGAAAGATTTTGAGATGAGGGGTTATCCTGGATTACCTGGGTGGGCTCAGTGTAATCAAGGGGGTCCTTATAAGAGGGAGACAAGAGGATCAGAGTCCCTAGCAGGAGGTAGGGTAATGTAAGGAAGGGGTCAGGAGCCAAGGAATGCAGCCTGCCTCTAGGAGCTGGAAAAGGCAAGAAAACGGATTCTTCCCTAGAGCCTCCAGAAGGAAGTCAGCCCTGCCAACCCATTTTAGACTTCTGGCCTCCAGAACTGTAAGATAACAAATTTGTATTGTTCAAGCCACTACATTTGTGGCAATTTGTCACAGCAGCAATAGGGAACTGATAGAGTGTGGAAGAGAAAACAGAAAGTGGTCAGGAGGGAAATGAAAGCTGTCAAAATAAGAGAACAGTAATAGCTAGAATTTAGTTTGAACTTTGCTAGGTACAGTTCTAACTACTTTGTGTGTATTAACCTGTCATCCTCACAACAACCCTCTTACTTTTAGTATCTGCATATCACAGAAGACGAAACTCAGGCACTGAGAAGTTAGGTAACTTGCCCAAGGTTACACAGCCAGTACGGGGTAGAGCTGGGATGTGAATCCACATAGTCTGGGACTCTTAATTGTTACCCACACGACTCCCCAAAGCAGGCATTTCTGTCTGCTAAGGCTGACAGTACCGGCCACTGAGTGGTATGTTACTGTAAAGAAGGAAAAAGCAATTTTTGAATCAGCAAGAAGGAGGGTGATGTAGTCCCCGCACACCAAAAAAAAAAAAAAAAAAAGGAAAAAGAAAAAAGAAACATGGGTATCAAAGTACTTGGTAAGCTTTTGCCATTTCTATCTCATATAATATGTGTGGACAGCTTGAAGCTGGAGGACGCTGGTTCTGGGAGCAGTTCCTGTGCTGGCCTCCCTCTCGGGTTCCCACCTCTGTGCCTACAGCAGCCCTGTTCACTCACCACAGACCGCTGGCCCCGGCGCCCTGTTGGCTCCGCTTCCCACCTCTGCCTGTTTATTGGATTTGCCTCATTCCTGACTCTCTGCTCCAGCCCTGAATTCCACCTCCTTCTGGCCCTTCAAATGCTCAAACTTGAGATGATTAGTGTCAGGGCCCGGATGGTGAGGTACCTCTGTGACTGCTGGAGGGCGGCTGGTGGTTATTTCTTCCTTTTCCTTTGGTTTAGCTGGCTGTTGTTGGCTTTCTAGCTGTGCTTCTTTTGTCTCTCAAGCTCATAATTCAGAGTGATACTGATTTTCCAGCTGTGCTCCAGGGGTGTCGGGGCCTCTGTCAGGTGAGGGAGATGCAGGCAGATGAAGATCTCAGCCCTTCAACCCGCTTCTGATGAGCAACCCACTCTTACTCATTTTATTTATGCAGTGAGGTCCTGCCTTAGATTTGGCATGAAAGGGCACTTCTGTTGCTAGAGACACAGAGAGAAGTTTGAGAAACCCCAAGTTAAGGCACACTATGTATGACCTTTCGCCCAAAGACTTGGATGTGCAGGAAATAGAACTCGCTGTATTTTCTCTAATTGCCTTTTACAAGTTGGGGATCTGGAGCCTGGTTGCTTAGATTTGTTTACCTGGCTCCACTATTTATATGCAATCTGTGTGACCTTGTGCAAAATACTTGTCCTGCTGAGGCCTAAACTAAATGGGTCCTCATTCACTAAATGGGAGAGGTAATAGTAGCACCTAATAAATGAGATCGTTCGTGTAAAGGGCTTAGAACAGCGCCTGATATACAATTAGGATTCAACAAATCCTGGCTATTAGGCTCATTTTTATTCTGACTGAGTCTCCCAATGGAATGACGGAAGGAGAATCTAGCGTCATCTCTTCACGGGGTTCTGCTCTCCCGTGGTGCTCTCCCCCGGTGCAGCTGGGGATCTTACTCCATTACTCCTCTCTCTGCCTGGTTGCCACTGAAATGTCCATTGTCCCTGACCACAGGTGACTTCAGGTGCAGTGACACAAGGCTGCTTCTCATGGGTGCACGGCCGCACCTCCCCGAGGTCTCTGATGTCTCTCTGCCTCTGCCAGGAAGAGGGTCCCCTCTGCTCTCAGGAGCTGCAGGATGTTTGTTCTTTCCTCCCCTGCCCCGCCATCTGTGGGGCCTGGGACGAGAGGGACAGAGTGGCTGTAAGGCAGACTTAATACTCTTGCATCCTTTCCCCTCTACCCTTAAGGCTTAAGAAAACAAAACAAAATAAACATAAACAGGGTGGCTGTGCTTGACTGGGTTATTGGTCAAGCAGTGCTGGCTAGTACCGTTATCTACATAGTGATGGCATTGCTGCTGGCTCCGTTGAGTGATCTGCTGTGTGGTGGCCCCAGTGAAATGTGCTCCGTTTATAAAAATACTGGAACATCTCTTTCAGAAGAGCTGATTACACGTGCACACAAGTTCAGAGCTATAACAAAATGCGGTTAGCATTTATGAATTTTATTGCTTTGTAGGAACAGCTACATTTTAATAATTAAACAGTAATGCTGCTATATTCAGAATTAGGAAAGAGGCAGAAGCAAGGAAAGACTCTGTTTTGATGACTTCATTTTAGGTTTAAACTATATAATATCACTGACTATGGAAAATCCAGAGAATGGAAAAAAAGTCATTGGGAAAAACACATGTGACCAAGTGCATACTAGACACATCTGGGATTAAAATATCATATAACACAGTTTAATTTGGATATCACTGGAGTTAGTTCAAGTTACTGTCATTTCTAAAGAAAGTTTCAATTCATTTGTTATTATTAACAACACGAACTCGGATTTCATTGATGAACATATTTTCACCTATGATCTGTTTGCCTGGAGGAACTGAAGCACTCTCTAATAGTCTGGTTTGTCAATCTCAGGGAGGTGGATAAAATTCACAGAAGTTAAATGCGTTTGGCATGAAATTATATTCGTTTTTCCCCCCAAAGGCAGAATGAATTTGGATGACAGGGTAGAGTGTGAGCCTCATTCAGTCTGCAGTTTTGGTAACTGCTGGGGTCTGAGCAAACTCAGATTCACTTCTCTGCAGCTCAGCAGGCTAACTCAGCCTGGTTGTTCTTTTGTCGTGCCTCCAGCAGGGTCCTAAAATTCACAGTGGGAGGGATTGGTAAAGCTCCAGGCAGTTGTGAAAGAAATATGCTCAATTATTATTTGAATCTGAGAGGATGGCAAGAACTTCTTGAGCTATGTGCAGAAACTACATAAATTTGTAAGAAGAACTCCAAAAAGTGATTCCTGCACCCTCAGTGGAACAGCAGTCAGACAGCCTTGCAGGTTCTCCGGGGGCATCTCTCAGATCTAGGATTTTGACTAACTACCCTTTGCTGACTGAGGGCCTCACCAGTGCCAAGTCATGGGATGGCTGACAACAGGTGAAGTGTGTTCCTGACTCAGGCGGGCAAGCCCATATCAAATTAGTTACAGAGGATCAGAGAGCGTGCTTATTTCTAGCCATGCGGCCTATTTCTAATGAATTATCATTATCTAAGCAGTAAGGTCTAAAATATGTCACTTGTTTAAGTTATTGGTTTAAAAGTAAAGAATTTTTAGGCAAATACTGTATGTTTTCACTTATATGTGAAATCTAAAAACAGATGAATAAATATAACAAAACAGAAACAGACTCACAGATACAGAGAACAAACTAGTGGCTACCACATGGGGGAGGGGCAGGGGTTGGAGCGAAATAGGTGAAGGGGATTAAGAGGTACAAACTATCAGTTATAAGATAAATAAGTCACAGTTATAAATAAGTTATAAGATAAATAAGTCACAGGGGTGTAATGTACAGCACAGGGAATATAGTCAGTATTTTACAATAACTTTGTATGGTGTATAATCTATAACAATATTGAATCAACTGCGTTGTACATCTGAAACTAACACAATATTGTAAATCAACTATACTTCAATAAAAATTAATTAAAAAAGAATTTTTAATTCGAAACAGTTTTAACAACTAAAATTCTATCTTTTAATTATTAATGCAGACGTTATGCATCTGTTTATGATTTGTTTATTACTTTTTTATTACATGCTGTGTCAGGCAACAGTGAAAATTGAGGGATCCAAATGTTCCCCTCTCATTTTTACTTGTTTTTTTTTGTTTTCTTTTTTTTTTGGCCACGCCCTGCGGCATGTGAGATCTTAGTTCCCTGAGCAGGGATCAAACCCATGCCCCCTGCAGTGGAAGCGCAGAGTCTTTTTTTAACATCTTTATTGGAGTATAATTGCTTTACAATGGTGTGTTAGTTTCTGCTTTATAACAAAGTGAATCAGCTATACATATACATATGTTCCCATCTCTCCTCCCTCTTGCGGCCCCCTCCCACCCTCCCTATCCCACCCCTCTAGGTGGTCACAAAGCACCGAGCTGATCTCCCTGTGCTATGCGGCTGCTTCCCAGTAGCTATCTATTTTACATTTGGTAGTGTATATATGTCCATTGCCACTCTCTCACTTTGTCCCAGCTTACCCTTCCCCCTCCCCGTGTCCTCAAGTCCGTTTTCTATGTCTGCGTCTTTATTCCTGTCCTGCCCCAAGGTTCTTCATAACCTATTTTTTTTTTTTTAGATTCCATATATATGTGTTAGCATACGGTGTTTGTTTTTCTCTTTCTGACTTACTTCACCCTGTATGACAGACTCCAGGTCCATCCACCTCACTACAATAACTCAGTTTCGTTTCTTTTTATGGCTGAGTAATATTCCATTGTGTATATGTGCCACGTCTTCTTTATCCATTCATCTGTCGATGGACACTTAGGTTGGGAAGTGTGGAGTCTTAACCACTGGACTGTCAGGGAGGTCCTCCCCTCTCACTTTTAGAGTTGAAGAAATTGGTCTTCTCAGGGACTCAAAAATTTGACCAAAGCCGCCTGACTGGGGAGCAGCAGAACTGGGAGGTTTGTTTGTTTCAAACAAAATTAAGACCATAGTACAGATACATAACACACAATTTTCAATCCTGCATTCTTTGCCTAACATTCCATCATTAAGATGTTCCCACTCCATTAAAGGTTTCCAAACCTTGATTTCAGTGTTTGGGTCTCATTCTGTCATGTGGTCCTGTGGAGGGGCTTACCCATTCCCCTCTTGTTGGGCATTTAGTTGTTGATCCCCAGTTTTTTCTACTTAAGTAACTCTTCATTGCCTAGATCTGTAATTCTTTCTTTAGCACAGAATCCTAGAACTGAAATTACTAGGTCAAAGTGAAGAACTTTTTTAAAGGCTTGAAATATGTACTGTCAAAATGCTCTCCAAAAAGGTTGCAACAATTTGCACTTCAACTAATGATGTGCTAGAGTAGTCTTTTTCCAGTGGTATGTCAATAAGAGATACCGGACTTGGTACTTCATAGTTTGAATGTGCATTTCTTTGATTACTGGAAACAATAAAACATTGATATCTCATCAATGTGCTCTCTCTTGGTTAATTATTTAATCACTTTCTTTGTCCATTTGTCTTTTTTTTTTAATTTGAGACGTCTTAATGAATTAAGACTATAACATATCATTGTCATTTGATGCTGTTTTTCTCAACTAGCATTTTTTCCTGATTATAAAATAATACAAGTTAATTTTGGATAATTTGGGAAATAGAGAAAGGCACAATAAAGAAGTCCAATATTTGGTTCATGGCTTTCTAGTTTTTTTTCTTCTGTTTGTTTTTTCCCAAATTGAGATCATGCTTTCACATTTTATAACTTTTCACCTAACTTTGTTTATCATAATTAAGCGAATTACGTTTATCCTACTATGGGATACTCTATATAAATATTAATGAAATATCATATTTTTGAAATGTTTATCATGTTCCTTAATGTACAGAAAATTTTAATTTCCACATGGCCAGAGAGGTCTATGTCCTCCCTGGTGATTACTTCCACAGCTTTTAAATTTGTATTCTTTATCTACTTTCTGTGATTAACTGTGTTCTTTAGTTTTTTAGGCTTTTAGTTACAATCAACTTTTCATTTGAAGTTAGTTTTTTTTTTTTGTACATATTATGAGTTGAAGACCTAATCTGTTTTCTAAATACTTAATTTTCCTTCAAAATGTATTTATTTCCTCATGTATATATTTATATTCCTTATATAATTTCCTTAAATAATATACTCATTGGATAATCCTAGACAATTCCTAATCTGATTTTGTATATTCTAAAGTCAATTTTAGGCCTAAGATATCTGTTTGTAAATTCTTGAATGAATACCACACTGTTTTAGTTATTTTAGCCTTATAACATATATTAATGTCACACAGAGCAAGCTCTCTCTCATTATAATTATTAAAATTTTCCTTATTTTTCCTTGCTTATTCTTATAAATTAAATTTTGAAGCACTTTGTCAAAATCTCTAACATCTATTGATATCCTGATTGGGATTATAATAAATATATATATTTATTATATATTATAATATATATAATATGTTATATATAATAATATAGATTTATTATATATAATATATTATATACATTGTATATAATTATATTAATATATATTAATTTAGGAGAAATTAATATGTTTACAGTAGTTAGTCTTTCCATACTGGTATGTTTATTAATTTACTCAAATGTTTTTATATCTCTTAGTGAAGTTTTGTAGTAGTCTTCATGTAAATCATATATTTCTTATTTTTTAAATATGTTTTAGGTTTTTATTTAATCAACTTAATTTTTTAGCTGATTCTCCTGAGCTCTCTAGGTAGAGAATTGTATTGTCTGCAAATAATGATTCTTAGTTATCTAACATTGATAACTAAGAAGGAGGATAATAGACCTTTCAATTTTATTCCTGATTTTAATGGAAATGCTTTTCATATTCACTTGTAAGTATGATGTTGGCTTTTGGTTTAAAATTGTTTAAATCACTTTGTGGAAGGAGTTTTATATTCATAGTTTTGTTTGTTTGTTTGTTTTTAATGAAAGGGAGTTGAATTTATCAAAAGTCAAAAAGGTAATCTTTGAGATGATTGTGTGCCTTTTTTCACATTTGACCTACTGGTTTGTTATATCACGTTAACAAGTTTCCCATCATTAAACCATGTTTTCAATCTTGCTGTGGCAGTTTATTATCATTGTGTTAATGAATTCTGTCTATAAGGGAGAGATCAATCTAGAGCCCATTTAGATTTTACTTCGTTGGTTTGTTTTCTTTTTTTAAGTTGACTTTATTTTGGCCAGGGTCATCAAAGACTGATATTAAAATTAGCTTGCTGCTCCTGAGTGTGCATAGATTGAATTCCTGGAGACCGCCTGTGCTTTCCTGAGAGTGACAGGGGCAGCTTCAGATGTGATGAGGAGCTGGAGATACTGTTCCTGGGGAATAGAGTAAGGGAGACGAAGTACAGACGGTAGAGTGGAGAGAGTAAGGGAGAAGAAGGGCAGACGGTAGAGGGGGAGAGAGTAAAGGAGATGAAGTGCAGAAGGTAGAGGGGGAGAGAGTAGGGAGAAATGCAGAAGGTAGAGGGGGAGAGAGTAAGGGAGATGAAGTGCAGACAGTAGATGGGGAGAGAGTAAGGGAGATGAAGTGCAGACGGTAGAGGGGGAGCAAGTAAGGGAGATGAAGTGCAAACTGTAGAGTGTAGAGAGTAAGGGAGACGAAGTGCAGAAGGTACAGGGGGAGAGAGTAAGGGAGATGAAGTGCAGACGGTAGGAGAGAGAGTAAGGGAGATGAAGTGCAGAGGGTAGAGGGGAGAGAGTAAGGGTAGATTGGTTACTTGGGGCTCTTCCTGTGAAGTGAAAATGTAGTGCCTTTATTTATTTATTTATGTATGTATGTATGTATGTATGTATGTATGTATGTATTAACTGGGACACTCTTGTTTCTTTGCAATCCTCATAAGATAGGCAGAATTGGAACTACCATTAGAGGATTAGGCACTGTTCCTTACAATTCCAGACACTGAATGTGGACCTCTGTCTCCTTTTCTGGACTGATATGGCATGTTAAGTAGCAAAGCAGCAAACCTGAAATACAAGCTTAGAGTCTAGTAGGAGTCAAATTCAATGTCAAGTCTTAGTTTAGGTGAAAGGTTAAAAAAAAAAAAGTGTTCCTAAGGCATACAGAAAGGAAGAGAGAAAGCGGTTCCAAAACTTAAAAATATTAAATGGCCAGTACTGTAAGTGTGCATTTGACAGCTATAGGACTGAGAAACTGACCCAAAGATTTAGCTACTGTGTGGGTGTCTTTGTGGAGAAGTTGCGGAGAATCTGAGCCTAAGATGTAAGGAAGTGGCTGGTCGTTTCTTTGCCTCAGCTTTCTTTATACTCTTGCTACTTCCATGTCGCCCCTCATTCCCTGTCTCCTTGCTTTTTCTACAATTTTGTTTCTTCCCAATTTTACTGTCTCATCCATTCAACATTCATACATTCAGCAGTCCTTCTGAGTCACTCCCATGAGTCAGGCACTATACCTGCTGATGGGGGACACTGGTGAGCAAGATCCCCATGGCTACTGCCCACCTGAGCTTACCTGAGCCAGGTGATGATGCAGGTGAGAATCTGACAATCTCTGTAATTTGTGAAACAAGATGTTACTGTCTACCTTTCTCAGTATTTCAGACATTTGCTTATTTATAGAAGGATAGTATAAAACATCACAAATGAGGAATCATTTATAAATTGTAAAATTAGACAATATTTTGTTAAAGGATCTTGGTTAAAACTCTGTGACTTGACTCATGGGAAGGAGGCTTCTATTGCTGCTACTTCATGTTTTCTGAAGTAAAACATTTTCATCCTCGTTTCTTCTGTCCTGAAGAAATTTCTTTTCAACTTGAAGAATTCTGGAAGCAAGGGCTCTTGGGAATAGGAGTAGATTAGAAGGCACAAGGAGAGGCAGGGAATGCTCACCTTGACCAGCTCTGTTCAGTGCAGAGGCTCAGGGGGAAGCTTGGGAGAGTGCCCAGGACGTGCTTGCTGTTGTATTGAGGAAGGCATTCAGGTTCATCTGGAGTAACTAGTCCACATAAATGCTTTGCTATTGCTTCATTATGCTTTTTGAAACTGAGTACTATTGGTTGGTTCTGTAAAGAGGATGTTGACTGCATTCCTAATGTTATACCCAGGATTTGCCATCAAAGATCTTTCAGTCCAGTCAGGGAGACAGGGCACAAATACCTGAAATTTTCAATATCCTTACCAAGAAATGGCTGAGTCCCTGGCCAGCTGTTAAATGGCTTGAGTCTAGGAGAGGGAGCTCTGGGCTGGAGTTTTCTGGAGCAGAGCGAGGGCTTGGAGGAAGCTGGGTGTGGCTTGATGGAAAGGATGGAAAGTTGTTCTGCTTGGGAAGAGGAGAAGCCATCCTCAGAAAGCTGTTCATGGGAGTGCATTAGTTGGCCAGGTGAGCAGCGTCTCCTTTGAGGTCTTCGTTTTCCTTGTTCGCCCCAGGTACATACTGTGGATCCTTAGAGTAAATCCATCTGCATGAGTTGTTTCATCAATGATTCCAGATCTTTCCATGGTCCATGCCTCACTCCATGCCTCACTCCTGAGCTCCAGACCTGCATATCCAGCTGCCTGTGAGACATCTCCTCAAAACTCATGTCTCAAATTAAACTCAATCTTTTCCCAAACCTGTTTCTCCCGTGTTCCCCATCACAGTGAATAGAACCTTTGTAGACTCACTTACCAAGCCCGGAAACCTCAGCCCTCTGAGACTACCCCTTGTGAACTTCGTCCTCCCAGTATTCGCCTCACTCAGCTACCTTCTATTTCTGTGTCTGCCTTTCCCAGTAAAACATACGCTCCATGAACCCAGGGGCATAGTTCATTTCTGTGATCTCCAGCCGCAGCACAATATTGAGCCTGTGACAAATGTGCTCCATAAATACATGTTCATTGACTGTATGAATTGAACTTCCTGTCCATTCTACCTCCTAAGTATCTCTCTAGTCAGGCAGACCCCAGTTTGAAATCCAGCTTTGCTGTTTACTATCTGGGTAACCTTAATGAAGCTATTTTTTTAAATTTTATTTTGAGTTAATTTTTAATTTACAGATTAGGCTATTTTTAATCTATGCATCAGCTTCTGAATCTGTAAAATGGACATAATTATGGTACCTACCTCATAGGTTTGGCACAGATTAAATGAAATAAAGCATGTAAAACATTACTGTGTTTGACATATGGTATAGTCTTTACTGTTACAAAGGTAGGTTTGAAGCTAGAATGTGAAAGTCCCTCGATGCAGATTAAGAAGTGTGTGCTGTATGTCTTAGAAGGGAAGGATTCATGAAAAGTTCCAACTGTGTGGTAGAAAAACCATGAGCTGTGGAACCAACACAAACTTGTGGTACAAATCAAAACTACCACTTAATAGCTATAGGCTTTTAACAAGTTACCTAATGATTCTCAACTTCAGTTTTACACCTCTAAATTAAGATAACAGTACTTGCTACCCAGAATTATTGTAAGGTATAAATGAGATGGTATATGAAAAGTATCTGACACTAATTTTTTTTTGAAGTTACTTTCTTTCCTCCAGTGATAAGCTCTGGGTTCCCTGGGAAAGAGATCTATAGTCCAGAGGCTTCTTTGGTTCAGCCCAGTTTAACATTTTTGTCAGATACTTGGATGAAGGCAAAAAGCCTTATTTCCCAAATCTGCAGATGACTCAAAGTTGGGAAAATAGCTAATACAATAGGGTGATGGAATGGAGGCTCAAAATGACCTCAACAGTCTGGAATGTTGGGCCTTCACCAAGTGGGAAGTTGGGCATCTAATAGAAGGATCAAAGCAGTCAGTCAGGGGCAAGGAGACCATTTATTTATTTATTTATAAATTTTTATTATAGTTGATTTACAATGTTGTGTTAGTTTCAGGTGTACAGTAAAGTGAATCAGTTATACATATACATATATCCACTTTTTTTTTAGATTCATTTCCCATATAGGTCATTACAGAATATTGAGTAGAGTTCCCTGTGCTGTACAGTAGGTCCTTATTAGTTATCTATTTTATATATAGTAGTGTGTATATATCAGTCCCAGTCTCCCAATTTATAAGGAGACCATTTAGAAGACGATTCCACTAGTCCAGGTGATGGATGGAAAGGGTCTGACCTGGGGTGGTGTCAGTGGCTAACAGCTGGGAAAAAATTTTTAGAAAAATCACCAGAATAGGACAGATAACTAGGTGGGTGTGTGGATTAAGAGGACTAGTGATAACTGGGAAGTTTCCTTTCTGAGTTCCTGGGAAGAAGGAGGTGCCGGTTAAGAGGAAGGAAGAAGTTAGGCAGAAGAATTGAATTAGGGAGAGAAGGGAGGACAGGAGTCTGGTTTTGTACATGGGGTGTTGGCTGTATCCAACAGGAAGTTGGAAAGTCAGGACTGTAGCTCGTGGGAGTGGCTGTGTCTGGAAAGAGGCATTTGGGAGTCATCCACATAGAGGTGATAGTTGAAGCCATGAGTGGGAGGGGATGGGATGGCCAAGGAGTGGCCAGTGCTATTCAGAATCATTAGCATTGTTGGCTCTAACTAGAGATAAGCAAGGTAAACAATCCCTTGCCCAAGTGGGAGCTAGTTCTACTGCCTTCCACAGGCTCTTTAATGCATTAAAACAAACTTTCACAGGATGAAAAATCTCATATAATAATTAAGACTTTCAAAAAATTATATTTTTGATTTATTTTTAATTACACAATACGTGAATACATTCTTGGTTGTAAAGAATGTAAACACTCCCGATAAAGTAAAAGCCCCCATAATTCCTCTCCAGTTCTCCTTTTTCTTTTTCAGAAGTAATCACTGTTCCTAGTTGGACAGGTGCTCTTACAAACGTTTCTGTATGCATTTATACAGTTGTACACACACATACACATAAAGATATACTTTTGTTTTTGTGTGTGTGGTTTTGTTTTGTATTATATAAGTGATCTCCTAACGTGTTTGGTTCTTCAGTTTCTTTTTATCTTAAAAAATGAAACAATATACTCTGGAACTCTTTCTAGGTAAATGTATCTAAGTCATAAAAACAAAAACAACAATATCTGTTTTCCTGGGTATGAATGTGCTATGTTTTATTTAATCATTCCCTTACTGATGCACTATATCTTTTTTTTTCAAACATCTTTATTGGAGTATAATTGCTTTACAATGGTGTGTTAGTTTCTGCTTTATAACAAAGTGAATCAGCTATACATATACATATATCCCCATATCTCCTCCCTCTTGCATCTCCCTCCCTCCCACCCTCCCTATCCCACCCCTCTAGGTGGTCACAAAGCACCGAGGTGATCTCCCTGTGCTATGCGGCTGCTTTCCACTAGCTATTGGTTTTACATTTGGTAGTGTGTGTATGTCCATGCCACTCTCTCACTTTGTCCCAGCTTACCCTTCCCCCTCCCCGTGTCCTCAAGTCCATTCTTTAGTAGGCACTATATCTTGTTTCCAACTTTTGCATCTGACCATTCTACAGATATTTACTGCTTGCAATGTGTAGGAGACTGCCCAGCAGAAACTGGGATACACTGGCAATAGTAAGCCAGGAGTTGGCAGGCTATCAGGGGCAAGGAGAAGCATGTAAGGAAGAGGACAGGCAAAAAATGATGCTTCCTAAGGTTGCCACATGCTGTGGTGGCTTAGAGGAAGGAGACCTTATTTCGTTGTGGGGATGCAGAAGTAGATAAGAGAGGCTGAGCTCTTTGTCTGGGTTTTGCAGGATAGAAACACAGATGGATGATTGAGGTGTAGTCTATTGCCCCTTGGTGCTCCAGTCCCACCATCCCCCAAGGGATCAACTACTAATATGCTGTTGACCTTATGGCAGGGAATTTCTGTTTCAGGCTCAGCCACTTGCTGTGTTCAACCTTGCCAGGATCCTCTCTGCCTTAAGCTGGGGGAGCTGGAAGTAGTGTGGAGAAAGGGAAAAGGTGAGTGTATGCTAATGAGATGGGGACTTTCACCTCTATCGCCAGGTCCAAGCCAAAGTTGGAGTGATTGATTTGGGGAAGGGTGGGTTGGGTTTGAGAATATTTTTCTTTTTACAAATATCATCAAAATGAATATACAAAGTTTTTAATTCTCACTGGGAGCCCCTGAAAATATATCCCCCAGTGAGACACTGGTACGTTTTCCCCTTTTTTCTTGAATGCATGAGATTTCTTGAGTGTAAGGATCACTGGGGAAGGAAAGGAAGGGGGAACACTTTCCTTTACGTGCTTTATCACAACACAGCCATTCTCTCTCTCTCTCTCTCTCCCACCCATCCCTTCTCTCTCTGGTTTTCCTGTCTTTGATGCTCTCTCTGAATCATATCACTTCTCGTGAGCAAATTTGGGCCATATGCATTTTATGCAAAATACCAGGGCCCTAATTTTCCTTCTCTTCCTTTCTGCTGCCTTTACTCAGGGCTCAGAGGAGATTCCACTTTGGCTCAAATCAAATGCAGGGAGTCACACTGGTTCTTCTTTCCCCTCTTCCCTCTGTTTAGCCCTGACAGCAGCTGCGAAGCTCTGCCAGGCTGTTAGGAAGCTGCACCGTCCCTGGGCGAGACATCCGAGAGCAGGGCTCCACAGGCAACCCTGAATCAACGACATAGGCAGCCTAAGTCCTCCAGCACGGGCGACCAGTCTGGCTGGGAAAAAATTTCCCTCGGAATCTCTCTCCAGTTCTCCAAGCCCAGCCCCTCCCAACTCAAGCCCTCCCTGCTTGCAGTGCAGCGAAGTCTGGTTGATTTTTTGCGTTTCGCCTTTTTCTACTCCCAGCCAAGCCAGACTGGCCCTCTGGGCTGCTGGACCAATGAGCAGGTTCATCTCTACCAGGCCTCCAAGGGCGTGTGTCTGAAACAGCTTTGATCTGCTGCCTGTGGGAGAGTGGCCGCCACCCACCTTTCCAGGTACATCTCGCAGCCCCTTTGCCCCCACTTGTTCCCTGGCACACCAGACACTCCAGCAATAAACACCCAATGCATTTACTACTTGGAGCTCCCTAAACACAACACACGGTCTCTCCATTCTGTGCCTCACCTTGGGCTGCCTACTCTTCCCCATCCCTCTTTCCTCTGTCCTTTAAATTCAGTTTAGGTGTCAGTCACTCTACAAAGCCTTCCCTGACTCCCCCATATGCCAGATTCACCTCATTGACTTTGAGTTTTCAATTCAGTATCTGTGTCCCCCACTCCCCTGTGATAGTCTCTGTCACCCCCTCTGTCTCTAGGGCTGAGCCCAGGATCTGGAATATGCTGGACACTGAGTTCAGGCTTGTTGAACCCCACTGACTTAGGTCAGGGAGCATCTTTGTGGTTCTTCTTCTAGGTTTGCCCTCCTGGCAGATCGCTGCCTTCCTAAGTAGCCTCTTGTTATTTGAGCCCCACTAGTGAGAAAACTCACTGAGAGGCCTAGCCTTGTAATAAATAATTGGGTTGCATCGTGTTTGGATGGTCTGCAGGGTGGAGCGTCATCATTTTTAGATTCCAGACAAGTCTCTGTCTAGGAGGAGCGGAGAAGAGAGGCGGGGCACCTACTGTGCAGGGTCGTGGAGGAGACCCCTTGAGGTGCTCAGGGCTTCATGAGCTGCCTTCCCTCCTACCCCAATGCGTGATAGCCCCACCTTGTGTGGAGTCTTTCCTTCTAAAGCACCTTGGCACACCTGATCTCATTTGACCTTTCCTACACATCACCTTGGGAGGTAGAAGGAACAGATTATACACAGTGAAACAAATAAGCCTGATTCATCTATTTATTCTACAAATATTCATTGAGTTCCTATTATATCTCCAGCAAGAGAATATGGCAGTGAACAAAACCAGCACATTCCCAGCTGTCAGGAAGTTCTGGTTCTAATCAGGCAATGCCAACAAGTAACCAGTGTACAAATAATAAGTAGTAAATAGAATATCCAGTGATGGTAAACGCTCAGAAGACAATCAGGTAGGGTAGTATTACAGAAAGTGATGAGTGGGAGGGGAGGAGGGGCTGCTTTAGGGCAGGCAAAGCCTTTCTGAGGAAATGACATCTGAGCTGAAATCTGAAAGGTGAGAAGGAACGGGCCAGGTGACGCCCGAGGGAGGTGGGGTGACATGCTGAGGGTCCCAGGGTGGAGCTGGCCCTGGAGCTCTGAAGCAGGCTCTTTCCCCAATGTCCCTTGAGCTCCTCTCTTCCCTCTTTACTCTGTCCAGGGACACTCATGAGTATGTCTGGGACAGACTGCAGGCGGGCAGGGGATGAGGTGTGCTTAAGAGTGCTGGGAACTGTCTCCCGGGCTTTGAGTGTCACAGCCAGCCCGAAGCTGGGGAGGGGCCACCCGAGGGCCAACTTTCTCCACCTTTTACTCTCAGTTGTCCCTTTCCCAAGGGATCCATCCCTCAGGAGTAAACCTCACCTCTTTCCACATCAGCAGGAAAGGGTGTCAGAGGCACCTTCTACAAGACAGCTGAGAGTTGGGCATCCTGCCATTTTTTTTATTGTGGTAAAATATAACATGAGATTTACCGTTTTAACCATTTTTAAGTGTGCAGTTCAGTGGCATTAAGTATATCCACGTTGTAGTGCCGCCATCACTTCCATTCGTCTCCAGAACTATTTCATCATCCCAAGCTGACACTCTGTACCTATTCAACAATAACTCCTGCCACTTTTTAAAAAGCCCTGATGGACTCACAGACATAGAAAACAAATTCATGGTTACCAAAGGGGAAAGGTTGGGGGGAGGGATAAATTAGGAGTTTGGGATTAAAATATACACACTGCTGTATATAAAATAGATAATCAACAAGGACCCACTGTGTAGCACAGGGAACTCTACTCGATATTCTGTAGTAACCTATATGGGAAAAGAATCTGAAAAAGAATAGATATATGTATATGTATAACTGATTCACTTTGCTGTTCACCTCTACAGCATTGCTGTACACTTTGCTGTACACCTGTACAGCATTTACAACATTGTAAATCAACTATACTCTAATACAAAATAAAAAATTTTTTTTAATTTTTTTAGTAAAAAAAATTTTTTTAAAAGCCCTGATGGATCATGGGTAATGAGAAAACAAATACCATTTTCCAAAAGCCTCTCCCCTGATGGGTTTATTCTCCTAGTGTTTAAAACCATATCTCTCAGTGTAGTCTGAAGACAGCTGGCGCCAGAATCACTTGGTTGGGGGGGAGTGCCTGTTAAAATGCAGATCTCCCCCTCCTTCCTGAACCAGAATCTCTTGACCAGCACCCAAGCAAGCGTGTTTTTAACCAAGTCCCCTGCGTGATTCTGATGACGATGAAAATGTGAGAATTACTGGTTTCAGCCTCATGGGAAGAACATGTGAGGAAGAATATTCGCCAGGGCAGAAAAAGCTTGCTATGGGGAAG
This sequence comes from Balaenoptera physalus, assembly GCF_965194825.1. NCBI lineage: Eukaryota > Metazoa > Chordata > Mammalia > Artiodactyla > Balaenopteridae > Balaenoptera > Balaenoptera physalus. Next base: position 56,048,954 of record NC_138893.1, on the reverse strand, counting down.
TAGCTGCGTGGATTTGAATACTTCACCAGTGGCTAACTGAATAACTCTGGGCAAGTTGCTTAATCTCTCTAAACTTCAGTTTTCTTTTCTCTAAACTGGAAATTGTGGTCGTAGCATGTACCTCACTGCAGTTGCTGTGAAGACTGAATAAGATTATATACAAGGCGCTGAGATTGGTGCCTTGTGTGGAAGATCTCAGGTCTTGATGTGGCATAAGGGTGGTGAGGTGACCCAAGTAAAGTAGTTATGTTTTCTTAAGGACATATATATATACACACCCTGCAGCAATTGAGGGGGTAGAATGTTTTTCCTGAAAGATCCTTTCAGAGATGTGATTCATTTGGAGAAGCTCCTGAGAGGAATGGTTAGGTGATTAGTAGTGATGCATGTAGTACATAGCTGAGGGAAATAATAAAGAAAATGAGGCTCTGGTGCCTGTCCCGGATACCTACCACCACCCCACTCGGGAACAAGGGCAGTTAAGGTTGTCTGCAGAATGGATGGTTCTGGATGGTTGGTGCAGCAACAGTTTGAGAGTGAGACTCAGAGTCACTGTTCAGAAAAGCTTCCTGAATGGAATGTGGCTCTGCAGAAAGGAAGGTAGGGGTTCTCGGGAGTGGTGAGCAAGACACAGAAAGTCAGGTGAAAGGCAGGTTCAGGGATTTCCCAGGTGGCGCAGTGGTTAAGAATCCTCCTGCCAATGCAGGGGACACGGGTTCAAGCCCTGGTCCGGGAAGATCCCATATGCCGCAGAGCAACTAAGCCCGTGTGCCACAACTATGAGCCTGCGCTCTAGAGCCTGCGAGCCACAACTACTGAGCCCGCCAGCCACAACTAATGAAGCTCACACTCCTAGAGCCCACGCTCTGCAACAAGAGGAGCCACCGCAATGAGAAGCCCGCGTACCGCAACGAAGAGTAGCCCCCACTCGCTGCAACTAGAGAAAGTCCGTGCGCAGCAATGAAGACCCAATGCAGCCAAAAATAAATAAATAAATACATTAATTAATTAATTAAAAAAAAAAAAAAGAAAGGCAGGTTCAGGGAACAGGAGCTAGACCGCCCTGGCTGAGGTGGGTGTCAAATTGGTGAACTGGAAAGGCTAGTTTTGATCAGATCACCCTCAAACCTGGCTCCGTTTGGCCTAGGTTAATATCATGTCACTTAAACCTAGCAAATATCCCTTTAATAAATTTCAATTAGACCTGGTAGTTTTATGGACCATCTGTACTCAGTTCCTGGCATAGCATCTGGCACACAGTAGGTGTTCAGAAAATATTTGTTGAATAAGTGAATGGGTGAATCCTACCCTTTGGTTGGCCAGCCCTTGGAAGAAAGATTGAGCAATCTGGAAGTTGTACTCCAAGAATGGGGCAGTGTTTACAAATATATCAAACAGGTGAGATGATGCATGATTTCAGGGAGGCACAGCATGTGATTTTTCCTGATCTTCTCCTTTTTATAATAAGATTTAGAATGTTGGGAAAGAGATTGCTAATGTTTATATAGATTTCATTATGTCCCAAAGTTATTCTTTTAGACAATATAATATTAAACAAGAGAAGCGGGATAAAAATGGTATAAACAGTATAATTTCAGTTCCATGAAAGAGCTGTGTTCATGGGGGAAAAACTGGAAAGAAGTTATAACAAAATTAGGACTTACTTAATGATCTTACCTTACTTTTCTACTTTATACTTACCAGACTTTTTCCAAATTTTCTACAGTAAATGTGTATTACTTTTATAATTGGAAAAATATAACGTGTTATTTGTTCATTAATATAGAAAGTGGTACAACATTCTTGCCAAAGCCTGCTTTGTTTTTTTATCCCTGGCATTCATCATAAAAATCACAACTGATACTTGAAGTAATGACATAATGATAACAAAAATGAACTACACCTTACCAGGTATGGTACTACCTGTGTCATGTGACACAGTTGATCTACTGAGGAGCCCACACCATCCAGATACTGAGATTGGCCGTGTCAGGGCTCCTTGCCTCCACCTGCACATCCCTCAGCCTCCCTGAATGCCCACCCCACTCCCCTTCCACCCTTGTCAGAGGCTCAGGAATGGCCGGAAGGCTGGTAGTGCAGGTCAGAGCAGCCCTGCTTGCTTTGGATTGTGGACTCAGCAAACAGCTCTGTACTTTGGGTTACACTGCTCTGAAAAATAGCAAAAGTGCCAAGGTATTGTCCTATAGATTAAACAAATTAAAAACAAACAACAACAACAAAAAAACAAGAGCAGCAGAACCCAGAAAACTTGTTCACTTCATTTTTTTTCAATCAGGGAAAAAGTATGAATAATATTGCTTCTCCCTTTTGGATGATGACTTCTCAGTAGTAAATCAGAGGCACAGCTTAAAGTGAACTTTGAGTTTTAATGAGGTGTTCTATTTGCAGTTTTAACTCTACTGAAAACCAGCGCCATTAGAATGATATCAACTGTTTGAGTCAGTTGTTGGCTTGGGCTTCCACCCAGAATTTGATGTCATTGGTGAGCAGCCATGAGGAACAGGAATAATTTTGAAGTTTGTTGACCAGAGGACCTCTGAAGACTTTCACTGGTGCTGGTGTTAAATATAATGCAAATATAAGAATGAAAATGGCCATCCTATGCATTAAGTATGTGGATTTAAAAGGGCTTTCCATCTGCTAGGGCTTTGTGGGGGAACGTCTATGAAACTGGAGAGTTATTGTGTCTGGAAAATGTTTTACTCAGTGTGATGATGAAATGTAGGCTAGGTATCAGATGCAACGGACCCCAGGAGTGAGGGAGAGCAAGAAGCACAGCCACGAAGAAAAGAGTTTGTAGGAGTTGAATCATATCTTATTTTGATTAAATCAGGATCGTTTTACTGAGAGGCTGTAATGTGAGAATGTGTTAGGTAGTAGAAGAGTCCTATTATGTTTATCTCATTCAGAGTGAGTTTCTTTTCATCACATGTATTTTTAATTCTTTGGAAAGACAATTACATTAATTGAGGAATGACTTGTAGAATACCAGTTTGAAAAAAACATTTAGCGAATGGGTGTGTTGATGTTGCCTAACTATCAGTTAATTAAAAATTGCTTGTAACATGAGCTCTAGGTACCCCAGCTAAATGGTGGCAGTTGGCTGCTTGGGGAAGCCTATTATATTTTTGATGCATCAGTTGGGTAAAGCAAGGCCTTCAGGGAAGTGGCTCCGGGTCCTTCCCACTCTCCTCTTCCTCTTCATTGCACGGCTTCCAAAAATGTGCTGCCTTGACCTGGTATGAGAACTTCCAACCCCAGGATGAATTGTCCAGGATGGTTCTACTGCTTCTGCTGCAGTTAGGCTTAGCAAGGGCACAGTAGCCTCCATGTGCCAGCCAACCCATGACTTTCCATCCCATCTCCAAGACAAGACTCCTTCTCCCTCTCTCCTCTGTTTTCTCCCTGGCCTCGCTTCCCAGGGCAGAGTCCTCTTTTAAAGACTGACATTTTCTAGGAATTCTTCACTTGTGACTTGAGTTCATTCTGAATTCTGCCATCTGGATCTTCATTTTTTATCTGGTGCACAATTAGTACACACTGTTGAGTGATCCTCCCACTTATTAACTGGCTGGACTGTACTATTCAGTATTTCATGATAATAGCTCATATCCTAAGTTTTTTCCTTGTAGCTCTATAATAACAAAGGCATTGGCTGTGCCTTTCTCTTTCTGTGAAGTCATGTACTACCTTGCACGTGTGCTAAGCACCCAGTAAACTTGTACAACTTAAAGAATCATTTAGCCGCATGCACTGGCTGAGTTAAGGAAAATCATCTCATGCTAACATACAAATAATATTCTACACAAAGCAGTAAGTGAGCAAATATTTATTGAGCCTCTATTATTATAGTCCTCAGAGGTGGTTTACAGGGAAATAGACATGGTCCTACATCAGGAAGTTATATGTGAAGACTCTGGAGAAGTTTTTATAATGATAAGAATAAAAGGTACTATTTTTTGAGGGATTTCTACTTCATAGGATTATTGTGAGTATTACATGAGAAACTTTTACTCCCCCCCCCCCCCCCCCCCGCCCTTTTTACAGATATAGAAACTAAGCCTCAGCAAGGTCAAATGGAGACAAACTCAGATTGAATGTTTCCACTATCCTGGTGCTCTCTCAGCATCACATTGTACAGTTGAGCAAGCTGTTCAGTGCTCAGAGGTGCCTGGCTGAGAGTCGAAGTGGGAATGAAATGAGCCCTGTGGTCCACTTGAAAAGCTGATGTGGGGTAATGTATACTGTTGAATGAGTATATACCTGGGTAGCTACCACCCCAATCAAGATATAGAGCATTTCCACCATCCTCAGAATGTGCCTTTGTGCCATTTTATAGTCTTTCCACTCCTTCCCACCCTGCCACCAACCCCCAGTGACCACTCATCTGATTCTCCTGAATACCATAATTTTGCATGTTTTCTAACAGCACTGTCCTACCGAACTTCATGCAGGATGGAAATGTTCGCTATATCTGTGCTGTCCTGTACAGTTGCCACCAGTCACATATGACTATTGAAATGTGGCACTTGAAATGTGGCAGCTGAGAAACTGAATTTTTAATTCCACTTAATTTAAATTAATTTTTTACTTACACTTAAATAGCCACATGTGGCTAGTGGCTACTATGTTGGACAGCATTGGTCTAGAACTTCAAATAAATGGAATCAGTTAGTGTCTGGCTTCTTTCATACAACCTAATATTTTTGAGATTTATGTTTTGAATCTCAAAATCTTGAGATTATGTTTGTTACAACATCAGAAGATCATTTTTTAAAATTGCTGAGCAGTATTCTATTCTATGAATAGATCTCAGGTTGTTTATCTGTTAATAGACTTTTGGATTGTTCCCGGTTTGAGGCTATTATGAATAAAGCTGCTATAAACATTTGCATACAAGTCTGTTTGTGAATGCATGCTTTTATTTTTCTTCTATGAGTGGAATTTGGAAGTCATATGGTAAATGAATATTTAACTTTATAAGAAAACGCCAAATCGTTTTCCAAAATGGCTGTACCATTTCATATTCCCACCACAATATTCCAGTTGCTCCACATTCTTACCAACTTTGGTATGGTCAATTTTTTTAATTTCAGCCATCCTAGTGGGCATAAAGTGCTATCTCATTGAGAGTTTAATTGGTATTTCCCTGATGACTGATGATGTTGAACATCTTTTCATGTGCTTGTATTTCTTCTTTTGAAAAGAGATTATTCAAATCTTTGCCCATTTTTAAAGATTGTCGTGTCTTTTTATTATTGAGTTGTAGGAGATCTTTATGTATTCTGGATGCAGAGCTCTTGTTAGATATTTATATTACAAATATTTTCTACCATATTATGGCTTGCCTTTTGAAGAGCAGATATTTTTAATTGTGATACAGCTCACATTATCAATTGTTTTTCTTTTGTGGTTGTACTTTTGTGTTCAGTCTAAGAAATTTCTGCTTATTCCAGTGGTTATAAAGATTTTCTCCTATGCTTTCTTTTAGAAAGTTTATAATTTTAGCATTTATGTTTAGGACTGTCATCCATTTTGAGTTAACTTTTGCGTATGGTATGAAGAAGGGATTGAGGTTCACTTTTTTTTTCCATACAGAAATTTTGCTGATCTGTCACAATTTGTTAATAGACTGTTCCCGTTATATTATCTGGTGGAGTGTCTGTTCAAGTCTTTTGCCCATTTTTAAAAATTGGCTTATCTGGTTATTATTGAGTTATAAGAGTTTTTAATATATATTCTGGATACAAGAACTTTTCAGATATATATATTGTGACTATTTTCTCCCAATCTGTGACTTGCCTTTCTGTTTCTTAATGGTATTTTTTTTTTTCAAGAGTGGAAGTTTTAAATTTTGATTAAGTCCATTTTACCATTTTTTCCCTTTTATGGTGAGTGCTTTTCGTGTTCTAAGAAATGTTTCCGTATCCCAGGGTCATGAAGATTTCTCCTGTTTTCTTCTAGAAGTTTTATAGTTTTAGATTTTATGTTTAGCACAGTAAATCATTCTGAATTAATTGTTGTGTATTGTGATGTAGGGGTTGATGTTCACTGTTTTTCTATTTGGATCCAGGGCCATTTATTGACTGTCCTTTCCCCATTGAATTACCTTTGCACCTTTGTTGAAAAGCCAATTGACTAAATGTGTTGTTCTATTTCTAGACTCTATTCTATTCCATTGACCTAAATTTCTATCTTTATGCTGATAGCACACCATCAAGTTTACTGTAGCTTTGTAGAAGTCTTGAAAATAGGTTGTGTAAGTCCTCCAATTTGTTCTCCCCTTAAAAATTATTTTGGTTACTCTAGGTTTTTTGAATTTTCCATGAATTTGCAAAATTCTTTCAATACTTGAAAATCAATTAGTATAGTTTACCATGTTAACTTTTTTTTTTACATCTTTATTGGAGTATAATTGCTTTATAATGTTTATATAATTATAATTGCTGTACAAGTTTCTGCTGTATAACAAAGTGAATCAGCTATATGTATACATATATCCCCATATCCCCTCCCTCTTGTGCCTCCCTCCCACCCTCCCTATCCCACCCCTCTAGGTGGTCACAAAGCACCGAGCTGATGTCCCTGTGCTATGCAGCTGCTTCCCACTGGCTATCTATTTTACATTTGGTAATGTATATATGTCCATGCTACTCTCTCACTTTTTAAGGAACCTCCATACTGTTCTCCATAGTGGCTGTATCAATTTACATTCCCACCAACAGTGCAAGGGGGTTCCCTTTTCTCCACACGTTCTCTGGCATTGATTGTTTGTAGATTTTTTGATGATGGCCATTCTGACTGGTGAGAGGTGATACCTCATTGTGGTTTTGATTTGCATTTCTCTAATGATTAGTGATGTTGAGCATCCTTTAAAGTGGGGTTTATGCCAGGAATGCAAGGATTCTTCAATACATGCAAATCAATCCATGTGATACACCATATTAACAAACTGAAGGATAAAAACGATATGATAATCTCAACAGACGCAGAAAAAGCTTTTGACAAAATTCAACAACCACTTATGATAAAAACTTTCCAGGAAATGGGCACAGAGGGAACTACCTCAACATAATAAAGGCCATATATGACAAACCCACAGCCAACATCGTTCTTAATGGTGAAAAACTGAAACCATTTCCTCTAAGATCAGGAAGAAGACAAGGTTGCCCACTCTCACCACTGTTATTCAACATAGTTTTGGAAGTTTTAGCCATGGCAATCAGAGAAGAAAAAGAAAGAAAAGGAATCCAAATTGGAAAAGAAGTAAAACTGTCACTTTGCAGATGACATGATACTATACATAGAGAATCCTAAAGATGCTACCAGAAAACTACTAGAGCTAATCAATGAATTTGGTAAAGTAGCAGGATACAAAATTAATGCACAGAAATCTCTTACATTCCTATACCATGTTAACTTATTAGAGGAGAAAAATTATACAGTTATCTCAATAAATGCAGAAAAAGCATTGGGCAAAACTCATTTGTGATAAAAATTCCAGCAAACTAGGAATACAAAGAAACATGCTCAGTTTAACAAAGGGCATTTATGAGACACCTACACCTAACATCCTATTAAGTAATCATGTATAGAATACTCTTTAAGACTGAGAACATGGCAAGGATATGCACTCTTTATACTTATATTAGCCTCAAAATTGGAGATCCTAGCAAGTGCAGAAAAGGAAGAAAAGAAACAAAATGTATACATTTTAGAAAGAAAGAAGCAAAACTCTTTATTTGAAGATGACATGGATGTCCGTGCAGAAAATTCTAAGTCACCTACAAATTATCTGCTAGAAGTAATAAGTGACCTTAGCAAGGGTATAAGTTATAATGTCTACACACAATAATCAATTGTATTTCTGCATTCTAGCAGCAAACAACTAGAAAATGAAATGTAAAATAATTCCATTTACAATAGCAGCACCGACATAGGAACAAATTTAACAAAAGACGTGCAAGACCTCTATATAGATGAATACAAAATATTAATCTGTGTAATCTATGTCTGAGCCTCTCAACCATCACTTTCCATTTTAGTTATTTTTTTAACTTATTTTTTTATTGAAGTATAGTTGATTTACAATGTTGTGTTAATTTCTGATGTACAACAGAGTGACTCAGTTATACACATATATACATTCTTTTTTATGTTCTTTTCCATTATGGTTTATCCCAAGATATTGAATATAGTTCTCTGTGCTATACAGTAGGACCTTGTTTATCCATTCTATATGTAATAGTTGGCATCTACTAACCCCAAACTCCCAGTCCATCGCTTCCCCATCCCCCCTCCCCTTTGGCAGCCACATGTCTGTTCCCTATGTCTGTGAGTCTGTTTCTGTTTTGTAGAGAGTCAACCATCATTTTCAAAGCAACAAATTCATTGTAGGACAAGGTGGAAGCAAATGTCGGACTTTCTTCTCTGGGCTTCCCTGCTCTCCAGGATTGTGGCTTCTCAGATCTAGCTGCCTTGGTAGCCCTCCACCACCTTCACGAAAGGTTCCAGATGAGCCAAAAATTCTTGAGGATTATAAGAAAATACTTTATGTTAATAAGCTATTAAGAGTTCACATTCGGACAACAATGCCACGCATGGCTTGCTCTTCCCTGAGACCCCAGCGGGCTGTGTGGGTGGCCCTGCCTCTACACAGCGTGGGTACTTTACACACCTGCTGTCCTCTGCCTCCTGCGAGCACACACAGTTCAGCTGTGTGACGTTCTGCAAGTGACACACACACTGTGAAAGCAGCCTGGCCCTGCAGCAGCTCTTCCATCTATGACATGCAGAAAATAGTCAAGAAGAGTCCCTCTTTCCCCCAGTATCTACAGAGTTTTCTTTTTTTAGGTTGCTCTTATATAAGTATCACTCACCATGAGACAGCTGCTAGGCCTAGCTATCACACAGTATGTCACATTCATAAAAACAGTAAACATGCAGGCATTATTCTACCTAAAAACAATAAAACCAATTTAATTCTAAGGCACATCTTGCTCCCAGTATTTTATTTTTAAAATACTGTTAGATGTCTATGACATCTAATCTAGTTTTAATACAAAGGTATTTCAACTTAAATATTATCTCTGAGGAAATCAGATATTGTTTTGGGCAAAGCTTTTAAGTCACAGTAAAATAGTTATGAAACAGCAAAAAAGAGAAGATATGTATATATATATACAGAGATGTGTGTATACATATACCTACATATATTCATATATATGTGGAGAGGGAAGCACGAGTATGAGTTAGCTACATCATGTTTATGGATTAGAAGCCTCAGTATGGTTAGGATGTTATCTTTCTCCAAATTGATATATTGATTAAAACCAATCCAAAACAAAGCCCTTGCAGACTGATGATAGTCTTTTTTTTTTTTTAATTTTTTAAATTTATTTTTGGCTGCATTGGACTTTGTTGCTGTGCGTGGGCTTTCTCTAGTTGCGGAGAGCGGGGGTTACTCTTCGTTGCTGTGCGCGGGCTCTAGGTGTGCAGGCTTCAGTAGTTGCAGCACGTGGGCTCAGTAGTTGTGGCTCGCGGGCTTAGTTGTTCCGTGGCATGTGGGATCTTCCTGAACCTGGGATTGAACCCGTGTCCCCTGCATTGGCAGGCGGATTCTTAACCACTGAACCACGAGGGAAGTCCCAGATTGATGATAATCTTGAGGATTGGGGTAAGGTTTGGATTTACCACACTCAATAATGTGACGCTCTGTTCCTTCTCAACTGATGTGGATGAAAGGATGAGAATAGTGTTTGGGGAAGATTTTTCTAAAAATTGTATGGGATGGATTGAAAGAGGAGGAGGTTAGAATTTGGGAGACTGGAAGCTCTTAAGTTCTAATGGGTTCTAAGGGGCAAGGATTGGGCTCAAATAGCCGTGGAAAGGAAGGAGAGAGTCAAATGCCTTTTGAGACCAAGTATATGCCTAGGTATAAGCCAGGAATGTGGGGTGCAGGGTCTCTATAAAAATCCTTAAGTTTGAAGATGCAAGGTCTTTGTTTTTCAGAAGCTCTCAATCCACGCAGGGGTCCTACATTATCAATAACTACAATATAGTGTGCTGTGACATGCTATAGTGAGATGTGGGAAGAACTATGGGAAACACAGATGAGAGCAATTAATGCTGACAAGTGAGCATCAGAGAGGGCTATAGAGAGGAGATGCTGTTTAAGCTGGGTGATGGAGTCTTAGTTAAGTTAGAAGACAGTAGTAAGGGAAATGCAAGAGGCATTAAGTGCTAGGCTGGTTCAATAAAGGGCAAAAAGACCAGTGTGACAGGATGTCTTTTCCTTGAGGGTATTGGTCAGAGATGAAACTGGAAAAAATCGATTGGGACTAAATCATGGAGGGTCAAATACCATCTTCTACTGCCCACTTTTCCCTCTTCTCATCATCTCATCAAAAACATGAATCTTTAGGTGCATGCGTCCTGTGAGTGTCAACACCATAATCCTATTTGCCTCCGCTCTTGGCTTAAAGTTACATTCTACTAATGTCTGTATCCCCGTATTTCTGGGAGAGCAATAGGGAGAGAAGGGGCAATTTGCAAGCTGACTGGAGACTGTGTTTACAGTGAGGATTTCCTTTCCTTGGGAGTTTTACAATTGAGAATTAACCTGTATAGACAAACTTTTTTTGTGATCCTCCATGTTACTGTATCGGCAGACCTATCAATGTATTCATTCAAAAATATTTATTTGTGTAACTTTCTCATCTACCTGTTAATCAACTCCTGATATCCAGTGTACACAGAGTAGAAAGATTAAGGTCTCTCTGAGTTTTCTGGGTCATAAGTCTAGCATCAAACTCTGAAACTTTTCTAATGAAGAGAGTAGAAGTCACAAAGGGTTAAGTCCTTGGGGTCTTGGAAAATGATCTAGATGGGTACACCAGTGCCTTTTGGGAGTGTTTTAAAATCTTTGTTTCTATGTGACTTATGGAATTTCTGTCATCATAGTTCAGAGAAAGGAGGTCAGGAGAGGCTGGAACAGCAGACATTCAGTGGAGAAGAAAGAGTGACGACTGACTCATATCATGCAGAGTTTGGGTGTGGGTGTGTACATACACCTACAACTGTGCACTCCATGTGCCTGTGGTTGGGAGAAAGGGAGGAAAGGGTTGTGCAGACATAATATTTTCTTTAATCTCTTTGCTGAGTGGACTTTGGAGGAGAGCATGCATAAGTAAATAACTGTGGCATGGCTGTTTGTCTGTCATACACATGATACTCAAAGGGACTCTATAAAATCCTGTAAGTTAAGATGCAAATAGAACTATTCTGTTACCAACTTTGATGGTTACCCTAGTATTTCTCTTCCATGATGGTGAAATTACTGAGCAATTTTCAGTTTCTTTGATTAGTTGAAATGTTCTCCTACGAGCTTCAGATGAATTCACGGTTATGCATTGTATTTTCTTCAACTTTCTTTACAACTCTCATTCTACCCGAATATGGATAAAAATAATTGCTACCTCTTTGTAAAGTTCCAGCTCAAATCTCCCTCCATCAGAGCCTTATTGATCCCCTGGTCCTCGGCCATCTTGCTTTCTGAACCCTGTGGAATATAACAGGTGCTTAGTAAATAATTGACAATTGTCTAGTAGATTAGTTTTTGTTGTTGTTGTTATGTTCCACCTCCTTCCAACACCTACAGTTAGAAAAGACAATATGCTTGTATTTAATATTTTTCTAATTTTACTATTTTTTATGACACAAAGCATTCCATCTGGTTTAAGAGCATAAAATTGGAAATGTAGTAGGAATTAGGGACTATAACTTTCCCTCCAATGCAGGAATTTTCTATGTAGCTTCCTTGTTACACTCCTCTGTACTCTTAGATAAGTCACTCAAATACTCTGAGCCTCATTCATAAAATGGGGACGACAATAGTACTCACCTTTATTAGTTAGGAACAGATCTGGATGCCTGTGACAGAAAACCTAAAATAGTGGTAGCTTAAAGAAGATAGCATTTTATTTTTCTCTCTTCCAAATCTAGGAAACAGGCACAGTGGCTTCTATCTTGTTTCTTTGCTATGCAAGGCATCTATTCTCATGTTTACCTCACAGTCTTGATATGGCTGCTTTAGCTCCAGCCATCATGCCTTCCCTGCAGCCAGCAGAAGGGAGAAAGAAGAGGAAGAGAAGGGCACACTCTCTCCCTTCAAGGACACTGTCCATAAGTAACAAGCCATTCTGCTTATATCTAATTAGCACTAACTTATTTGTATTACTACATTTAGCTGTAGGGGAGGCTAATAAAGGGATGGCCATATGCTTCACTAAAATTCAGAAGTTCTATTATTGAGGAAAATGAGAACAGATTTGGGGGGACAATTAACAAATCTCTGTCACCCTACTGATAATTTTATGAGATAAAAGATGAAGATGAAATGAGATAATATGTACACTGTGCTTAGAACATGCCTGACATACAATACATGCTCAATAAGTATTAGCCATTGTTTTTATAATTAAACATTATAGGCAGTCATTCATCCACTCTATTATTTGTTCAACAGACATTGAATACCTACTATGCTGAACATCATACCTCTCCTGTTTAAATCTTTCTATCGACAATGAGGAGAAGACTGCTGTCCAAGATAGCCTGTCCTTTGTGGAACAGCTCTAAAAGTTAGGGAATTATTTATCAAACTAAGCCAAAGCATGCCTCCCCAATAATTCATTTGTTTTGGCCCTGATCTTACCTTTTGAAACTATGAAACAAGCCTTTTTCCTCATCTCAGTTCTTCAAATATATGAAAATGGCTAATAAGCCTCACGCTTAGTTTTCTGGCTCTAAACAGGCATTTTGTTAACTCATTTATTTAGTGTGTAGTTTGGCAAACTTTTTCTGTAAAGGGCTAGATGGTAAATATTTCTGGCTTTGCAGGTCACATGGTCTCTGTCACAATTTCTCAACTCTACCACTGTAATGTGAAAGTAGCCATGGACATTATATAAATGAATGGCCATGACTGTGTTCCTATAAAATTTTATTTACAAAAACAGATAGCAGGCCAGATTTTGGCCTGGTGCTGTAGTTTGCTAGCCCTCTGATTTAGCCCATGGAAACTTATCAACAAGGTTATTTATGACTGATATTCCCCTACTCTGAAGCTGAAAACTTACTCTGTGACACTCCTGATTCTTCTTATACCTTTCATTTCTTTTTCTTGTCTTACTACAAGATTTGGCTAGGATTTCTAGCTAGGATTGGCTAGGATTTCTAGCACCCCCTGCGTCTCCATAACTTTACTTCCTGGCCAATCATTTCCCTTGACACATTATCTATCCCAATTCATCTCTAGCTTGGAAATGCTACCTTGACAAGTCTTCCCTTGTTCTGCCATATTCTTAACTCACATATTGTTTGACCTCTCCCAGGCTGGCCCTTCTCCAATCTTCCCCACAAACCTGTGCACATTAAGAAACGAAGAATCCTTTTTTCCCTCCTTTTCTTTTTCAAATCTGTTAGACTCTGATCTTCATTTGGGCTTCAGTTAACGGTCTAATGCTAACTATATCTCTAACCAAACCCAACTTCCCTCAAAGACAACCTAGAGGAGATAGGTAGAAAATTAACATTTACTGATGGGCCAGGCACTGCTGACATTTGCAACATGTGTGTTTCATTCCAATGTTATAGACGTGGTAAGGGCAGTTCGAGGTTGATCATATAACCAGCTGTGGTCATGCAGCTGAGATTCAGGGAGTCAATCCCAGTTATAGAATAGAAATTCAAATTTGACCGGACCTGAGGAGTGGAGTGTGTGAATCTGGCAAAAGTAATTCAACACCATGTCACAAATACAACAGAGTTGCTAAACTCTGGTCATCTTCTCTCATCAAGACATTTACAAGGCATAGAATAACAAACATTTGCACTGAACTTTTGGTTTTCAGAACATTTCCTTCACAGTTTTATGGAGTAGGTGATTTTATTTCAATTTTACAGGAGAGGAAATCAAACCGCAAAGTGGTTAAAATATTTGCCGGAATTGCCAGGCGCCAGTGTCTTACTGTTTCTCTCCAGGAGAGTCCACAATTGCTCTTCTCGTAAAAGTCCGTACACCTCTTTTCTAGCTAACTCCTTATTGTCTTTCATACCTCAGCTCCGTCATCACCTTTTCCAGGAAATACTTCCTGCAGTCACCCCCACCTTGTGCCCACCATCTGATTTAGATGCTCTTCCTCTGTGTTAACCCAGATCGTCACCTTACTTGCACTGTACCTTAACCGATGATGCATTAGCTTGTAAGGAAATCAAGGGCACATCCTTGCCTCATTTAATTTTGTACTCAATAAATATTTGTCGAATAAAGGAGTGACGTGAGATGGAGCCAAGTCAGTGCTCCAGGGAGTCATTTTCCTGGGACGTTGCTCAGTCCTGGTTACACCTGGAGGCAAAACAGAAACCTCAGCCTCTTCCAGAGACAAATGCAGATAAAAGAGGATCCTCCCAGGAGCCATCGATCTCTGTAGCCAGGGGACGTCAGGAATGCAAACCTGTGGGGTTTTAGACTAGATAGCAAAGAAAGCAGCATAACTATGGAGAAGAGCATGGGTTCTAGAGTCAGGCTTCTTGGATTTGAGTCCTGACTTCACCATTTTCCAGCTGTGCGATCTTTGGCAAGTGCCTTAGCTTTTCTCTGCTTGGGTTTTTAATCTCTCAGACGTGGATAATGATGGAACTCATCTATATTAGTTACTTATTGCTGTGCAGCAAATTATCCCCAAAACTGAATGCCTCAAAACAATAAACAGTTATTATCTCACAGTTTCTGTGGGTCAGGAATTTGGAAAGGGCTCAGGTGAGTGCTTCTGGCTCCGGATCACTGGTGAGGTTACAGTCAAGAACTCGACTGAGGCTGCCTTCATGTGGAGCCTTGACTGAGGTTAGAGGATCACTTTCCAAGATGGCTCACTCAAGTAGCCGTCGGCAGGAGGCTTCAGTTCTTGCCACAGGGAACTCTCCTTATGACATGGTAGCTGATTTCCCCCAGAGAAAGCAAGAGAGGAAGAGCCAGGAAGAAACTCCGATGACTTTTATGAGCTATTCTCAGAAGTCATACACTGTTACTTCCATGATATTGTCTGTGTTAGAAGGACGTCACTAAGTACAGCCCACATTCAAGGAAAGGGGAATCAGTCTCCACCTTTTGAAAGGAGGAGTATCACAGAATTTGTGGACATATTTTAAAACCATCACACTATCTGGTAGAGCTGAGTGAGAATTACGTGAGATAAGAATTATAAAATGCTTAGAACAGGACTTAAGCAGCACCTACCTTGAATTACCTTCCTCATGGGTTAGAAAGGACAGATGAACTGTCAATCTGAAGGCTTTGGCTTGAAAAATTACATTCCTCTAAAAAATGGAGCAAAGATATTGAAAGCTGGTGCCATAAGCCATTAAAGTATTCAGTATAGTTCTTGACATGAAAAGTTGTTCATGTTTTGAATTTTTAAAAGCAGGTATAAAACAGCATGTACAGTGTGATCTGGTATGTGTGTAATTATATACTTATATCTCTGTATGTTAATACATAGGGAGCATTCTGGAAGGAGGTTCCTCGTAGTATTAATCATGGTTATCTCCGGGTGGTGGAATTTGTGTTAAGGTAAAAAAAATTGTGTGTGTTTTTCTGCATTGTTTGAATTGTTTTATACTGAGCATATATCTGCAAAAATAAGAGAGGCATTTTCCGAAGAAAATAAAAAAGAAACCAAGTTGGAAGGAAGACACAAAAGGTGGAAAGGGTTAGGATGTTGTACCAGGACGTTGCTGCTCTGGGTGGGCTGGTTTGTTCCCTGTGATGTATATGATTGATAGGGTGTCCTCTGATTCTTCAAGGTAGTTGTGAAGACCTGCATGTGCTGAGAGCAGGTGAGAGTTTGTGACTGTCCTTGCTTGAGGGGACATATATGTAAGAGAAGAAGGGAAGAGAGGAAAAGGAGGAAGCAAGGAGAAGAGGGACATCTGAGTGGCAAAGAGCAAAGACAGGGTGAATCTGGTGTTGACAGCAGAGCCTGAATGCTCATCAGTTGCCTTGGGAAGAACAGCTTTACCTATAAAGGAACAGTATACTTGTGATGGGCACCCTATGGGCCCAGAGTGCCTTGCATATCCTTTATAATTGCACTTGCCACACTGGACTGAAATCTGTTCAATTCTCTCTCCTTAACAGACTTGCAAGCAGGTCCTGGCTTTCTAGCCCATTACACAGTTCCCAACAGAGAGCAGCGTTCAATAATTTGGAGAATAAAATAGGCTAAATTATTTTTTTAAATAATGTCTTTCACAAATTGAAAATGTTTATGTCAGTTGACATTCAACTGAATAATTTATTCAAATGAAACAGAGGGAGTTAAAAATGTATATACTTTATGGGAAAAAATTAGAAACACTGCCCAAAGATGCTCTTTGAAAGGTTTAAATCTATCATTTGTCTCCCATTTGTTGCATCTGTTCTTTGTTCACCTTTTCCTTTTTTCTGCCTTCTTTTTTATTATTTGAAAAAAATTTTAAGATTCTAATATCTTTACTTACTTCCTATATTTTTTTTGTTAAAGTGGTTGCACTGGGGCTTATAGTATACATCTTTACCTTATGACAACCTGACTTTAAGTAATGTTATCCCGATTCATGTAGAAAATAATCTTATAACAATATATTTCCATTTCCTCTCTCTTGACCTTTGTGCTATTATTGTCATATATTTCACTTCTGCATTTTTAGTGACTCCACAATACATTGTTATTATTTTTGCTTTAAATGGTCAGTTATCTTAAGTTATTTAAAAAGTAAGAAAAAATTTTATTTATCCACATATTTAACATTTTTCATAATCTTTATTTCTTTTTATAGATTCAAATTTCTATCAGGTATCATTTTCCTTCTGCCTAAAGGACTTCTTTTACCATTTCTTATATGTAAGTTTACAAGTGATGAATTCTTCCAGCGTTTTATGTCTAAAAAGTCCTTATTTCATTTTTGTTTTCAAAAGATTTTTGCTGAATAGAAGTCTAAGTAGGCAGTATATATATATATATATATATATATATTCCCCCCCCCCCCCAGTACTTTAAAGGTTTACTCCACTGTCTTCTGGCTTGCATTGTTTCTATGAGAAGCCTGCTATCATCCTTATCTTTGCTCCTCTCTACTTCATGTGTCTTCTTTCTCTAACTTCCTTGGCCTCGTTGAATTCTCAACTACTTCTCTTTAAATTAGACACACTGTTGGGTTTCATCTGGGTCCCACCTCCTTCCCCGGTAGCCTAAAAACTCTCAAGCTGTAAGCTAGGGCATTTATAGAGCTCACCTTATTTGTTTTTTTCTTCTTTCAGGGATCATTGTCCTATGTTGCCTGTTGTTCAATATCTGAAAACCATTATTTCATTATTTTTTTCTGATATTTTTTCAGTTGTTTAAGGAAGGATATAAATCTGGTCTCTGTTACTCCATTCTGGCTGGAAACAGAATTTCTGAAATATTGAATCAGAAAAATGAAACCAACTTCTGATTGCAAAACTCCTTACTCAAAATGGATTCATATTTTGCTTTAGCTTAGAATTATGAGTTCATTTTTGAAAATCTGTTTAGTGCCACAGTGTTTGACATTATCCCTTTTTCTCACAGGATACATTCGAACTGGATTTTTAAATCATTGTAAGCCAGTGATGAATCAGAGGTTACAGAATGCAATGTCGAATAAAAGTCTTCGAAAGAATTGCTTCAAATGACCAAAGAAAGAAAATTGATCTACCACCTTAAAACCTTGATCTAGAAGAGCATACTGCACATGGTAGGAAGTGATAACTGGGGAAATTTATTTGGCTCTTAATGCACCTAAATGAAGGAATTGTCACTTTGTTCCTCAGAGGGCTTGTACACCTGAGATTATTTTAATAACCCATAGTTTTATTAACATTTTGACATGATCACAAACGAGGAGAAACAGCAATAGCTAAAGCCTGCTCATTGGTCAAGATGACTTCTGAAGAAATGGCAGCTTCTGTTCTCAGACCTGTGACTCAGCGAAAAGTGATATCTGCTCAGTCGGCTGTAGATGAAAGTAATGATAAGGTCTCGGACATCAATGTTCCAAAGGCGCATCCTGTCAGGCAGAGCAGGGAGACTTCTCATACCATCTCACAACTAACGAAACTTACAGAAGAATCTTCTGGAAGCAACTTGCCCCAGATTCTCTCAGTAGCAAGGGAGAAAATAACGAGTGATGAGAACAGTAATGAAAAGTGCTGGGAGAAAAGCATACCAGACTCTGTGAAAAACCTTAACATTAACTGCAACAACATACTGAAAAACCATCAGCGTTGCCTTCCTCAGAGCCAGTTTTATGAAACGTGCGATTCTACCACAGAGGAAAGCCTGTGTTTGGAAACTGGAATCCCGTCTTCACTGGAAAGAAAGGTGTTCCCTGGAATTCAACTGGAAATAGACAGACCTCCCGCGGGCATTAGTCCATTAGGAACTCAATCAGCCATCATAGAGACGGGCAGGGCACACCCTGACAGCAACATGGCGGTATTTCACTTTCAGTATGAAGTGGACAGAAGAATGTCAGACACTTTCTGTCCCCTATCAGATAACTTGATTTTGGATGATTGTGGAAACTGTGTACTACCTGCTGTTGGTGGGGAACAAAAGAACAATTACATGGCGTATACTTGTAAACTGATGGAATTGGCAAGTAACTGTGACAATAAGAATAGGCAGCTGCAGTATGATCATTGTGACCCCTTGAATGACAAATACTTGTGCTTTGAAGGCTCTTGCCCGAAGGCCGATGTAGTATGCTCAAGTGACACCTTTTGCAGGGAGGATTTTACTGACAGCCCATCTGCCAAGACCTTTCTGAGCCATTTTGAGGACTTCCCTGATAATTGTGAAGATGTAGAAGAAGATTTATTCAAAAGCAAGAAGGAGCGGTCCACTTGGTTAGTGAGGAGATTTTGTAAAAATGACAGGGAAGTAAAGAAATCTGTATATACTGGGACAAGGGCAATTGTGAGAACTCTGCCTTCTGGTCACATTGGGCTGGGGGCTTGGACTTACGTTGATCAGAAGAGAAACGGTCTCTTACTGCCTTGTGGGAGAGTCATGGAACGGCTGTCAACAGCGGTGACTAGGCAAGATGGGAGCCAGTGTCTGTCCGAAGCCCAGTGGTATCCGGTAAGAGTTAAAGTTTCTTTTGATCAATTCTTTACAGTTGATTTTTTTAAAAATCCAAATCTCCATTGTCTTAATTCATGGGAAATTTTCAGTTCCGGCAAATGATTCTTAGAGGAAGCATTTGTAGTTTTTGGAAACTAGTAGAGCTAACAGATACTGGAATTGATAGCTATCAAGATTGTGTTAATGCCACAACAATATAAGTAACAAAATACACATACATATGTCATCAGGATAGAAGAAATTAGGGAGAGCCCCTGGTTACTGTACACAGGATTATAAGATGGAGACAACTGGGAGTGGGAAAATGGCTCCCTCAACTGATTGTCTAGTTGTGTCCTTTGGAGATACATGCTTCTGTCCTCTTCTACCATGTAGCTCATTGTTTGCTTTTAGGTTGCAAGGCCTAAAGGAACTTAAATCTGTTTTCCTCCGTTTTCTAGGCAATGCTCCCAGTTCCTTCCCTCTTCACCCTTTTTATGCCATAGGCCCTTTTGGCAATTTGGTAAAGTCTTTAAACTGAGAAGAGCACTTTTAAATGCATCAAACGAAGTACAAAGGATCATAAAAGACACAGATTATGTGGATATACATTTATCAAGATAATTTTGGAATTGTAATATAGCAGGAGTACCATAATGGCATAATGCAATAATGGCATCTAGCAATGTGATAACAATCATAATTTCAAAGTAGTGATGAATGTTAGTAGGGAATGGTTTGCCTGGGGCTTTCCCAGTTTTAGCACTGCAAGTCCCATGTTCTGGGAAGCCAGTCAGTCTTGGGCAAACCAGGGCAGTTGGTCACCCTAATTATAAATACTATTTTAGGTCTCTTCCATGACTATAATATATAGAAATATCTGTGGTTTCTGTTGGTGACAAAAATCACAGGTACTGCTAGTATTACTGAAGTTTGTTGCTTACATTCATAATTGAAGGAAATGCTAAATTTCTATTTGAGATTAATACAAAAAATTTTTTTCATCCAAATTTCTGGGCTCTCTGAGTTCTATCCACAGTTCCCCCTCTTTAAGTTAAGATTCCTGCTTTAGAAATACACACAGTTAGCTGCCCACTCTTGGACCTGATCCTTGCATCGGAAGCCAGCACCCTGTATCATCTTGGTTTTTCCCTTCTCTGGCTAAATAGCCCTACTTCCTTCAACTGATCTTCATGGAAGAACCCTTTCTATAACTCTTGCATTTCAGTTTTGCACAGTTCCTTAAAACCTGGCCCAGTAAATAAAACCTGGTCTAGAACATCCCTTTTATTGAAATATGACTAGTATATTTTTATTTTAATCATCATCAACCATGGGAGCTAATGTTTATTGTGCATTTTACATGTGCCAGGCATTGGGCCAAATAACTTACATACTTGATTTCATGCAGTCATCTCAACTACCTTCTGATATGGTCTGATTATTAACCCCATTGTATTGCTAAGAAAACGGAGTCTCAAGGAAATTCTGTACCTTGCCCACAGTCACTTAGCTGGTAAGTGGTATAACTAGGACTGTAATCCAGGCAACTCACACTCTTAGTTTCTCGAGATCAAGAAAGATATAAAATTTAGATTAAGCTTTCAAAGGAACGAAAGAATTCTGTTCTTTTCACTGTATGTT
This sequence comes from Balaenoptera physalus, assembly GCF_965194825.1. Lineage (NCBI taxonomy): Eukaryota > Metazoa > Chordata > Mammalia > Artiodactyla > Balaenopteridae > Balaenoptera > Balaenoptera physalus. The sequence continues at coordinate 56,028,102 of NC_138893.1, read as the reverse complement.
GATTGAGTAGCCCCACTCACTAATGCTCATAGTATCTCAGACTTCTCGTGTTCCACACGGTGGCTCTAACCCTGGTTATGTGTTAGAATCAATGTCCAGGCTCCACCCCAGACCCTCTGAATCAGAATCACTGGGGTAGGGCACAGCATGAATAATTTCTCAAAGTTCCCCTGGTGGTTCTATGATTCTATGGAGTTGAGAACCACTGACCAGGAGCTTAAACTGAGCTCTTTGCTTTTTGGTCAGGACATTTCGGGAATATTTGCTCTGCCCTAAATTCCCTGACCCGGCTCTGGTTCTCAAGAGTGTCAGGGCTGCCCTGGGAGCCTGCCTGAAAAGTGACAGCTTGCAGGCCCTTCTCTCTGTACATGTGATGGGCACTTCAACCCAGCAAGTGTCAAGGGATATGGTTTTGAATCTTCATCTGGTTCCTCATGAAACCTGAGTCAAGAGTTGGTGTCAGCTCCCCACATGCTCCCCAGCTCTTCTGACAGAGTTTTGTCCACACAGGAGAAAAAAGCTCATTCCAGGCATGTGTGTCCTGCCTGCACTATGGTGACTTGTCCAGTGTTGACCATGAAACTGCTGCTGATGGCAACATGTCATCCCACTTAAAAATGCATTGATTTTAAAATCCATGTGCACTTGAAACTGAACATTAAGAACACAACAGAAATTTAAATACAGCAAAGTAAATGGAAGTAGATGGCTTGAAACCATTATCAGAGTTCCCCATACACTTATACAGTCATGAGGGTCGTGAATCTGATGTCAATTTCAGGATAATTTTTGACATGCCTTTATTCATTCCTCCAGTTTCTGGAGCCCTGCCACTTCTTCTGAGAATGTTCACTGGTCCCTAGCTCAAACCTGTCCCTTTCTGTCTGTCAGAGGCCTTGGGATGGGTAATTTCCAAAGAAAAGAACCAAAGAGAAGATGCAAATCATCTTTTTCCTGCTTCTTAGTCTCTGGAGGCTGGGAGAGCCTGCCACACCTCCTGCAGAGTAAACCTCAGGAACTTCTCTCTCCTTCTCTCTGTCTGGGCTTCCTGGAGGCTGTGGGCATTTTTAATTAACCCTAAATATGAAGCTGGGGGATGGGCCAATGGTCCTCCTGTTCGTTCGTTTGTTCGTTCTTTTTTTTTTTTTTTTGTAGTTAATTTACAATGTTGTGTTAGCTTCTGGTGCACAGCAAAGTGATTGTTTTATATATATATATATATATATTATTTTTCATATTCTTTTCCATTAAAGATACTGAATATAGTTCCCTGTGCTATACAAGTATGACATTGTTGCTTATTGTCCTGTCCTTTCTTAAGGGTAATTTCTAAAAGGGAGAGCCTTTTTTTGTTTTGTTTTGTTTTTAATATTTATTTATTTATTTATGGCTGTGTTGGGTCTTCGTTTCTGTGCGAGGGCTTTCTCTAGTTGCAGCAAGTGGGGGCCACTCTTCATCGCGGTGCGCGGGCCTCTCACTATCGCGGCCTCTCTTGTTGCGGAGCACGGGCTCCAGACGCGCAGGCTCAGTAATTGTGGCTCATGGGCCCAGTTGCTCCTCGGCATGTGGGATCTTCCCAGACCAGGGCTCGAACCCGTGTGCCCTGCATTGGCAGGCAGATTCTGAACCACTGCGCCACCAGGGAAGCCCGGGAGAGCCTTTTTTGAACATTCAAACATGGCAGGAATGAATCAATATTCTCTAAAGTATCGTATTGTCTCTGCATCTCAGTCTTTAGTTTGAGTCTGGTGGAAATCCTTCCCAAAAGTTGCACAGATGAATTATAGCCCCTTTCCCCCTGCTCCTGTAAATTCCATCCTCCACCTAAAAAAACTGCAGACCCCCCAATGTTATGCTCCTGTTCCTGTTCTTTGATTATTTCACGTGTCCGTCCTGGCTCTCCAATCAGATTATAAGTTTACTAAGGTCAAGAAATGGCCCTACCTTTTGTATACTCTCCATAGTGCAAGCACGATGCCAAGTATTAAGAAAACAGGACAATGCCATGCTTAGACTCATGGTCTGTGGAGTCAGTCGCCCTGAATTGAAATTGTGGCTTTGACTCCAACACCTACTGGCCATGTGACCTTGGGCAAGTTGTTTAACCTCCTTGTCCCTAATTGCCTTAAAGGTAAACTGGGAATAATGGTTCTTGGGGGGTTAAATGAAATGCTACCATAAAGTCCTCTGCACGGTGCCTGGCCCCTCTTCTCACCCGGGGCTGTTTATCTTGCGCTTTGTCATGAACTGTCCCCACCTCCTCCTACTCTTTGGTGCCTTCTCACACAGGGATGTTTACCGCGCTATGCATTTGAAGGTATGTCCTTCCATCTGTGATGTGGTAGCTTGCTTAATCCCTCCCACACGTTTAGAGTATGTGTTATTTGTCCAATTAGTTCCTTTGCCTCACGTTAAAACATTTTTTTCTTGTATGCCTTCGTCAAAATGACCCAATTAATTTATGTTTGCACAGCTGTGCAGGGAAGAATGGATTTGAATGGGAGACATTAATGAGGATGAATGCTTGCTGACTGACTAACCGTATTGGTATCCTCCTCCTCCTGCCTGTAAAAAATTAAAACCTACCCCTTATTCAGTTACAACCCCCCTTGCCTGCTTTCGATTTATTGGCTCAACTAGACGGCATATTTTGGCAAGTGGCTAAAGTCTCCAGGTTAAATGTTGGTTAAAGGTGCTTTTCCTTTAAAAAAAAATTCTCCCCTTGCCCGAATTTTGGGGAGTTTAAGTACCTAGAGTGATTCTGAATAGGAAGTACAAGAGGATCCTGCCTCTGCTGGAGTCACTCATGTCACCTAGTTCTGCGTGCACTGAATGATGGAACATGGAGAATGTGAAGGTGGCAGGGCAGACAGCCCACCAGGTCCTGTTTTATTGCTTCATTTGTTTCCCTGCCTTGATCCACAAGAGGATTTACCGTGAAAGAATATATACAACAAAATAGAAGAAATGAAGTTTTACTTTTTAGAAATCAGACTAGGAAAACTAAATTAAAAACCAGCTTCTACGTTGCTATTCCCTGTTCTGCTTTCTGCCTTCTAAAATGTGTCTTTCTCCTTCACATTTTATTCTATTCTCTAGCAGAGAAAATTCAACTTAAGAGGCAGTGAAAAATATTTGAGTGTTTAACATAAATGCCTTTGTCAGCATATATGTCCCGGATTCTTTATTTTCTCTATTATGTGTAAAGGGACCAGCCGATAATAAATTCATCTTCTAAGTTGTAACTGTTATGGATGATCAAATATCCGTTGAGCCCTGCTGTCCAGTGTTGTAATAGATGGCAGTTGAAATAGCAACATGTCTTGTTTTCTTATCTGGAAATTTGGTCTCCCTGCAACTTGGGTACAGTTTGGACCTTGAAATAATTAAAATTTCACAGGGTGCCCAGGCTAAGCTGAAAGCCTGTGCTTGGGGACATGCCAGGCCTCCTCTTCCATTACTAAGGGTTATGTCGGGGACATGACATGGGTATAGGACGATGCTGGCCCCTTCCTGCTGAGCACAGTGAAAGGGAATCCAGCTCCCGGCCAGCCCCTGTGCAGTTTAGTCACATCTAGTGCATCAGTGGAAAATGTGACGGGCTGTCAATAGGACAGCTTTCCCTTATTAGCTGCATTGGGGCAGTTTAGAATGAATTTACTTCCACATCTCTGAAGTTACACCAGCTCTTTGGCTAGGATTTGGTAACAAAAGAGGGAAAAAAAGGAATGAAAAACACTGACCCTGGGCCGTAGTTTAAGGTGAATGTATTCATGGCCACTGTTACCCTTTTTTTTTTTTTTTTTTTTTTAAGTTTTGCTTTAAACTGTTATTCTTATGTTAGCTTTGGGACACAATCAGATTAGGATTTTTTTCTTTTCTTTCCTTTTCCCCAGATGTCCTGCATAATGAGAATTAGCAGCTGGAGAGGGCTGCCCCATCCCTGGAAATGGGCTGTGGTTAAAATGTGGCCTGAAAAGAATCAGAACCCGTGGGCAAAGATAAGAGCATCAGATGGAGGCCTGATCTAACCCACACTGTGCATTTTTTACACAGGAGAAACTCAGGCTGCCCATAGAATGACTTCCCCTTAGTCATGAGTGATGAAGTGGCCCTCTTCCCCCCGCCCCTCCCCCCCTCCCCCGGGTGCTGACTCAAGTACAGCAGTCCCCTCAGGGCTTATAGGCCTCCTGGAGTGATGCAGATTCAACACTCAAGGATTGAAGCATTTTTGGCAATGTGGGGAGGGGGCGGTGACCATCCCCTGACCCTCCATGACTAGACTAACTCATGGCTCAGGCAGGATCTTCCCTGAAAACCTCTTCTCAGACAGTGGTGCTAGGGTCATTTTCTGACGCTGAAGAGCCCCATCCAGTAGTTTTTTGTTGTAGCAGCGGGCCTGGATGCATTCAGAGCCTCAGATTAAGCAAGGGTCTTAACAGAGCTCAGTTATCCAAATCCCTAACCCCAACACTCAGCCCTTGAACCCCAACCCCTTCCCTCTCATTTAGGCCATCACCCCTCAAACCCTCAGAAATAACTCAGCAGAAAACCACCTCTGCCTTCAGCAACACAAAGACACATGATCTTCAAGGAGAGCCCATACGTTGAAACCCAATAGACCTCCTTGGAGGGAAGGAGAAATGCTTTGATTTTTTTTTTTTTCTTTTTAAAATAGCTTTATTGAGATACAATTCACATAGCATACAGTTTACCTATTTAAAGTATATAATCCAGTGGTTTGGGGTATATTCACATATGTATGCAACCATCTCCACAATTTTAGAACATGTTTATCACCTCAAAAAAACCCCGTACCCTTTAGCTATCACCCTCCATTCTTTCCACCCCTTCCCCCCTCCCCCAGCCCTAAGCATCCACTAATCTACTTAACATGTCTATAGATTTCCCTATTCTGGACTTTCATATGAATGGACTCATATAGTATGTAGTCTTTTGTGACTGGCTTCTTTCACTGAGCATAATATTTTCAGGGTTCAAAGTTCATCTATATTGTAGCATGTATCAGTACTATGTGACTTTTTTCTGCTGAATAATATTCCATTGTATGAATATACCACATTTTCTTTATCCATTCATCAGCTGCTGGACATTGGTTTTTTTTCTGCTTTTTGGCTGTGAACTTTCGTGTACAGGTTTTCGTGTAGACATATGTTTTCTTGAGTATATACCTAGGAGTGGAATTGCTGGGTCATATAATTGTGCTTAGCTTTTTGAGGAACTGCCAGACCTTTTTCCAAAGCAGCTGCAGCTTTTTACATTCCCACAGCAATGTGTGAGCTTTCTAATTCCTCCATGTTCTGACCAACATTTCTTAGTGTCCATCTTTTTGCTTATAGCCATCCTAGTGGGTATGAAGTGATATCTCATTGTAGTTTTGATTTGCATTTTCCTGATGGCTAGTGATGTTGAACATCTTTTCATGTGCTTGTTGACCATGTATGCATCTTTGGAGAAATGCCTATTCAAATCCTGTGCCCATTAAAAAAAATTTTTTTTTTTAATTATTGAATTCTTTATGTATTTTGGATATAAGTCCATTATCAGATGTGTGATATGCAATATATAGCTAGATATATGTATAGGTATAGATATAATGAATGAAAGTCAAGAGGGCAGCAAAGAAGGCTTCCAATTTTAATGCACAGTGAATCTTGTTAAACATTTCCTTTGGATATTGATCTCATTCTTAGTCTTTCTTACACTGCCCCACCAGCAACAACTTTCAAGTAAAACTTTCTATCTTCCTTCTCCCCACAATTCTCTCCAAACTCCAGTCTGCATAGTTTCTCCTTCCTCTTCTGCCCAAGCTTTTTATCATGCATATAGGTCGTTTTTATAATTATCCAAATTCTGCTCCCCAGAACAGTGGCTGGGAACCAGATTGTCTCCTGCAAACTTGTGCATCACAAGGAAGGCATCTGAGGCAGTGATGGTTGAGGAGGATGTCACCACTTCATAGTAACGTGCTCCATCGTGCACAGGTGCAGCAGGGCCAGGCCTGGGCTGAGACAAGCAGGTGCCTAGGGTGCAAAATTTAAGGAGGCAGGGTCTTGCAAGTGCCAACCCTGTACTTATTAGTGAGTGCCTCCTTAAATTTTGAGCCCTAGGCAGCTTACTTGTCTCACCCTAGTTCCAGCCCTGGGTATGAGGGTCTAAGAGTATCTTTGGTTTAGAAATGCATATTAGCATTAGATTTCACATTCTCTCCATGGTCTTTACTACCAGTCCCCTCCCCCTACCACGGATCCCAGTACAGAGTTTCTCTGACAGTCAGTACTCAATACGTATTTCTTGAATGACTCCCTGAATTATAAATGAATAAAGGCGGTTTCCACCCACTTATGGTGTCTTCTCTCCTTCCCCAGACCCAGTGCAAGCTTGTTAGCTATCCTTCCCCTGACCCTCAGAGCTTGGAACCAGTTCCTTAATGCAGTGCCTAGGACAGAATCAGAATTTTCCATTGATATTCAAAAGGATCTTTTTCAGTCCTGTGAACCCAGAGATCCATGCTTGTCACCTCCACAGATTTTGCCAAAAAGACAAAGAAGGGACATGTTTGGACCTCCTTGTTCCTGGCCCACCATTTCAACTGGCTGTAAAGACCCTTGAGAGAGTTTCCAAATGTTTTGTGTTTATAAGGGAACACCTGATTCTGCTGTTATCCGCAATGGGCCAGGGAGGAAAGAAAGCCCCCTCCTGTCAAGACCCAGGAGCTCTGTCCCTGCCCTTCAGGACCCCCAGTCCGTACAGGCAGATTTCCATCATGGACCAGAGGGGATCTAGCTTCTGTTTCTCAGTCACGGTCAGGGATGAGGTTGGTGGTAAAGAGATGGGGACAGCATGCCATGTTTGTTAGTTGAGGAGATCATTGTTGGAGTTTGGGAGGTGTTTGGCCAGTTCCTTCAAACCATCTGACCCCTTAATACTCTCAATAATAGACCTGAGGTAGCACCTTCCCACCTCCCAAAAAAGACCTAAGTACCAGTTCCAGCTCTATTATCAACTGGTTGTGTGACCTTAAGCAAGTCACTTTAGGACCTGGGATTTTAATTCCTTTGGGTATTATTTAATTCCTTTGGGTAAAGGAATTTTTTTTTTTTTTTTAATGACTTTCCTTTTTTTTTTTTTTTTTTTAAATGGTTTCATGAGCAGTGATGGGGGGCCTCTGTGTTATGTTTTTGTTTTTGTTTTTTTAAATTTATTTATTTTTATTTATTTATGGCTATGTTGGGTCTTCGTTTCTGTGCGAGGGCTTTCTCTAGTTGTGGCAAGCGGGGGCCACTCTTCATCGCGGTGCGCGGGCCTCTCACCATCGCGGCCTCTCTTGTTGCAGAGCACAGGCTCCAGACGCGCAGGCTCAGTAGTTGTGGCTCACGGGCCCAGTTGCTCCGCGGCATGTGGGATCTTCCCAGACCAGGGCTCGAACCCATGTCCCCTGCATTGGCAGGCAGATTCTCAACCACTGCGCCACCAGGGAAGCCCAGGTAAAGGAAATTGAGGGCAGGCATGGACTCATTGCCTACTTCGTGTCAGACACTGTGTATATGATTTGCATATATTAACTTAATGTTTCCTGTTAAAAACCCCAGCAGGCTATGACTTGCTGATTTAAGTCCCAGCCATGGATTTTGGGGTGAGTGAGTGTTCTGCCTCACCCAGCAGTACCTCCTGGAGGTTTGATTTGGAGAGAAACCCGTCACTCTAACACTTGGAGTAATGGCAGGACAGAGGAGAGATGCTCCTTCATCACTGGCTAAGCCCCGAAATGCCTGGAGCAGTACATCAGCGAGCACTTAGTGGGCTCTCACAGGGTGCCAGGCCCTGGGCTTTCCAGATGTCTTTGCTCTTTTCCCTCCTTTCGTGCTCACAGCAACTGTCTACGAGACTGATATTATGAACATCCCCATTTCATGCTCATGATAAGTAATGGGACCAAGCTCACACAGTGTCAGGCCTGGAACCCAGGTCTGCCTACCTCCATAACCCACGCTCATAACAACTCCTCAGAAGTTTCCCTGGAAGATTCTGTTGTAACTCACCCCGGTAACTTGGCAGAGGTTCTGCTCTCTTATTAAATGTGCAAATGTTGAGCTGGATGAATCCTTGAGCTGTTTCTTTCTTCAAATGTGAGCTGGGTGTGACCTTTGGCTGAAATGGGAGACGTGGGGAACAATACCAATTCTTAATGTGAGGGGCGTGTTGGCTATTGAAATGGCTAAGATTTATTTTTTATGACTCAGCCTGCAAGGGGGAAGAAACCAAGCCCGAAGGTTTGAATTTTTTACTGAATTGCTGTAATTTAGAAGGACATTTTAAAAGTTTTATAAGTAAGTAAGCAAGAACAAAGTCCAAAGCAAACTGCACACACATCTGACTCAGAATCTATAGCGTATTCATGATCACACTGAAATAAGCAAAACTAGCGGGAACATAATTCAGTATTTTTCCATTTTAATTTCAAGTTTTCTCTGACCCTTCAAAGATTCTGAGCAACTGACCTGAGTATGAAAAACATTACTCAGTAACATTTCTTTCCATAATCACACCATTAAGATGAAGTTTTCACCTACTTCACAAGGTTGTGGGGCTGCAGAAAAAAAATGAGTTGGTTGTGTATTCAAGTGCTTGGCTAACGTTATGAAATCTCCCCCCAGTTACAACTTTTCTTACTCCACGCTCTGAGGATTCAGAGTGAGGTACCTGGAGAAAAAGGGACTCAAAAACTACTGCAGACGCAGCAAAACAAAACCAGAATCAGCTGTATCCTTTCAGAAATGCTGCAAGCATAGAGTGGAACCTGCTTGCCGAAATCCGACCATTGGTTTCCCTTTCATGGTGCCAGCCTAGTTTTAATAACGTCATCTTCAACTTGAGACTGGGTAACTTTTATCACCTATGTTTTGATCTTATCCCTATGTTGGTCTTATCCCTATGTTTTGATAGAATAAGGAATCAATTTTTTCAGTAGACCATGCTGAGTAGCCTAGCTTCAGAAAGATTTAGCACCAAATTATAAATGGTGAAACTTTAATAGTGAGTGTGGATGTGTCTCGAGAGCCAGCATGTAGGAGTTTGGCAATGGGAAAGCCACATGGCTTCAGTTTTTCCAGATTGTGTACCCTTCCGTCAAATAGTAATTTCTTAGCCTTGAAAGACTGTCTTCCAGAACAAGGGGAAAGTTCATTTGAGTTCTAAATTGGTGAATCCAAAACTTGTTTGGTAGCAAATACATTATTTTTCTCTTCAGTGAGGCCATGAAAATGGTCTCAGGCCCTGGATGGAACAGCCAGTTCTTCTTTTGATGGCCACAAACCAAATATGGGCACCGTGATGATGGTGTGACTGACATGACTGATATTTTGTGAGGGTAATGCCATTATTGTGGCAACCATATTTTCCAAATAAAAAGCTGGGAACTTTTTATCGAGAGGAGAGAAGGGCAGAATATTTGAAATTGAGACTGACCCAGGAAATCCAGAATGATTAGACATGGTAGTTATGGATCACAATTTAAAGGAAAAGCATTGTGAGTGAACTAGTGCAAATCTAATTTGTTGCTAGAAAAATCAGGAGCCTCAAAATGAATGACTTGATAGTGGTGGCAAAGAATTGTCCACATATAAAGATAACACATTAGAAACCCAGAATGGGGATCCAGCAAGTATTTTTACCAAAGTTTTTGTTTTTCTGTATTTTGGCAAGTATTTGGTAGCTACCATGATTTGGAAGTGTGAGGTAATTAAATAGATTTATTTTAAACACCAGGGCATGTGCAGCTAAATAAGCTGTTTAGCTTATTCTCTTTCTAAGGAATCATCTCAAAAGGCTCTCTCTGTTTTCCATTCATGCTGCCATTATGCAAAATGTCTTAATCCTTTGAGCTTGGATTGAGATTTTCAAAACAGTCCATTCAAGCATCCTGGTTAATGGTGGTTTGGGTCAGTATTGATGTGTGACTATGAAAGATAGGATTGGTTTTATTGAGGGTCTTATAAACTGACCAGAGGTGAAACGAGGTGTCTGGCAGTGTTTCGAGCAAAGGTAAAATTACAAGTCCTGCATATAAAACAACTTCAATGCAAACTTGGCCATTGCTTCACAGTCTGGCTCACTGCTTCCCTTCAGCATTGCTGGGTAGTTCAGAGGCTCCCACAAACCCATAACGCACCTTTGGTTTGGACTCAGCCTCATGAGCACAAAGCTCATGCCAGAGGGCAGATTGAAATTTGGCCCCATCTCCTTCATCCCTCTTGGCCAGGTGCCCTTATACAGGGCGCAACACTCTCAACCATATGTGATGATCCTGGGTAGTACCATGTGAAAGAGGATCAGAAGAGCTACTGAAGCCCAAAGCTACAGTTGTTTTTTCTCTTAGATTCATACATTATGTGTTCAGCGTGGTGCAATCTGTTGAGTTGCAATGGTCTGAAATATAAACAAATTAAATTGGTCCAGCGTGAATGCTTTTCTAGGTGAATATAAAATAAGTATTTGGTAACTTTATGAACTACAGAATTCTTGAGCTGGAAGGCCCATCTTTTATAACTTTATTCAGCTGCTCATTTTATAAAGTAGCCAAGCCCCTAGGCAGGTGAAGCTATTTGACCAGGTTCACATAGCTAATGGTGGAAGACACAGAACTAGAAACTGGATCTCTAAAGACTCTGTCTTCTCATCTCTAAAATAGGATAAAAATGTGTGAAACAGCCTGTCACATAGTAGGTGCTCTGTTAATGTCAGCTGATTCTGAACCTAATGCCTTTAGGGTTCCTGGGATGCATAGATTCCTGGTACAGCACCTGGCCTAGAAGAGTTTATGGTGGGATGGTAGAGGCCAATATGTCCATGCTATCTTTCATTTATTGCACCATTTTCCCAGATTGTAAACAACTTTGGTTGGTGCATAGTTTATCAGGTTTTTCCTGTGTTCCCTGGTCTATTCCAGGTTTCACGGTTTATCCTGTCTTCAGTTCTTTAAGAAACTGGCTCATCTTGTTGCAATAACATTGTCAGTTCTTTAAGTACTCAGAGATGCCCTTTTAGTTTGAATGTAGCCAAGTTTTGTGAGTTCATTTCTCCCCTTAGTCCAGTTCTTTCCATCCTTCACTTGGCAGGTAGCTCTCTCTGGTTAATGACTGTAAGTTCTTCAAAGCATCCAGAACAGCCGTGGGATCCCTCCCAGTCTCTCAGGAGGATATTTCCCCCTTGTTCTTTTTCTCTTATTTATGGGAAGCAACGCCAAATGTGAGACACTGAGCCCAGCGGGAGGGGCCAGACCTGGCCCAGGAAGAGCTAGTATGGCCTGAGCTGCAAGGAATCCAGCCAGGAATCCCAGACTCATAAAACATTAGCACTGGAAGGGCCATGGAGACCATCAAGTCCAACCCTTCATTTTACAGAAAAGGAAACTGAGGCTCAAAGAGAGGCAGAGGCCTTGCCCAGGTCTGGTCAGGCATCGATTTCAGAGCCAGGCTCTCAAGCCAACTCTTCTCCCCTGTGCCAGAAGCCAAACACTATTTCTGACCCATAGGTGTGGGGCTGAATTGATTGTATTATGTCAGTTAAGTTACTGAAGGCTTAAGGCTCCACAGTGGTTAAGTGAGCTCAGGCGCTAGAGTGCCTGGGTTAAAATTCTGACTCTATACTTACTAGCTCTGTGACCTAATGAAAGTTATTTAACCTCTCTGTGCCTCTGTTCCCTCATCTCTAAAGTGGGGATAATAGTTTGACCTACTTCTTTGGGTTGTAAAAATTAATAAGTCGTTATATGTTAAATGATAACATATGTTAATGATAATGTTCTTAATTTTAAAGCATTTAGACAGTACCTGGCACTATTGTTGTTTCTCAAACCTCAGTTTTTGACCAAAACTCTGTGTTATCTCCCCATAAATAGAGATTTTTCTCTAGGGACCCTGACGAAATAACTCTAAATTGTGGGGTATAGTGTCTGCCGTAAGAGTGGGAGGAAGATTTGTATAGCCTGAGAAGACTTCCTGGAGGAAGTGGGATATCTGCTGAGTCCTGCTAGGTGTTGGGATTGCTCACCTTCCAGCAGTGAGAAAGCAAAATATTCCATCACAAGAAGACTGACCACCTTTCTCACTTGCAGGAGTCCATGTGACTTATTCCAAATATAACGTTGATTTCAGAGGCCTTCTGCCATTTTGCCTTAGCGATTTTCCCCCCAAAGACATTACTTCACCTAAAGCTTAAAGTGATGTAAAATTAGCTTCTATACTTTGCAAAAAGTTTTTGACAACATGTGTTGATGTGAGGAGGCAGAGGACCAGTTTGTTTATGTGTTTGTTTTTGTAGTTGGCCATTTTCAATAATGAAATAAGAGTCATAAACTTATCAGCTGACTAGATGATGGTTAGCATTTTTTAGCAATAAAGAATTTTTTAACTGAGGTATGTGCATTGGTTTTTTATACATAATGATATTGCACAGTTAATAAACTACAGTATAGTGTAAATGTTGAAATCATTTGGACAAATACCGCATAACTTTTTAAAAAAATTTATGTATTTTATTTATTTATTTTTGGTTGCATTGGGTCTTCGTTGCTGTGCACGGGCTTTCTCTAGTTGTGGCGAGTGGCGGCTATTCTTCGTTGTGGTCCGCGGGCTTCTCGTTGTGGTGGCTTCCCTTGCCGTGGAGCATGGGCTCTAGGCACACGGGCTTCAGTAGTTGTAGCACACAGGCTCAGTAGTTGTGGCTCGCGAGCTCTAGAGCGCAGGCTCAGTAGCTGTGGCACATGGGCTTAGTTGCTCCGCAGCATGTGGGATTTTCCTGGACCAGGGCTCGAACCCGTGTCCCCTGCATTGGCAGGTGGATTCTTAACCACTGAGCCACCAGGAAAGCCCAATACCATATAACTTTTATATGCACTGGGAAACCAAGAAATTTGTGCAACTCGCTTTATTGTGATATTCACTTTATTGCAGCGGTCTGGAATCATATCTGCAGTATCTTCAAGGTATGCCTGTATTGTGTTGGCTGTTAAAGGCCCTTTGCCTTTCCATATATACTTTAGAATCAGTTTCCTGAGTTCTACAAAATAGCTTACTGGGATTTTGATTGGGATTGCCCTGAATCTACAGATCAGGTTGGAAGAACTGGCATCTTAACAGTGTTGTCTCCTTGTCCATGAACATGGAATATATCTCCATTTATTTAGATATTCTTTGATTTTTTGTTGGCGTTTTGTAGTTTTCCACATATAGGTCCTGTATATATTTTATACTTATAGCTAAGTATTTACTTTTTGAGGTATATTGTAAATGGTATTTTTTAAAATTTCAAATTCCAACTGTTCCTTGCTCATATATAGGAAGCATTTGACTTTTGTATATTAACCTTGTATCCTGCATCCTTTCTATTACACTCACTTTTCCTTATTGGGGGGTCAGTTTTGGGGGATTTTCTACCTTGAAAATCATGTCATCACAAATAAAGACATTTTTATTTTTTCCTTTCAAAAAAAATAATAAATAAAAAAATAAATTTATCAGCCGAAAGTAAAGCTAGGGCCTTGAAATACCCTGTATCCCCTCTTTTGGCCCTCTCATACCTCTGCCTATCCCCTTTCCCCCCAACTCAAGTACTATCATCCTCAATCCTTTCCATTATTCCCTTACTTTTCTTTTTATACAATGTTGTTGCATCTACATGTATTCTTAAGAACTATACATTTTTATTAAATGCCACTGAATTGTACACTTTAAAATGGTTAGTTAATTGTATGTTATGTGAATTTCACCTTTATAAAAAAGCTATGCATTTTAAATTTCCATTGTTTTGAACTTTACATGAAGGCATGCCTATGTGTAATCTTTTGAGACTTTTTAAAAACAACATTATATTTCTCAGTTGCATTTATACTGTTCTATGTTGCTGTAGTTCACTTGCTTTGATTGATGTAAATATTCCTCTGAATATATCATAGTTTACTCATGCATTCTCCAGTTGATGGACATTTAAATTGTTTCCATGTTTTTTACTATTTTAAACTGACCTTCTGTGACCATTTTTGTATATGTTGCTTGTTTTCATGTCCAAAATGTTCTCCTGGATATACAGTTGACCCCTGAACAACAGGAGCTTGAACTGCACAGGGCCACTTATGTGCGGATTTTGTCAATAAATACATACTATGTTACTACACATCTTCGGGTTGGTTGAATCCAAAGATGTAAAACCTTGGATGCGTCACACACAGATTTTCAACTGCACAGGGTTGGGGAGGTGCAGTTTAGCGTCCCTGACCACCCTGTTGTTCAAGGGTCAACTGTATACCTAGGAGTAGAATTGCTAGAACATAGGGTATGTGAATATTTAATTTGGAAGATAGTGGCTGTTTTCTAAAGTGTCTATATCAGTTTAGACTTCACACCCACCCCAGTGATGTGTAAAAAAATTCTCTGGATCTGTATCCTTTCTAATACTTGATATTTTTCAACTTGTTGTTTTTGCCAATCAAGCAGGTTTAAAAGTATTTCTCTATGGTTAATTTTGCATTTTTCTGATCACTAATGATGCTAGCCATATCTTCATATTGTCATTGTGTTTCTTTTTCTGTGAAATGCCTCCCATCTTTTGCCCATTTTCTATTGGTTTGCTTATGCTTCTGATTGATTTATAGTAGTTTTTTATATATTCCTGATATTATCCTTTTTTGTTTGTGTGTATTATTAATATTTCCCCCACTTTTAAATTGTCTTTTCTTTTTTGTAATATTTCCTTTGAAAAACAAAATTCTTAATTTTCATAGTAAAATTTAGTAAAGTTTTATTTTATAGTCAGTTCTTTTTTTAAAGAAATTTTTCTCTACCTGAAGTCTAAAAGATTCACTTGTATTTTCTACTAAGAGTTATAAAGTTTTATTGTTGACATTTGATTCCCTAATCCATTTAAATCCTTGTTTTGTATATGGTGTGAGGCAGGGATCCCATTTTATTTTTTATTTTTTTTATTTTTTTAAACTTTTATTTTTTTTTTTAATTTTTATTTATTTATTTATTTTTAATTTATGGCTATGTTGGGTCTTCGTTTCTGTGCGAGGGCTTTCACTAGTTGTGGCAAGTGGGGGCCACTCTTCATCGCTGTGCGCGGGCCTCTCACTATCGCGGCCTCTCTTGTTGCAGAGCACAGGCTCCAGACACGCAGGCTCAGTAATTGTGGCTCACGGGCCCAGCCGCTCCGCGGCATGTGGGATCCTCCCAGACCAGGGCTCGAACCCGTGTTCCCTGCATTAGCAGGCAGATTCTCAACCACTGCACCACCAGGGAAGCCCAGGGATCCCATTTTAATCTATTTCCATACAGGTATCCATTTTCCAGCTCTAATCTGACATGCCACCCCTGTCATATACCAAAATTCCACATATGCATTGGTCTTCTCTGAGCCCTCTAATATAATTCATTGGATAATTCATCTGTCACTGTGCCAATAACATTAGGAAATCCTAACAACTTCTTTTCAGAAGTGTCCTTACTATTCTTGGTCCTTTGCTCTTTATTATTATTGTTATTATTATTATTATGAAGTATAACATACCTACAGAGAAATATACAAACCATACAAAGTGTACAACTCACTGTATTTCACAAAGTGAATACAGTGATGTAACCAGCACCAAAATCAACAAATGGATCATTAGCACCCCAGAAGCTTACCTTGTATCCTCTTCTAGTCTCTCTCTTTTTGCCTTCTCCCAAAGTAATCAATCCTGTTTTCTGACACCATTTGGCCTATTTTTTTAACTTTATGTAAATGAACTCGTAGTAGGTACTATTTTGTAGGTCTTCTTTTACCCAACATTTTATCTGTAGGACTCCTTCATGTTGTTTCATATAGTTGTAGTTTGTGCATTTTCATTGCAACTTGCTACATATTCCATTCCATTTCAGGAATATCCTACTCTTCATCCATTCCACTGAGTTGTTCTCAGTTTGAAGCTGTTATGAATAGTGCTATTCTGTTCTAGCCTCTAAAGCCTTTGCCTGATCTGGTTCTCTCTTCCTGTCATGTCCCCCTCACTTCATTACTTAAGATTCTGGCCATTTTATAAAACCTTGTTAAGTACATCCCATCCCTTTTGTGAACCTTTCTTAGGCTACCACAATATACCAAGTTACTCTGTCAGGGCTTCAAAACTTATAGCCTGTGAGTTGAACCCTAATTGCAATACTCAGAAGATTTTTGCCAAAAAAGTTTTACAAAATAATTATCATCTATGGGCTTCCCTGGTGGCGCAGTGGTTGAGAATCTGCCTGCTAATGCAGGGGACACGGGTTCGAGCCCTGGTCTGGGAAGATCCCACATGCCACGGAGCAGCTGGGCCCGTGAGCCACAACTACTGAGCCTGCGCGTCTGGAGCCTGTGCCCCGCAACGGGAGGGGCCGTGATAGTGAAAGGCCCGCGCACCGCAATGAAGAGCGGTCCCCGCACCGCGATGAAGAGTGGCCCCCGCTTGCCGCAACTAGAGAAAGCCCTTGCACGAACCGAAGACCCAACACAGCCAAAAATAAATAAATAAATAAAGTAGCTATAAAAAAATTAAAAAAAAAAAGAAGCAATACTGTAACAAAAAAAAAATAATAATTATCATCTAGCAAATATGTACTAATAGGGTATAACTACTTGCCATGAAGAAATCTGAGAAGTTTTTCCTAAACATGTAAACACAGTCATATGCAAGGAAAGGAGGGAGTAAGAGGTGTCCAAGAGTTTGTGTAAGTCAAAGAAATGTTTGGGATAACCAACTTCCATTTCATTCTTCTTTAGGAGAAAGTGTAGGCCAGGTTCATAGTATGATGTGATGGAGAAAATGATCAGCGTTGTTAATGATGTATGTGCTTTTGCTCTTAACTATTGCCAATTTATGGGATGGGATACTTGGAAGAAGTTGAAACAGAGTATTAACATTTAGTTTATTTTAATGCCGTCAGATGGCTAGGCAATGGAAACTTGTTGAAAAGATCTCCTCAACTGCTTTTTCAGATTAAGGATGCTCGGGGACCAAAAGGCTCTGTGAATTAGTGAGTGGTTTGAAATGCATCATTTTCTTGCTAATGGGACAAGACATCTGAATATACTGAATTAAAAGATGCTAAGGTAAAAGCAAAATCCAAACCAAACAAATAAAAGTAAGCATAATGCTGATTTGCTCAAACAAGTAAAGATATTCAAAGTCAAATTGGACATAGCATTTGAACATTTATTGATTGATTCATTCATTCAGCAATTATTTATTGAGCTACTACTACTATGTGCCAGGTTCTATTAATGAACTAGAGAAACAATGAACAAAACAGAAATGCTCCTGCCCTCTTGAAGTGTATTAGTTGGGATATAGGTTCTGTTGTCTTTAACAGTGACCAAAAATAAAAATGGCTTAAATAAGATAGAAGGGGCTTCCCTGGTGGTGCAGTGGAATCCACCTGCCAGTGCAGGGGACACGGGTTCGAGCCCTGGTCCAGGAAGATCCCACATGCCGCGGAGCAACTAAGCCCGTGCGCCACAACTACTGAGCCTGCACTCTAGAGCCCACGAGCCACAACTACTGAGCCTATGGGCTGCAACTACTGAAGCCCGCGTGCCTAGAGCCCGTGCTCCACAGCAAGAGAAGCCACCACAATGAGAAGCCTGCGCACTGCAACAAAGAGTAGCCCCCTCTCACCTCAACTAGAGAAAGCCCGTGCGCAGCAACGAAGGCCCAATGCAGCCAAAAATAAATAAATAAAATAAATAGATTTTTTTAAAAGTTATATAAATAAGATAGAAGTGTTTCTTTGTCACTTAAGAGTGGTCTGTGGTTATTTTTATTTTATTATTTTTTTTTTATTATTTTTTTTTTAAACACTATTTTATTTATTTTATTTATTTATGGCTGTGTTGGGTCTTCGTTTCTGTGCGAGGGCTTTCTCTAGTTGTGGCAAGTGGGGGCCACTCTTCATCGCGGTGCGCGGGGCCTCTCATTATCGCGGCCTCTCTTGTTGCGGAGCACAGGCTCCAGACGCACAGGCTCAGTAATTGTGGCTCACGGGCCTAGTTGCTCCGCGGCATGTGGGATCTTCCCAGACCAGGGTTCGAACCCATGTCCCCTGCATTGGCAGGCAGATTCTCAACCACTGCGCCACCAGGGAAGCCCTGTGGTTATTTTTAAATTCTGCCCTACCACATCATTCTGGGACCCAGGCTCCATCTGGTATATTTCCCTCATTCACATGGTCCGAGATGGCTCAACATTTCATCCATGTTCTCAACAGTAGGAAGAAGAAAAGCAGGAAGAAATGGCATGCCCACTCCTTTTAAAGGACTGTATTGTCCAGAGATTGTCCACATCACTTTCCAAAATAGTCCATTGGCCAGAATTTTGTTACATGGACACTACCTAGCTCCAAGGGAAGATGGGAAATACAGTCTTGATTCTGAAAGATCATATACTCAGATAAATTCAAGGGCTCTGAGTCCAGGGGAGAATGGATAATGAAGGACAATCAATAGTCTCTGTTATGTTCTAGTAGAGGGGAAAATACCATAGGCAAAACACAAATAAATAGATATTATATAGTCAGATGGTGATATGTGACAAAGCAGGATACATAAATAGAGGATAAAGGGAAAAGAGATGCTATTTTAATAAGAGAGATGAGAGAAGAATTCTCTGATTAGGTGATATTTTATCAAGAGGCATATGGGGAATGTGTAACTCCACCATTTATACCTGTTCTTAAGCTCATGGACCTGCAGAGCTACTTAGGAGAAATTGAAATCGTAATTGCAGAAGAGATTCACAGCCTTTCATGAATAAGAATGTGCTTTAAGATTTTGCCAGCTGCGTTGGTGTATCTGGGTGATCAAACACCTGCTTCACCATTGTTAGCTCATTTTAAGAGAAACTGATCCATCTGAAAAGAAACTCTGCTCATCAAAAGGATACATCATTCCTTAACATTTTGGAGATAAGCATACACATCCCAGAACTAGCCCTGCTCAAACACAGGGCAATGTTGGAGAGCCATGGGCATTATGAAAGTACACTCTTTATCATAAGAGCACTATTAGTCAAACTTAAAATCACCGTTAGTAAAATAAACCTGGATTCAGAATTGAAATGTGCTGGGACTGAATACAGTCCTTAAGAATACAGTCCATAATGCTTGAGGATAGTTAAGCATCCATATTCTTGTTACCGAAACTCAGGTCCAGCTGCTTGCCACTCAGAAACCAATACCTGAGAGGCAAATGTTGGTAGAAAGGAAAGTTGGCTTTATTCTGGAGGCTGGCAACCAGGGGAGAGGGGGGACTCATGTCCAAAGACCAACTCTCACCTGCTGATGAGTAGGAAAGAGCTTGCTTCAGGGTTGTGTAGGTAGAGGGAGGGGGCTATGTGCAGAACAGCACAGTCAGCTCTGACAGTTGTCTTGAAATTAGTCAGTGGTCTGATCAGTGTCATCTTGACTGTTTAAGTACAGTTAATTTTCTGTTCCAGGGTCAGTTTGTTCCCATTTCTTTGAGGCCAGTTCCCAGAATTGTGGCAGCTTATGTCATGGCTACAGTCTGGTCATCATGTAGTCAACTTCATCCACCTGGTGGGGATTTCAGTATCTACAAGACAGCTCAAAGGATATGGCTCAGAATATTATCTCTAGCTTTTGAGGAGGAACTTTTAAAGGTCTTTGACTTTGTTTATTGACTAAACTATTATTATTTGATCTTGTTTGACTGCTTTCCTTTGCTTTTGCATTTTCTCACTTCCCTGATTAAATTTATTCTTTAACTAAAGTTTCTCTACAGACAAAAGGCAGGTGGAGGACATGGGTAGGGGGGTTTGTCCTGAGAAGACCCCATAGGGTCTTGCTCCATTTCATTCTCATCAACATGATTAAAAGTGAACAGTGGCAAGCAAACCATCTATAGACCTATGGGTAGGTTTTTGGTCATCTGACGTGTTTCTTGGATGCCTTTGTATTTTTATATATTATCTCCCTTACTAGGCTTTAAATTTTAAAAAAATACAAAAGCAATACACGTTCCTTGAAAGGAAGAAATTGTGTATAAAAATTTACAAGTAATTGATTCTTCCTTGCCTAATCTCCCACCCCTGTCCCAACCCCAAGTTAACAGTTTGCTGGTTCTGGTTCCAGATCTTTTCCTATGAATTCTAATAGGTTTTAAGCTTCTGGAGGCCATGGCTTTCTTATTGAACTTTGTAACCCTTTCTACCTAGAAAAACACTTTTCATAAGACAGGTTCTCTGTCTATATTTATTTGACTAATGATTGATTAATTGGGGATTGGAGGGAGAAGGCCCAAATGGAAACCTTTTGTGAGAAACCAAAAACAAAAAAACAAAGTCTTCAAAGTTCAATTCAGCTGTATTTGACAAGAAACATTACTAATAACCTTTGAAGGAGCTCTCTGATATCTATTTTTCTACTTCCTCCTTCCCCCTTAATACCAAATCATGAAGAGATAATAAAGAAAACCTTGAGAAAAGATATGTGTGAGTCCCTCTGCCATCTCCTCCTTCTTAGAGAGTGAAGGCTGTGTAGAAAGGGGAGGCCGGGGAGGACAGAGAGGGGCCCTAGCAGCAGATAATTCTCTTACTTTGTATCACCTGACTCTAAAATTTGCTGTGGAGTATTTTTATGGGTAATTTCTTTTACAGATGTGTTTGGAGAAAGTTGAAATTATGTTGGTAAAAGCACATCTAGACTCCACATTGCAACTTAAACATATTGTATTTTATTTCCTTAAGCACAAGGGCAGAGAACTCTTTTTTTTCCTCCTCCTTCTTCTAATTAAAAAAAAAAAAAAGAAAGAAAGAAAGGGAACAAAGAAAGTCCCAAGTGTCTTTTCCTACTTGGACTGAAAAATTAATGATTGCTTTGGGCATAAAGGTAATGAGCATCAAGTCTCACTCCTAGTTAACCTGGAGTTGCCTTTAAATATAAAGAGCAATGACTTTGGAAGGCTAGAAAAATATCGTCTTAAGGTGTGATTCATATTATTTCCCCAAGGTTTCATTTTTATTTTATTATTCTTCAGCTCCATAACTAAACATTTATTTGGTGCTAGCAAATTGAAAAAGTCTGGACTGCCATAAGCCGTTCGCCATCCCTGATTAATTGCCATGGCATGCTTTTGAATCCTCCCGGTGAACCTGAAGTGTACTGTCCCGAGGAGTGCTTTCCAAAGGGAAAACTTCTGGAAGGATCTTCATTTCTCTGAGTTTTCATAATAGTGGAATGTGTTATACAGGCAGCAGAGCGAGCAGTTAAGAGTTGGGCTCTGGAAGGAGTCCCGGCTCCACCGTTAACTCACAGTGGAGCCTTCAGCAATTTACTTGATCTTTCTAAGTCTCCACTTTTCTCACCTGTAAAATGAGAATAATGAAAATAACACCTAATGCAGAGAGTCGTGAAGATTGGATATCTGAAAAGCACTAAACATAGCACATAGCAGTTGTTCCAGCAAATTTGAACTGCTGCTATTATGATTATGATCTCTATGACTACTATGAAAAATAATAATAAAATGTGAAGTTCTGTAATAGCTTATTGTACTTTCCACATCTGAGCAAATACTGTACATACTACAATATCTTATAGTATCTTACTACAGTACCTTAGTTAGTGTGCATGATGTTTTTACTCTGCTAAATGGTAGCTGTGTAGAGGCCGTTTCCCCTCCTAGATTGTACACCTCTTGACCTGCTCTTATATATTAGCCTTTGCATCTGCTGGCGTGCCTTCAGCAGGGTCTAAAGAAGGGCTTGTTGAATTGCATTGCGAAGTTATAGGGTTGGGTTCCAACCTGCTCCAGAGTGAGGGCTCTGTCTTAGAAATATCCTCCCAGTTATTGAATGAAGGCCGGGGATAGGGATTTGGAATTTTGCATTCCAGCTAGGAACTGGGGCTGCCAAGGTCCTAGTCACCATAGTAAGAGCCAGCCTTCCAGCCTCTGAATGAAGTTGAAGAATAGAGCAGATATGGAAAACAGAAGTTTTACAGCGTGGCCACATTAGTTTCTTTCTTTTTTTTTTCCCTAGTAAGTATTTTAAATTACAAAAAGTAAATGGTCAGAACGTGAGATTCAGATTTGTAAGTTGTCAGAATCCAGGTTGAAGAAACAGGCAGTGAGAGTGTCAGTACAAATGATTAAATCATCAAGGGAAAAATGCAAGTTTGAGTGTCTCAGGATGTAGTTAAGAAAGTCTTACCATGTGAGGGAAGGGGACAGTCAGCTGTAGATGAAGTTGGCCTTGCTGATTTTTCCAGCCAACAAGGATGAAATCAATCCTAAGCAAACAGAAAAAAAATACAGATTCTCTGTACAGTCTGTAAATGAAGTGGTGCCAGATCCTCCCTGCTAAGCTGGTGGTTCCAGGAAGAGTTTGGGGAAAGAGAGAGACCAGGGTTAAATCCAACTCCACAATTGTTTCCTTTTGTTATCTTTACTCCAGTTCATCGTCACTAAACCCTCAATTTCCTTCTTCCCCTCAGACCTCTGCTTTTATGGGATTTCAGTTAAGAATTCCAAATGTCCCCATTGTCATTCTAAAACATAACATAACAGTGTTTAATAATGATGACTACATACCTTTTGTGAGACGAGTGCTGTACAAGAGGGCTGTTTAATGATGATTTCCACTCGATTCATGATATACTCTTATTTTTGAATCCCTTCCCTGTACCATATAAACCACTTTATTTATTTATTTATTTATTCGGTTGTGCCACGTCTTAGTTGCAGCAGGCGGGGTCCTTAGTTGCGGCTCCAGGGCTCCTTAGTTGTGGCTTGCTGGCTCCTTAGTTGTGGCATGCGAACTCTTGGTTGCAGCATGCATGTGGGATCTAGTTCCCTGACCAGGGATCGAACCTGGGCCCCCTGCATTGGGAGCATGGAGTCTTACCCACTGCACCACCAGGGAAGTCCCAACCATTTTTTGTATAGCTTTTGCTTTATGTTTGTGAAGGGATTTTTATCATTTTGAGTTTTTAAAATAATAAATCGTTTGGTTCCTGTGATTTTAGCTGTTTTAAATTTCTACATGACCATGTAGAGTGAACTTGTAGTTAACTAATCGACAGGATGTTACCTTTTGAGGAAATTTCATTTATTAATCTTTATATTGTAGTTTTCTCTTTCATATTTTAGCCTATAAATTATTTCTTCAGGACTTAATCATTTTTTACAGACCCTTAAAAAGTTTGTTAGCTATGGGCATACTATGGTGAACAAAACAAAACAGACCCAGTTTCTATCGTAGAGCTTATAGTCTGGTGGGGCCTTTTCTCTGTCGTGGAAATTAAAGATGCCCCACTAGGCGAAACAAGAGGTCACGTGGAAGGGGGGATCACCGCTCATTTCTGCAGTCTTTTACAGTATCAGAAGATGAAAAGGCACACCTGTGGTGGTCTATTCTGTGAAGGAGATTGGTTCGCTGTTACCAAACCTATTTCCCTTCCTCTTCAGCTCCCAGCTAGACCACATTCCCAGACTCCCTTGCAGTCCTGTGCGTCCGTGAGCCTGAGTTTTGGCCAGTGGAGCGTGGACAGAAGTGAAGTACACCACATTTAGGTCTAGGAGGTCCTGGGAGAGGCAGAGGGCAGTATGCAAGGAGCCTGGTTCCTGAATCACCATGTGGAAATCTTCCTGCTGAGCGCCCGCAACTGACTGTGTGAGCAGGAAATAAACTACTCTGTGAAACCCCTGAGAGTTCAGGGTTTCTCTCTTACAGTATTCAGAATTACCTGAGCCATTAATAACATTCCCTTCTAGTGCTTTTAGTCTACTGGGGCAAACAGACAAAAATTAAATGACCACACAAATTATTCAGGTGAAACTAAAATGCCCTGCTCAATCAGAGAATACAAGGGCAAGCCTACGTAGATTACAGAGTCATTTTTTAAAAATAAATTTATTTATTTATGTTTTATTTATTTATTTATTTATTTTTGGCTGCATTGGGTCTTCGTTGCTGCATGTGGGCTTTCTCTGGTTGCGGCGAGCGGGGACTACTCTTCATTGCGGTGTACGGCCTTCTCACTGCGGTGGCTTCTCTTGTTGTGGAGCACAGGCTCTAGGCTCACGGGCTTCAGTAGTTGCAGCACACAGGCTCAGTAGTTGTGGCTCGTGGGCTCTAGAGCGCAGGCTCAGTAGTTGTGGCGCACGGGCTTAGTTGCTCCGTGGCATGTGGAATCTTCCCAGACCAGGGCTCGAACCCGTGTCCCCTGCATTGGCAGGCAGATTCTCAACCACTGCGCCACCAAGGAAGCCCCTGTGATCTTTTTAATGATAGCCATTCTAACAGGTGTGAGGTGATGTCTCATTGTGGTTTTAATTTGCATTTCTCTGATGATTAGCAATGTTGAGCATCTTTTCATGTGCCTGTTGACCATCTGTATGTCTTCTTTGGAGAAATGTCTATTCAGGTTCTGCTCATTTTTTAATCAAGTTGTTTGTTTTTTTGATATTGAGCTGTATGAGCTATTTATATATTTTGGATAGTAACCTCTTATCGGTCTTATCATTTGCAAATATTTTCACCCAATTCAGTGGGTTGTATTTTTGTTTTGTCAATGGTTTCCTTTGCTGTGCAAAAGCTTGTAAGATTAATTAGGTCCCATTTGTTTATTTTTGCTTTTGTTTCCTTCACCTTAGTAGACGGATCCAAAAAAATATTGCTATGATTTATGTCAAAGAGTGTTCTGCCTATGATTTCTTCTAGGAGTTTTACGGTTCTAGTCTTACATTTAGGTTTTTAATTCATTCTGAGTTTATTTTTGTATATGGTGTGAGAAAAAATTCTAATTTCATTCTTTTACATGTAGTTCAGTTTTCCCAGCACCAGTTACTGAAGAGACCGTCTTTTCTCCATTGTATATTCTTGCCTCCTTCGTTGTAGATTAATTGACCATAAGTATGTGGTTTTATTTCTGGGCTCTCTATTCTTTTCCGTTGATCTATGTGTCTGTTTTTGTGCCAGTACCATACTGTTTTGATGACTATACCTTCATAGTATAGTCTGACGTCAAGGAGTGTGATACCTCCAGCTCTGTTCTTCTTTCTCAAGATTGCATTGGCTATTCAGGATCTTTTGTGTTTCCATACAAATTTTAGAATTATTTCTTCTAGTTCTGCATTTTCAGTCTGTGTATGTCTTTAGATCTGAAGTGAGTCTCTTGTAGTAAGCATATTTATGAGTTTTGATTTTGTATCCATTCAGCCATTGTATATCTTTTGATTGGAGCATTCAATCAATTTACATTTAAAGTAATTATTGATAGCTATGTACTTACTGCCATTTTGTTAATTGCTTGGGGGTTGTTTTTGTAGTTCTTTTTTGTTCCATCTTCTTTTGTTCTCTTCCCTGGTGATTTTATGACTATCTTTAGTGTTATGTTTGGACCCCTTTCTCTTTTTTGTATGTGTATCTATTATAGATTTTTGATTTGTGGTTACCATGAGGTTTATATATAGCCATATATAAATACATATATATATATGATTTGTATGATATGATTTATATATTTATATGATATATATATGATATATATGATTTTTTTTAGGTTGCTGATTTCTTAAGTTCAAACACATTTTAACAACCCTGTATTTTTACTCCTGGCACTGCACAATTACTGTTTTTGACATCATATTTTACATCTTTTTGTTTAATGTGTTCCTTAAATACTTATTGTAAATATAGATGATTCTATTTTCGTCTTTTCCTCTTCCTACTTGCTTTCTACATAGTTGATTTCCTACTTTACCGTTTATTTGCCTTTACCAATGAGCTTTTTCCTTTCATAATTTTTGTGTTTCTAGTTGTAGCCTTTTCTTTTTCGCTTAGAGAAGTCCTTTTAACATTACTTGCAAAGCTCGTTTGGTAGTGCTGAACTCTTTTAGCTTTTGCTTGTCTATAAAGCTTTTGATTTCTCCATCAAATCTGAATGAAAGCCTTGCCAGGTAGAGTATTGTTGATTTAGGTTTTTCCTTTTCATCACTTTACATATATTGTGCAACTCCCTTCTGGCCTGTAGAGTTTCTGCTGAAAAGTCACCTGATAGCCCTATGGAGATCCCCTTGTATGCAACTTGTTGCTTTTAATATTCTCTCTTTATCTTTAATTTTTGCCCTTTTAATTACAATGTGTCTTGGTGTGATCCTCTTTGGATTGATCGTGTTTGGGACTCTGTGCTTCCTGGACCTGGATGTTTGTTTCCTTTCCCAGGTTAGGGAAGTTTTTAGCTATTATGTCTTCAAATATGTTCTCTGCCCCTGTCTCTCTTTCCTCTTCTTCTGGAACCCCTATAGTGTGAATGTTAGTATGCTTAATGTTGTCTCAGAGATCTCTTAAACTGTCCTCATTTCTTTTTATTCTTCTCTTTTCTGTTCAGCTTCAATGATTTTCATTACTCTTGTCTTTTAGCTCACTGATCCATTCCTCTGTATCATTTAGTCTACTGTTGATTCTTTCTAGTGTATTTTTCATTTCATTTATTGTATTCTTCATCTCTGTTTTGGTTCTTCTTTGTATTTTCTAACTCTTTGTTAAAACCTAACTTTTCAGTGTGTTAATTCATTCTTCTCCTGAGTTCTTTGATCATCTTTAGAATAATTACCTTGAACTCTTTATCAGGTAGGTTTTCTATCTCCACTTCACTTAGTTGTTCTTGTGGGGGGTTTGTTTCTTTTTTTGGAGTGAAAAAAATGTTTATTGTTTTTCCATAGAGTATTTTAAAAATTTTTTTCGTCATATTCTTTATCAGTATTAAGTCTTCTGAATTTTGTCTTATTTTATTTTTTTAAATTTTTAAAATTAATTAATTTATTTTTAACATCTTTATTGGAGTATAATTGCTTTACAATTGTGTGTTAGCTTCTGCTGTATAACAAAGTGAATAAGCTATACATATACATATATCCCCATATCTCCTCCGTCTTGCGTCTCCCTCCCACCCTCCCTATGCCACCCCTCTAGGTGTTCACAAAGCATGGATCTGATCTCCCTGTGCTATCACAAAGCATGGAGCTGATCTCCCTGTGCTATGCGGCTGCTTCCCACTAGCTATCTGTTTTACATTTGGTAGTGTATATATGTCCATGCCACTCTCTCACTTCATCCCAGCTTACCCTTCCCCCTCCCCGTGTCCTCAAGTCCATTCTCTATATCTGCGTCTTTATTCCTGTCCTGCCCCTAGGTTCTTCAGAATAATATTTTTTTTTAGATTCCATATATATGTGTTAGCATACGGTATTTGTTTTTCTCTTTCTGACTTACTTCCCTCTGTATGACAGTCTCTAGGTCCATCCACCTCACTACAAATAACTCCATTTCGTTTCTTTTTATGGCTGAGTAATATTCCATTGTATATATGTGCCAAATCTTCTTTATCCATTCATCTGTCGATGGACAGTTAGGTAGCTTCAATGTCCTGGCTATTGTAAATAGAGATGCAATGAACATTGTGGTACATGACTCTTTTTGAATTATGGTTTTCTCAGGGTATATGCCCAGTAGTGGGATTGCTGGGTAGTATGGTAGTTCTATTTTTAGTTTTTTGAGGAACCTCCATACTGTTCTCCATAGTGGCTGTACCAATTTACATTCCCACCAACAGTTCAAGAGGGTTCCCTTTTCTTCACACCCTCTCCAGCATTTATTGTTTGTAGATTTTTTGATGATGGTCATTCTGACCGGTGTGAGGTGATACCTCATTGTAGTTTTGATTTGCCTTTCTCTAATGATTAGGGATGTTGAGCATCCTTTCACGTGTTTGTCGGCAATCTGTATATCTTCTTTGGAGAAATGTCTATTTAGGTCTTCTGCCCATTTTTGGATTGGGCTGTTTGTTTTTTTGATATTGAGCTGCATGAGCTGCTTGTATATTTTGGAGATTAATCCTTTGTCAGTTGCTTCGTTTGCAAATATTTTCTCCCATTCTGAGGGTTGTCTTTTCATCTTGTTTATGGTCTCCTTTGCTGTGCAAAAGCTTTTAAGTTTCATTAGGTCCCATTTGTTTATTTTTGTTTTTATTTCCATTTCTCTAGGAGGTGGGTCAAAAAGGATCTTCCTGTGATTTATGGAGTGTTCTGCCTATGTTTTCCTTTAAGAGTTTTATAGTGTCTGGCCTTACGTTTAGGTCTTTAATCCATTTTGAGTTTATTTTTGTGTATGGTGTTAGGGAGTGTTCTAATTTCATTCTTTTACATGTAGCTGTCCAGATTTCCCAGCACTACTTATTGAAGAGGCTGTCTTTTCTCCACTGTATATTCTTGCCTCCTTTATCAAAGATAAGAAGGTGACCATATGTGCATGGGTTTATCTCTGGGCTTTCTATCCTGTTCCATTGATCTATATTTCTGTTTTTGTGCCAGTACCGTACTGTCTTGATTACTGTAGCTTTGTAGTATAGTCTGGAGTCAGGGAGCCTGATTCCTCCTGCTCCATTTTTCTTTCTCAAATTGCTTTGGCTGTTCAGGGTATTTTGTGCTTCCATACAAATTGTGAAATTTTTTGTTCTAGTTCTGTGAAAAATGCCATTCGTAGTTTGATAGGGATTGCATTGAATCTGTAGATTGCTTTGGGTAGTATAGTCATTTTCACAATGTTGATTCTTCCAATCCAAGAACATGGTATATCTCTCCATCTGTTTGTATCATCTTTAATTTCTTTCATCAGTGTCTTATAGTTTTCTGAACACAGGTCTTTTGTCTCCTTGGGTAGATTTATTCCTAGGTATTTTATTCTTTTTGTTGCAGTGGTAAATGGGAGTGTTTCCTTAATTTCTCTTTCAGATTTTTCATCATTAGTGTATAGGAATGCAAGAGATTTCTGTGCATTAATTTTGTATCCTGCTACTTTACCAAATTCATTGATTATCTCTACTAGTTTTCTGGTAGCATTTTTAGGATTCTCTACGTATAGTATCATGTCATCTGCAAACAGTGACAGTTTTACTTCTTCTTTTCCAATTTGGATTCCTTTAATTTCTTTTTCTTCTCTGATTGCTGTGGCTAAAACTACGTTGAATAATAGTGGTGAGAGTGGGCAACCTTGTCTTGTTCCTGATCTTAGTGGAAATGGTTTCAGTTTTTCACCATTGAGAACGATGTTGGCTGTGGGTTTGTCATATATGGCCTTTATTATGTTGAGGTAAGTTCCCTCTATGCCTACTTTCTGGAGGGTTTTTATCATAAATGGGTGTTGAATTTTGTCGAAAGCTTTTTCTGCATGTATTGAGATGGTCATACTGTTTTTCTCCTTCAATTTGTTAATATGGTGTATCACATGGACTGATTTGCATATATTGAAGAATCCTTGCATTCCTGGGATAAACCCCACTTGATCATGGTGTATGATCCTTTTAATGTGCTGTTGGATTCTGTTTGCTAGTATTTTGTTGAGGATTTTTGCATCTAACTTCATCAGTGATATTGGCCTGTAGTTTTCTTTTTTTGTGGTATCTTTGTCTGGTTTTGGTATCAGGGTGATGGTGGCCTTGTAGAATGAGTTTGGGAGTGTTCCTCCCTCTGCTATATTTTGGAAGAGTTTGAGAAGGATAGGTGTTAGCTCTTCTCTAAATGTTTGATAGAATTCACCTGTGAAGCCATCTGGTCCTGGGCTTTTGTTTGTTGGAAGATTTTTAGTCACCATTTCAATTTCAGTGCTTGTGATTGGTCTGTTTATATTTTCTCTTTCTTCCTGGTTCAGTCTTGGAAGGTTGTGCTTTTCTAAGAATTTGTCCATTTCTTCCAGGTTGTCCATTTTATTGGCATATAGTTGCTTGTAGTAATTTCTCATGATCCTTTGTACTTCTGCAGTGTCTGTTTTTACTTCTCCTTTTTCATTTCTAATTCTATTGATTTGAGTCTTCTCCCTTTTTTTCTTGATGAGTCTGGCTAATGGTTTATCAATTTTGTTTATCTTCTCAAAGAACCAGCTTTTAGTTTTATTGATCTTTGCTATTGTTTCCTTCATTTCTTTTTCACTTATTTCTGATCTGATCTTTATAATTTCTTTCCTTCTGCTAACTTTGGGGTATTGTTGTTCTTCTTTCTCTAATTGCTTTAGGTGTAAGGTTAGGTTGTTTATTTGAGATGTTTCTTGTTTCTTGAGGTACGATTGTATTGCTATGAACTTCCTCTTAGAACTGCTTTTGCTGCATCCCATAGGTTTTGGGTTATCGTGTTTTCATTGTCATTTGTTTCTAGGTATTTTTTGACTTCCTCTTTGATTTCTTCAGTGATCTCTTGATTATTTAGTAGTGTATTGTTTAGCCTCCACGTGTTTGTAGTTTTTACAGATTTTTTCCGTAATTGATACCTAGTCTCATAGCGTTGTGGTCAGAAAAGATACTTGATGTGATTTCAGTTTTTTAAAATTTACCAAGGCTTGATTTGTGACCCAAGATATGATCTATCCTGGGGAATGTTCCATGAGCACTTGAGAAGAAAGTGTAATCTGCTGTTTTTGGATGGAATGTCCTATAAATATCAGTTTAGTCCATCTTGTTTAATGTATCATTTAAAGCTTGTGTTTCCTTATTTATTTTCATTTTGGATGATCTGTCCATTGGTGAAAGTGGGGTTAAAGTCCCCTACTATTATTGTGTTACTGTTGATTTCCCCCTTTATGGCTGTTAGCATTTGCCTTATGTATTGAGGTGCTCCTATGTTGGGTGCATAAATATTTATAATTGTTATATCTTCTTCTTGGATTGATCCCTTGATCATTATGTAGTTTCCTTCTTTGTCTCTTGTAATAGTCATTATTTGAAAGTCTATTTTGTCTGATATGAGAATTGCTACTCCAGCTTTCTTTTGATTTCCATTTGCATGGAATATCTTTTTCCATCCCCTCACTTTCAGTCTGTATGTGTCCCTAGGTCTGAAGTGGGTCTCTTGTAGACAACATATATATGGGTCTTGTTTTTGTATCCATTCAGCCAGTCTGTGTCTTTTGGCTGGAGCCTTTAATCCATTTACATTTAAGGTAGTTATCAATATGTATGTTCCTATGACCATTTTCTTAATTGTTTTGGGTTTATTATTGTAGGTCTTTTCCTTCTCTTGTGTTTCTTGCCTCGAGAAGTTCCTTTAGCATTTGTTGTAGAGCTGGTTTAGTGGTGCTGAATTCTCTTAGCTTTTGTTTGTCTGTAAAAGTTTTAATTTCTCAGTCAAATCTGAATGAGATCCTTGCTGAGTAGAGTAATCTTGGTGTAGGTTTTTCCCTTTCATCACTTTAAATATGTCCTGCCATTCCCTTCTGGCTTGCAGAGTTTCTGTTGAAAGATCAGCTGTTAACCTTATGGGGATTCCCTTGTATGTTAATTGTTGCTTTTCCCTTGCTGCTTTTAATATTTTTTCTTTGTATTTAATTTTTTATAGTTTGATTACTATGTGTCTTGGCGTATTTCTCCTTGGTTTTATCCTGTATGGGATTCTCTGCACTTCCTGGACTTGATTGACTATTTCCTTTCCCATATTAGGGAAGTTTTCAACTATAATCTCTTCAAATATTTTCTCAGTCCCTTTTGTTTTTCTCTTCTTCTGGGACCCCTATGATTCAAATGTTGTTGCATTTAATATTGTCCCAGAGATCTCTGAGATTGTCCTCAATTCTTTGCATTCTTTTTTCTTTATTCTGCTCTGTGGTAGTTATTTCCACTATTTTATTTTCCAGATCACTTATCCGTTCTTCTGCCTCAGTTATTCTGCTATTGATTCCTTCTAGAGAATTTTTAATTTCATTTTTTTGTGTTGTTCATCATTGTTTGTTTGCTCTTTAGTTCTTTTAGGTCCTTGTTAAACGTTTCTTGTATTTTCTCCATTCTATTTCCAAGATTTTGGATTATCTTTACTATCATTATTCTGAATTCTTTTTCAGGTAGACTGCCTATTTCCTCTTCATTTGTTTGGTCTGGTGGGTTCTTACCTTGCTCCTTCATCTGCTGTGTATTTCTTTGTCTTCTCATTTTGCTTAACTTACTGTGTTTGGGGTCTCCTTTTTGCAGGCTGCAGGTTCATATTTCCCGTTGTTTTTGGTGTCTGCTCCCAGTGGGTAAGGTTGGTTCAGTGGGTTGTGTAGGCTTCCTGGTGGAGGGGGCTGGTGCTTGTGTTGTGGTGGATGAAGCTGGATCTTGTCTTTCTGGTGGGCAGGACCATGGCTGGTGGTGTGTTTTGGGGTGTCTGTGAACTTACTATGATTTTAGGCAGCCTCTCTGCTAATGGGTGGGGTTGTGTTCCTGTCTTGCTAGTTGTTTGTCATGGGGTGTCCAGCACTGGAGCTTGCTGGTCATTGAGTGGAGCTGCGTCTTAGTGTTGAGGTGGAGATCTCTGGGAGAGCTTTCGCCATTTGGTATTACGTGGGGCTGGGAGGTCTCTGGTGGACCAATGTCCTGAACTCGACTCTCCCACCTCAGAGGCTCAGACGTGGCACCCAGCCAGAACACCAAGACCCTGTCAGCCACACAGCTCAGAAGAAAAGCGAGGGAAAAAAAGAAAGAAAAAGTTAATTAATTAATTAATTAAATAAAATAAAGTTTTTAAAATAGAAAAAATCATTAAAAAATTAAAAAGTAATAAAAAAAAAGAAAGAGAGAAAGAAAGAAGAGAGCAACCAAACCAAAAAGCAAATCCACCAATGATAACAAGCGCTAAAAACTATACTTAAAAAAAAAAAACAGACAGGCAGAACCCTAGGACAAATGGCAAAAGCAAAGCTATACAGACAAAATTACGCAAAGAAGCATACACATACACACTCACAAAAAGAGAAAAAGGAAAAAATATATATATATTAAAAAAGAAAAGGAGGAGAGCAACCAAATCAATAAACAAATCTACTAATGATAATAAACTTTAAATACTAAACTAAGATAAACATAAAACCAGAAACAAATTAGATGCAGAATGCAAACCCCAAGTCTATAATTGCTCCCAAAGTCCACCTCCTCAATTTGGGATGATTCGTTGTATATTCAGGTATTCCATGGATGCAGGGTACATCAAGTTGATTGTGGAGATTTAATCCACTGCTCCTGAGGCTGCTGGGAGAGATTTCCCTTTCTCTTTGTTTGCACAGCTCCTGGGGTTCAGCTTTGGATTTGGCCCCGCCTCTGTGTCTAGGTCACCTGAGGGTGTCTGTTCTTCACTCAGACAGGACAGGGTTAAAGGTGCAGCTGATTCGGGGACTCTGGCTCACTCAGGCTGGGAGGAGGGAGAGGTACGGAATGCGGGGGCGAGCCTGCGGCGGCAGAGGCTAGCATGACGTTGCACCAGCCTGAGGCACGCCATGCGTTCTCCCGGGGAAGTTGTCCCTGGATCACGGGACCCCACCAGTGGCGGGCTGCACAGGCTCCTGGGAGGGGTGGTGTGGATAGTGACCTGTGCTTGCACACAGGCTTCTTGGTGGCTGCAGCAGCAGCCTTAGCGTCTCATGCCCATCTCTGGTGTCTGCGCTGATAGCCGTGGCTCGCGCCTGTCTCTGGAGCTTGTTTAGGCGGTGCTCTGAACCCCCTCTCCTCGTGCACCCTGAAACAATGGTCTCTTGCCTCTTAGGCAGTTCCAGACTTTTTCCCGGACTCCCTCCCAGCTAGCTGTGGCGCACTAGCCCCCTTCAGGCTGTGTTCATGCAGCCAACCCCAGTCCTCTCCCTGGGGTCTGACCTCCGAAGCCCGAGCCTCAGCTCCCAGCCCCTACCTGTCCCAGCGGGTGAGCAGACAAGCCTCTCAGGCTGGTGGGTGCTGGTCGGTGCCGATCCTCTGTGCGGGAATCTCTCTGCTTTGCCCTCTGCACCCCTGTTGCTGCGCTCTTCTCCGTGGCTCCAAAGCTTCCCCCCCGCCCACCCCCCGTCCCCGCCAGTGAAGGGGCTTCCTAGTGTGTGGAAACTTTTCCTTCTTCACAGCTCCCTACCAGAGGTGCAGGTCCCGTCCCTATTCCTTTGTCTCTGTTTTTTCTTTTTTCTTTTGCCCTACCCAGGTACGTGGGTATTTTCTTGCCTTTTGGGGAGTCCGAGTTCTTCTGCCAGCATTCAGTAGGTGTTCTGTAGGAGTTGTTCCACATGTAGATGTAGTTTTGATGTATTTGTGGGGAGGAAGGTGATCTCCACGTCTTATTCCTCCACCGTCTTGAAGCCGCCCTTCTTGTGGGGTTTTATCTTGTTCCTTTGTTTGGAACATGTTCCTCTGTCACCTCATTTTGCCTAATTTGCTGTTTTTAATTATACATATCTAGTACATTCGTTACATTTCCCAACCTTGCAGAAGTGGCCTCTTGTAGGGGAAGTCGTATGCGTCCCAACAGCGCACCCCTCTCTGGTCACCAGAGCTATATGCTCTAGGGTTGCCCCTATGTGGGCTGTGAGGGTTTTTCTGTTGTGGTGGGCTGACTACTGTGGGTGGTGTGGTAGACATGGCTGGCCCCCAGTCTGATTGGTTGTCAGGCCCTGCCTTGTGCAGAGACTGCAGCCACTGGTTGGGCTAGGCCTGGTCTTCAGGTGGCTGGCTGTGGAACCCCAGGGGGGCCTGGGGCTAGTGATGGCTCAGTGGTGGGCAGAGCTGGGTTCTGAGGTGGTCGGTTGTGGGACCAGCGTTCCTGAATCTAGTGTCAGCCTGCTGGTGGGTGAGGCTGGTTCCTGACATGACTGGCTATGGGTTCCAGGGTGCCTCGAAGCTGGTGCTGGCCTGCTAGCGGGTGGGACTGGGTCCAGGTGCTAATAAACTAGGGGAAGAATTCCAAAATGGCACTTGCCAGCACCAGCGTCCACAAAGTAGAACGCGATCCCAAAGATGCCTGCCACCAGTGTCTGTGCCCCCAGGGTGGGCTCCAGTTGTCTCCTCCTTCTCTGGGAGGCTCTTCGAGATCAGCAGATGGGACTGACCCAGGCTCCTTTCAAATGACTGCTTCTGCCCTGGGTCCCAGAGCATGTGAGATTTTG
Source organism: Balaenoptera physalus (assembly GCF_965194825.1). Lineage (NCBI taxonomy): Eukaryota > Metazoa > Chordata > Mammalia > Artiodactyla > Balaenopteridae > Balaenoptera > Balaenoptera physalus. The sequence goes on along the minus strand of NC_138893.1, from coordinate 55,993,121 downwards.
TGTGAGCCCTTTAAGAGTGGAGTCTCCATTTCCCATAGCTCTCTGGGCCTCCCAAAAGTAAGCCCCATTGGCCTTCAAAGCCAAATAGTCTGGGGGCTCGACTTCCTTGTGCAGGGCCCTAGGACTGAGGAGCCCAATGTGGGGTTCAGACCATTTGCCCCTTGGGGATAACCTCTCCAATTGTAACTATTCTCTCATTTGGGGGTTGCCCACTCAGGGGTATGGGTCTTGACTATACTGTGACTCCGCCCATCCTACTCTTCTCATTGTGGTTCCTTCTTTATACTTTAGTTGTAGAAGATGTTTTCTGCTAGATTCTGGTCTTTCTTTTTTTTTAAATTTTTTATTTATTTGTTTTTGGTCTCATTGGGTCTTAGTTGCTGCACACAGGCTTTCTCTAGTTGCGTTGAGCGGGGGCTACTCTTTGTTGTGTTGCGTGGGCTTCTCATTGCGGTGGCTTCTCATGGTGCGGAGCACAGGCTCTAGGTGCGTGGGCTTCAGTAGTTGGGGCACACAGGCTCAGTAGTTGTGGCACATGGGCTTAGTTGCTCTGTGGCATGTGGGATCTTCCTGGACCAGAGATTGAACCCGTGTCTCCTGCATTGGCAGGCGGATTCTTAACCACTGTACCACCAGGGAAGTCCCCAGATTCTGGTCTTTCTAATCAATAGTTGCTCTATAAATAGTTGTAATTTTTGGTGTGCCCATGAGGGAAGGTGAGCTCAGGGTTTTCCTACTCCACCTTCTTGGCCAAGCTCCCAGGCTGCTCTTTCATCTGGCATTATATCACAATCATTTGCATGAGTCATTAAATTTTCTTTGAAAATGTTATTTTTAATAGCTGATCTATACTCCATCATATGGTTACACAATAATTAAGTCAGCCATTTTCCTAATGTTGGATATTTTTCATCATTATTATTATTATTATAAATAATGATACAGTGACATTGTATGCATCTCTATTTCCTTTAGAGTAAATTTCTAGAGGTGGAGTGGGTCAATGGGTATAGACATATTTAAGACTCTTAACACTTACTGTAACATTTTCCTCTAAAAAGGATTAACAATAGACCTCCACCAAACAGTGTGCATGGCCCTTGTCACATCCTTTGCCCATTTTTCTAATGAGAGCCTGGCAAAAATCTGTATTAGTTTTCTCTGGCTGCATAGCAAGTTACCAAAGTGTAGTGCCTTTAAACACCACAAATTTATTATCTCAGTTTCTGTAGAACAGAAGTCCGGTGCAGTGGGGCCATATTCTCTGCTTGGGTTTTCACCTGGCTAAGATTTAGTTGTCAGCCAGGGCCACCTTTCTCATAGGGGGCTCAGGGTCTTCTTCTAAGCTCATTGGTTATAGGTAGAATTCATTTCCTCCTCACACTTTCTATTCATTAAGTTTCTTTCTTTTTCTTTGAATTAGGAAAAGGCATACCGTTATTCACTTTTAGTAGTTGAATACCTATGTTCTACAGGTACAAAGTTTGAGAATCAGTGGAGTAGATTAATTTTAAGAGCCTTCTAATTATAATGTTTTACCATTTGTTAGCTATTCAGCCATCTTTCTGCAACAAAAACCTAGCTGTAATTGAACTGGTGTAACAGGGGGACCCCCTCCAATTAACAGAGAAGTTTTTTAATGGAGAGTTAATGCTTCTTTTGTTTGTTACTACATGTTAGAATGCTTTTTTAAATTGTCAAGTGCTACATAAACAGTAGCTGTTATTATTGTTATTGGGGTATAAACTTGGAAGCTCAGCGCACTTCCCTTTTCAGAATTGTGCCTGTCTCTGGAATCAGAAAAAGCGTTTTTCGCAAGTGTATTCTGTAGAATTCCAGCCTTGCAAAGTATTCTTTTGAGCCTAGCCTTTTGTGATAATCAGTTTTGGGAAACCTTGCATTTCATATTTTTACTCCTCCCTTTCCTCCCCTGGAATGTTATGGTACACATGAACATTTGAAAAGTTCTTCAGTAAAGAACTTGTTTGAATTTCTAGACCATGTTTCCCTTGGCCTTGGAATGAGCACGCTGTGGTAGTGCTGCTTCATGTGTCTCCCCGTCTCCATTTGTCAGAGTGTGTGGAGATGAGTGGGTCATCGCGAACCTGGCTCATGACCAGGAACCTGAAAGGGTAAGTTCTGGGGGTCCAAAACAAATCACCTCACCTGTCTGGGATGCTAGTTTCTCCTTGGTAAAATGAGAATGGGGCATTAATTGCACTTTAAAGTCTCAGTTCTAACATTATGGGAGTCTATCATTTACTTTATTATAAAAGTATAAAGGAAAAATGTCTCATAAACACAGCTTTTCCAAAAATAAAATAGTAACAAGCCACACCAAAACAAACAAAAAAAATTAAAGTCATCTGCTGGACCTCTGAGAAACAATTGGATCATGGGAATCTTTCCTCATGAATTTTTGAATAGTCCCATAGCATGAACATGTATACATACCAGAACAGAGCTTGTTGGTCTAACTGTCTAAGTGACAAATTCAGGTGCACACTTCCATATATCAGACCAACAGGGTGGTGACAACTTGAAGGGGAAGGGAAGAAGAGAAGTTTGGCTGAACAGACACAATCATGGCGGAAAGGGAGAAAATTAGATGTGTGTTAAGGAATGCATTGAGAGCCTAAAAGGACATGGTACTAACAGGCAGCCCCCAGTATTTCCTGAGTACAGAAATAACACTGTGAAAGGTATGGTGTAGACCAGTTGCTTGGGCTGTGGTGCTAGGACAGATCAGAAGAGAGAATTTCTGCAAAGACCAGGACTGAGGCTTTGGCAGCAACTTGGTGGCCGGAGGGTGGGGCTGTGCCAGGCCGATGACTAGAGCAATGTGGAAGGAGGGTTGTTGGAACGTGGTGACTCATGAGGTCTGACTGTTGAGGAAGAAGGAGGAAACAGTGGTAACTCTAGGATGGAGAGCTCAGAAAAGGAAGTGGTGCCATTGGCAGTGATAGGGAAGGTGTGCAGAAGTAGTGATACAGAGCTAAAATGATGTGTTTCACTAGATAGTTGAGCTCTGAAGAAGCAGCGAGGCAGCCCAATGCAGCCGGCCAGTTAGCAGGGCAGGCGAGCACGTTAGGAAGTGGGACTGAGAAAAAATAACTCTGTTGCTTTGAGTATCAGCAATATGTGTGTTGCATGCTAATCTTACTTACTCATGTACTATTTACTCATGTACTATTGCACTGGGAAGGTACCTTTGTACTCCATTTCACACACCTTCTACCTAGTTTGAAGGTAAATTTATTTCAGTGCTTCAAAACATTTGACATTTATACTGCTTTTCGAGCTTTGTTTTATCTCTTTATGTTTTCATGAATGTAATGAGTGGTCCCTGTTTCAACTCAAGCCCTCAGCCTTCTCTTCCTGCTACTGATAGCTTTTTTTGTTTATTTTCATTTTGAAGAAGTGCCTGGGTTTGATTAAACTTGGCACACTGTTAAGTTACATCAAGTTGTAGTGGAAACGCTATTTGCGTTTTTTGTTTGCCTTCTTAAAATAAAAAGGCAGTTAAAAACAATATCCATATGGACACTTCTTTAAGGTTCATGATTTTAATGGCATGTGGAATGTAGGTCAGGGCTCTGGTGGTATGAGAGGCAGTGTGGCTTTGAAATGAAGGCTTACTATTTGCTGAGGTTTGGAAAAGTTACTTTTCCTCTCTCTAAGCTTCAACTTTCTCAGCTGTAATATGGAGTTACTCATACTACTTATTTCCTATTGTGGTTGTAAGATTCCAGTGAGTTGATATGTATAAAGGCCTAGAATGGTGCCTGGCACCTATTAAAATACTCAATAAATAGGGCCTACCATTATTATTATTATTATCATTATTACTATTATTAGTAGTTAATAGTAGTAATGGAAATATGTGAGGTCTACAGCTGATAGAACCAGCTAGAAAATTTAATTATACACACAGAAGAGAATAAAGACATAAAAATAAAGGAGAAAATGGGAAATAAGATTAGCTTGCTTTAAATGTCTGTTTCTTAGTTTTGTGAACTTGTCCAGACTTTACCTTCCTGTGCCTTGAAGAAATGAGCACTCTGTGGCTTGCCTTACGAGAAAATTACAAGGATTAGGGCATTTATATTGAACTCCTGGACTCTGATTGCAAAGTAGGAAATATTCTTTGCAGCTGTGATGCATTAATGTTAGCATGAACCTAGGCACAATTATGGGACTTAGATTTTTTTCTGCCCTTTTTCAACTTTTATGAAACTTTTCTATGTTTTTCAGTTGTGAGGCTAAGGAAATGGCAGCGAACATGCCTCCCAAGTGTTCAGCAAGGGGGAAGCCATGGGACAGGGCACTGGATGCTCAGCGTGACGAGTTTCAAGCGAAACCCATTTTGCTTTTTTCTGATCTGAGCAAACTTTCCACAAAACTTGTTTCTCACCGAGACAAGCTGGAGAAACCAATTGTATAGGAAGATTATAAGAGGTTGTGGTAGAAATGAAGTTCTTTATTGGAGATCAAAAGATTAGCTTAAGCAGGTGATCTCTAAATGTCCCATGAATCACCATGGGACTCTTGACTGTGCACTTCTGAACTTCATAAGAACATGATTCTATTAGCAGATCTCCTAAGTATCCTTTCTTCCCTGATGTTCTCACTTCCTTTCATCTACTTATGTCACCCACTGGCAGCCCCTTCCACTGCTTTCTCGTCCCTGGTTTCATGCCCACCACTCTTCCTGCTGCCTTTAGCCCAATCCCCAAAACGTATTCAGCCCTTTCTCACCTGGACTCTTTCCCCCACCTGAATCCTCCTGCCCCCTTTTCCTCCTGCTCTCTTCAGAACACCTGCCCTCCTGTGAGCAGACCCTGTCTCTGCCTTATTTGCCACACTCCCTCCTGTCCTTCCCTTTATAGCAGTCTCTTTTGTAATGAGGGCATCACATACTCTGCTGTCTTCACAAGTGGAAGCCTCACCTTCTTTGTGGGGAAGGAGGTGATTTGGCTTTCTCATTGCTCTGTGCTGGGGGTAGGCACTGAACTGCCACCTTCTCCCTGACTCATAGGATATTCATGTCATCTGTCTGAGGTCCTTGCTATAGCACTGCCACATCTCATTTCTGTAATCCCAGACTGAACACCTAGAATAGACCCTGGCACATAGTAGGCATTCTAATATGTGTTGAGTGAACTGAATGAATCGTTCTAAGGAGTTTTATCAACTGGCACATTTTTTGCCTACCTGGACCCCATTTTTAAGTCATTATTTATTCATTCACTCAGTAGATATTTATAAAGGTGCTAGGGGTGGCTCACCACTGGTCTTCTCTTCTCTTGAGACATCCCATTTAGTGAGAGGAAGATATATTGCTTAGATAAATTAATTAGAGTTGTGATAAGTGTTTGAAGAAAAAATGCAGGGTTCTATGGGGCCTAACCTAGTGGGGAATGAGGTGGTCAGTGAGGGCTTTTGTAAGGAAGTAAGGTTCAATTCTGTACTAGAAGAGGAATGGTAATTGGTTAGGTCAAGGTAGCTGGGAGGAGTAGGACAGAATGTTCTAGGCAGAGGGAATCACATGTGCAAAGGCCCTGCGAAGGGAAGAAGCACAATACATTTGAAGAGACTGAAGGAAGACCAGAGGTGCAGGAGCAGGGGTGGCAGCTGAGGATGGTGAGAGGTGGGCAAGCGCGAGGTCTGGGGACTTAAGTATTCAGTTTTTTAAAAAACTTTTTATATTTATTTTTGACTGTGTTGGGTCTTCATTTCTGTGCGAGGGCTTTCTCTAGTTGCGGCAAGTGGGGGCCACTCTTCATCGCGGTGCGCGGGCCTCTCACTGTCGTGGTCTCTCTTGTTGCGGAGCACAGGCTCCAGACGCGCAGGCTCAGTAGTTGTGGCTCACGGGCCTAGTTGCTCCGCGGCATGTGGGATCTTCCCAGACCAGGGCTCGAACCCGTGTCCCCTGCATTGGCAGGCAGATTCTCAACCACTGCGCCACCAGGGAAGCCCAAGTATTCATTTTGATGACCCTTGATATTCCTTAACATCATGGCCATCAACTCTGTACAAGTGCTTCCTTGCCCTGCATGTTTCTATACATTGTATGTTTTTATCCCTATAAAAACTCTTTTTGCTTTGTTTCCAACCCAGAGCGATCACAGTGATGAAACCTGGAGCAGATTATTAATCATGGTAAGAGAGGCTAATTGGATGATTAAGAGAATGAGCCTTTGCAATCAGGCAGAGCTGTGGTTCAGATTTTAGCTTCATCACCTAGCTGGATGATCTTAGGAAACTTACTTAACCTCTCTGAGCTTCCATTCTCTCATCTGAAAAAGAGGATGATAGTATTTACCATGTGGATTTGATAACGATTAAATAAACGAATGGAGTAAAAGTGCTGAGCACAGAATTTGGGTCGTATTAATTGCTCATTACATGGCTGTGCCTGCTGAAGGTCGAGGAGTGTTTAGAGACCCTGTGCCATAGGAAGCAGACCCAGCCCTTTTGCTGCTGCTTCTTGACCTTTCTTTGCAGAGCCCTGAGCAATAACTGGGGTGAGAGTTCAATTTTTTGGTGTTTTGTTCTGTAACTGCTTTCTTAGAGTATGAGCCAAAGACTTTTTTCATTCCTTGTTCTTCTGTGAAGAGCATTTGACATCATCCATGTTTAGTCCTGGTCTGCTTCTCACTCAGCAATCCTTAGGGAAACTGTCGGTTCTTAGGTCTTCTATTAGCTTGTCTCTGACTGTCACACCCCATTTTATATTTCCCACCCCAGTTGCTCACTCAACCTCTACCTCTACCTAAATTGGGTTCTGAACCCTTGTGTGCCCTTGTCATTGAGATCTGGTTGTTTTTGTTTTAACTATCCAATAATCTGGTCCCAGACTCTTGGATTGCCCTGGATAGGTGATGTTATATATCTCTTTACCTCCCTTTGATCTACTGGCTCTGGAGACAAGGCTTGCCTCTGACACCTGCCATCTGGGAAAACTTACACCCTGTTTTCCAGTTCTAGACCCAGACTCATATCCAGCCTTCTCTTGGCATTACTTCCTACATGTAAAATCTCATACTGTTGCTGCCTTTATTTCTTCCTAGATAAGAGACACAACCTTTGGATCCCCACCACCAACTCTGGCTCAACACATTGAAAACTTCTTATATGTCTCACTCTTTCCATACTTTAGTCAGGTTGCAGGCCTAGAACTTATTGCATCATATTTGCCAGCCCATTAAATTATGAAATCTCTGAGGACAGCAGTTGTCCTTAATTATCTCTGTGTTCCCAGTATTTAGTTCAGGCCCTAGAAAATAAAAGAAGACCTTTCATTAAAGATTTTCAAAATTAATTGGAAATTGTCACCCTGCCAAGGAAGTTAGGGTCAACCTGCACCATTGGGAAGGATTAGGGCCCTTGGCTACTAGAGGGCAGCAGCGGCCTTGGAACAATTCCAGAGATGGTCAGCTTCAAATTATTTGGGGGAAAGCTCCACAGTCAGCTGAGAGTCAGTGATGTGGCCTCCCTCTCTGCTTGGGGAGGATTTTCTAGATATCAATATGGCACAAAAAATAGTGTATTAATGTTTGCAGCACTCCCGGCTACTCTAGTCTGCTAAGGATAAGTCTGTGCTGGCTTTTTCAGTATTCTATTTGCTCTTTCTTCCTAAAGAGGTAGTGTACTGTCTGACTGAGAGAGAAGCTAAGTTCATCTACAGACTAATGGACATCCAGGGGAAAGTAGGAGAAGAACAGAAATCAAAGATCTATCTGGGGAGAGAGTGAACTTGGGGGAGGTCATTTTGCAGAAAGCACTCTTTAGCGGCTGAAAGGTGAAAAGGAATTGGAGAGGAAAGAGAAGCAAGAAATGGGCCACTCTGATGATCTCTAAGAAAAGCAAATAAAAGATTTGACTTGGGGATAAACTTTCTCTGCATTTTTTATCTCTCTATCACTTGTGCCCAACACAATGTCTGGCACATGGAATGTTTTCAATAAGTATTTGTTGAGTTAATTCCTTAAATATTGGAACTGGATCGTCAACAAATGATGGTACCCAGATAGTAGGCCCTGTATTCACCCCATTCACAGTATTATGGGGCTTGGAGCACAGTCCACTGACACCATGAGTCTAGTATGGCAGGGTGTTGTGGGGGAGCAGAGGAACATGTACCAACCCACCCCCAACTTCACAGGGAAATGACAATGCCCTCATGTGCAGGGCTACTTCAGGACCAAGGACAGCATCTATTGGACACTCCCCCTCATGTTTTAGTGCTGCTACTCCCCATGCTTGTGTGTGACTTCAACATCCTGGGCCCCTTATCTTTCCATTATACCTGCTCTGCAACCCTTCCAGCTAGGATCATTCCAACTACTGCCTTCTCCATTTCTAGACATGGCCTAGTACTGCTGGAGAGAAATGACAAAACTAATCCCTTGGATGGACACACAAATTCATGCTCTCTTGTCTCGGCTCCAACAAGCAGTGCTAAAATGTTGCTTGTCATCACTCCCTACTCCATGCCCCACAGTGGCTATTCTAAGCCTGCATCACCCTAGCTCCTCACACCTTTGCCTGTCCTTTTAGTCTCAGTGTGACTCTGCCTCCGACTTCCATGAGAAATTGAAGGTACAAGGTGAAGATTACGTTAACTTCCTTTTTACACTCACTTTGCTTTGTCTGCCCTCAAGAGGTAAGGTGTTCTTTGGCCTTCTCAAAACAAATCCCCCTACATCTGCTTCTGATTTTCCTCCCCATCTGTCCAGGTTCTCTAGGACCAGACCTTGTGCCGTCAGCTGTCCCCCCCTCTCCTCTGGATCTCTACTGGATCCTGCCCAACATACCAGTCAGTGTTCCTAGACAACTGTGAAGTTCTGTCATATTCACATAGAGGCATTATTTAAAGCAGTAGATTTGGGGACCCTTCGCCAGGCCTAGTGAATCAGAGTTTTTTGGTGGTAGTGCCCAGGAATCTGTATTTTAAACAAGTGTTCCTGGTTTGCAAAGCACCGTTAAAAGCTCTGCCTTTATTATTGGTGCCCCCAAACCATCTTTCACCCAAGAGCCAGAAATAGCTCTCTGAAATGCAAATCTGATCACATCATTCCCTGTTAAAAGCCCTTCAAGAGTTTTTTTATAAGTTGGGGTCAAGGCAGGATGCACATGGCACATTCAAAATGTGTAATTAAAAGAGAGTTTAATCAAGGTGATATTTACAAAAATGTGCCAGGGGGTGAGACAGAAATGAGGGCTAGTGCAGTACCCCAGAGCAGCAACAGGAGCCCTAAAAGGGTAAGGGGAGGGAATGGTTCCTTGTCCAGAAATAGAGGACTGCCTGACCTGAGTTGTAATTAGTGGAAAGATGCATCCAACCGGGGACAGCGACAGGACAAAAGAAATGAAAATAAATACTCCTCCTTTCCGCTTCCTTCCTCTGAATTCTTCCCAGTGTTCCCCATTGGATGAGGGAAAGGGAGCCGGGGATGCAGTTTATATTGGGCACCCTCCGAGGTATGGGGCATGGTGGAGAAAGGAGGAGAGTGGGATTTGGAGAGGTGAGGGAGAGAGGTGGGGCACACACACCGAAGTTACCTAGCATGGGTTTCTAACCAATGCATATAGGATAAGGGCCAAAGCCTCAAGGTGGCACAGAATGTCCTCTTCCCATGAGGCTGCCTCCTCTGTAGAAGACAGGGGCTCTGGGAAGTTCCAGGCTGTTCCTTTGCTCATGCCTTTGCTCATGTAACCTCCTTCGCCTGGAATGCCCACTCTGTTCTGTCCACCTAACAACTGCCAGACTTTCTGAAAAACTAAACCATTCCTATGAAGCCTTTCTTTAGCCTCATCAAATTAGAATTGGCCACTCCTTTTGTGCTCCCATCATCATAATAACCGTTAACATGGGTGGAGTGCTTATTCTGTGCCAGGCACTAAGAAGTTTGCCTGTGTTTACTAATTAAATCCTCACGACGAATCTATTATCCCCATTTTACAGATGAATAAACTGAGGCACAGGGTGGTTAAGTAAAATTGCACTTGATCACCCAGCTAATAATTGATGGAGTAGGATTTGAAGCTAGGCAGTCTGTCTGACAGCTTAACTATTCTGCCATAGAGCCTCATGGCACCAGTACCACTTGACTGCATTAATGTATTTATATGTCTGTATTCCTCTACTAAACCATAAACTCACCAAGGATAGGATGGTGTTTTATTGATCATTTCCTCACTAACCCCTTGCCTTACCCCAGTACTTAGCACAGAGCTTGGCAAATAGGAGATATTTTTTTCTGCACGTGGGGTTTCTCTAGTTGCGGTGAGCAGGGGCTACTCTTCGTTGCGGTGTGTGGGCTTCTCATTGCGGTGGCTTCTCTTGTTGCAGAGCACGGGCTCTAGGCACGCGGGCTTCAGTAGTTTTGGCACGCGGGCTCTAGAGCGCAGGCTCGGTAGTTGTGGCACATGGGCTTAGTTGCTCCACGGCATGTGGGATCTTCCCGGACCAGGGCTCAAACCCATGTCCCCTGCATTGGCAGGTGGATTCTTAACCACTGTGCCACCTGGGAAGCCCAAATAGGAGATATTTGATAGATGGTTAATGAAAGGAATGAATGAGGAGGGGAGGGAAAGGAATCTTTTGCAAACATCCCCTCTTTACAATTGACAACACTGTGCTGTAATGGCCTATGCTATAATTTCAATCCAGCTCTTCCTGACTACAAAGCCCATACCCCCTCCCCATCATATCAGGTTGCTTTCAAGAGGAATTCAGAACTTTAATGCTATATAACTGTTCCCAAACAGAAACATGGCAAGCTACCTGGCATAACTTGGATGACTCAATGGAGGTCAAATGCCATTTAAGATTAAGACCTAAAACAGAAACTCTATTCAGGAATAATGAACTAGAGCTAGAGGGTAGAGATGGCAAAATGGTACAGGGAGAAAGTTCTAGGTCAGAATTCAAGGTAATATCCAAAGAGTCAAAATATGAGAACCACAGGTCTAGAAACAAAGGATAGGCATCTGACCCAATCCTGGCTCTTCTTGAAGCCATGAATTGGGTAAATAGACAGAGGGTGGCCATGATTTAAGAAATATGTCTTCCAAGGAGTTGGGTGGGGTTTGACCAAAGCCAGGTCCATAGGATAGCTCTCTGGAGGCTCCAGCTCTATAAGGTGTGCTAAAATATTACTAGAATATATTGGGAGTAATGTGCCAGTTAACTCAGCTTTCCATAGTCAACTCCTAAAATAACCTGGGAAGCAGGAATTGTCCTTTCTCGTGGAAGTCTCCTTTCATCAAGTAAAAACTGTTTTAAAGCATACCTACTAGTCCTGGCCACTCTTCAAGCAGTGAATGAGTGTGCAGGCTATAGCTGCAGCCACAGGCATCAACCTCAGCCCAGCCAATGGCCAGCTGTCATCAGCAAGTACCATCAACCAATTCCAGTACTGAATAATGCATGGCACGATAGTGACTTACTATCTAAATTTTAAACAGTTAGGATGCCTGGCTTAAGAAAACAAATACATGCCTAATGATCAGTATAATAAATATCTTTTTAAACATAATGAATTAGGTGTACATTTTCTTACTAATAGAGAAGCAGTTTTTGTTCTTGCTCTAATGAATAAATGTTAAGCAAATATGTTAAGAACATCAGTGTAAGGGATGCCTAAATGTCTGATACTCCTCTCTGAACCCACACCCTCTGTTAAATGCTTCATCCTAAAAAGGAAGAGCTTCCCACCCTTCACCAGGAGCGTTGATCTCCCAGCACTGGCTGATTCGTTCTCCTTCTCTCAGTCTGCCCCTTATCTCCCTTCCCTTTATCTCAGGCTCTAATTGCCCAATTACTGGATCATTTGCCTCCAGGACATTTTAAAAGGTTACTCCTTGGCATGGAGATACACTTTTTTTGAGCAAAACTTCCAGGTCTTTCCACGATCCAATGCCCTTACACATGAAACACTTTTCCTTACTATTCCTGCTATTCTCTTTAACTGGGAAAGTTTCCCCCCTGGTCCTCGCAGACAGAAGATCTGGGCTCGTTGTTGCTTCTAGGCCTTCAGGCACTGCCTCCTCAATTCTGACCATTCCCCATCCCACCCCAGTCTCAGTTCTCTTTTCTCTTTAAATCCTACCCACTTTTTAGGTTCCTCCTTCTCTATAAATCCTCACACTTAATCTTTCCAACAAATCTGGCAGGAGACATTACTTCCCCATTTCAGAGATGAACACAGTAAAGTTCAGGACAGCTAAGCAGCTCAAGATCAGATAGCTACTAAGTGCTGGAACTGGGATTGAAGACCCGATCTTGGACTTACTGTCAGTTCTGTGAAACTAACACCTTTCTCTCAGGGCAAGGCGGTTCAGCTTGGGTGTGTCCCACACAGACTCCAAGGGCTGGGAGGGTTGTCTGTGCTCACACACTGCTTCCTTGCTCCTCTCACACCTCAAGGCCGTTCTGGCTCAGGATACTCTCCTGTGTGCCAGTGGCACCACCTTGAGCCTGGCTCCTGGCTCTTCTTTCCTCCTCCTCTGGGAAAAGCCGTCCATTACACAATTCATTCCTCTCCCGCTGCTTCCATTCCTCCTCAGCTGTCCTTCCTGCGGTGCATACACACATCTTCTTAACCTCCTTCCCGCTCTTGAAAACCCTTTGTCTGGTTACAGCAGAAAGTCTGCCTCTTTCTTTGCCACGTCATTACTCCCCTTCCTCTCTGTTATCACTCCTATTTTTGTGTCTCCCCTCTCCTTGATATTAACTTTTGTCTTCCTATTTCTGTCCCCTCTTTTACCTCTCTTTCTCTTTCACCCATTTCATTCCATTGAGGAGCTAAGGAATACCTGGAGGGTGGCTGATTAAGAGAGCCCTGTGCTCCACGGCACTGTTCGGGGTGGTGGGAGTTGTTCTGCCTGGATTCAGCTCCCAGCTCTACCACCTTCTTGCCTTGGACAAATGGCTGGCTCTCTCTTCCTCAATTTTTCATCTGTAAAATGGGCATGAGAGAAGTTACTGAGGCTGAACTGCAGTACTCCTTTATTATTTGGCTGTTATTATCATTATTATTTGAATTTAAATTTGAATTTGAATTTGAATGTTCTTAGTTGGGGCCCATTGTCCCTACCTTTAACCTGCCCTGTTTCTACAACTTGACCCATGTTACCCATGTCATTTATCTGCTTGCCTCCTGTAGGTATTTGAGCTTGTGATCAACACAGACCAAAGCTTGAAAACTACTCAGAATGTCTCCATTTATTTCTTTATTCCCTTACAAATAAATCATATTTCTCTCAAGCATCAACAGTGACACTTGTGGAGTTTAGTAGTAGTAGTAGTATGTTTAATTCCTAGAGCTACTATAAGAGTTTCCTGTTTTCATTTTTGGATGTCACGATGCGGGTTAAGTGAATGTCACCAGATGCCATCAGGTGGCCCTCCCTTTGAGCTCTCCACCCAGACGCATTGGTGAGCAATGCGAAGGCTTACTACATCACCTGCCTCTCAGCAGCAACTCAGACCCCTCCCTGGGCATCTCCACCTACAAAGTCTCCTTTGTCAGGTGACACCAGGAAATCTTTTTGCTCCCACCCAAGGGGGCACCCAGCTCTCTGGCTCCTGTCTTCATCCTTCCATATCCAGCTTCCCACCCCAAGCTTTGGGCATTTTCTTGGTGTGTAAACCCTCCCCCTACTCCCAGCCACCCCCCTCCCCGTCCCAAGCAGCTCATCGCAGTTATTTACTTATTTATTTATAGCAAGGCAGACTGCCACATGCCTCATTTGCATGTGTCTGAAGTCTTGGAAGCTTGACTACCCTATGTTCTATAACTGGACCTTGAGAGCTTATTTGGAGGTTCTAGCAGGGGAATGCTGCTACTCATATACCCTTGACTGAAGAGTGGTCCTCCTCCACCTGGGAAGGTTGCCGTCTTCAACGGAGCGTGCGGCTTCAGGAGGGACGGACATGGAGCAGTGAGGGAGGAAGGGGACGCCCACCTAGCCAGCCAGATCAGCCAAATCAACCCTGGCGATCGATGGGGTGACAGATGTCATAGCCAGATTGCCTTCACACCCTAGTTTATCTTTAAATGAACATTCTGGCAAACGCATTTTTTCCATGTCATAACTTAGATTTTTCTAGAGTGGCTTAGGATACTAATCAACATCTATGTTACCTTTTCTATGGGTGAACATGTTCTGAATTCCAAATAATTGACTTAAAAACTTGTAACTGATATGTCTAAAGTCACATGGAGCTCAGTGAGGACTGAAAATCGTCAGGAATGGCTTCATGGAAAGTGCATCTGGAGTTAGACCTTACGGGATGTGTAGAAGGCATTCAGAAAAGGAGATATTCCGGGTGAGAGAGTAAAGAACAGAGGCAGAATTGATTCGGGACAGTGAAGAAGAGTAGAGAGGAGGAAACATGTTGGGAGAGTTTTTACTACTCAGTAAGTGGAAGCCTATTGAGTGATTTAATTTGTTTCCCTTTCCTCAGCTTTCTTTAATTTTTAAGTCAGGGATGGCAGTGCTGGGCACATATCTACCCATTGCTCCCATGGCAGACTGTGATAATTATTGTGACACTTTCCTTTGGTGAGTCAAGTCATGGCCTAAAATCCCTTCATAATGAAACATCCCAAGCATGTCCACCAGTTTATTAGAGTTGGCTGCATGCGATATGAAATCCATTTGCTATTCGTGTCCTGGGTTTAGTCAACCTGGTGATTTTTGTCACTAGGGACTCTATTATAAATAACTTTATTAAGTAAGAAATGTAAAATCCATTTATGACAGCATTAATATAATTGCTCAGATACATTATGATACTGTCTTGCTAGGATACAAATTTCATAGTGATGCACCAGAGCCCTTTTAACTGTTGCTAAACCCATTTGCTTTTAGAAGGTGATGTCCAGTTACTGATGTTGATAGCTTTGTTTGCTCAGATTTCAGTTCTGCATTGATCCATTTTCCAGAGCTTGGTATTAATTTTTTTAAGAATAACTTTTCTAACACCAAGTGGAACATCTATATTCATAAGTTCTACTCCTCTCTTATCAAATAAACAATTTATGCCTGGACAACACGTGGTCTACACATAATGTTTTCCATAAAGACAGTAGGATTTCAAGTGCCTGGGCCTCTGTGGAGTTTGTTCATTGGCTCCCTTCTTCCCTTTCTCCTGGTATTGAATTTTTATCTTTCAAGAAGTGGCTCAGGAATCATCTTTCCTGTGCGATCTTTCCTAAACCTCCATGTCCTCCATCAGAGTTATTCTCTCTCTCCTCTTCTCTGTCGCACTTTTTTTTGCACTCTTAGCAGAATAGCCGGGGATGTGCCCACGTCTCCAGATGGACTTGGAGCTCTTTGGGGGAAGCCCTGTTCCTCACCTTCCCCTCCCCATCACTCAACACAGTGTAGGCACCAGGTGCATCCTTTATTTTTGGTCACAGCAATACATCATTTAAAAATACCAGACTAGTAGAATTTTCATGTCGTTTGAATGTATCAGTGTTCGTGCTGGTTTACCTGAGAAAGCAAAATCAGTGTAAAATTAGGTGACAAATCCATAAATGTGGATTTCAGGAGTCATTCATCTTGGAAGACTGAATTTTTTTTTTTGCTAACTAAACTGCTGACATTCTGTTTTTTACATTAAACGTGCCATGGGGTAAAAGCATTGGTGTTGGTGTCTGTCTCAGGCAGAGCCTACCTTCGCTTTAGTGAAGGGAATGTATTTGGGTCCTATGACTGGAAACATGCATGTCATGAGATAAATATGCTGGCATTTATGTTAGAACAACAGACGATATCCTCTTCCCGAGTGAAATGGGAAAAGCAGGGCTTCTGGGGAGGCCTGCACCATGACCCCGGTGAGGGAGTAGCATCCAGAATGTGTCCCGCTATTCAACGTTCCCGTCCTCTTGGGCATCACCCTTTGCCTCAGTTTTGCATATGGGAAATGGGTGGAAGTCCGTGGAATTATTGTGTAACAAAAATAGCTAACACTTATTTCCTATGAATCAAGTACTGTGCTGAATACAAGAGCTCATTTAATCCTGAGGTGACAGCCCTATAAGGTGACGACATTAGGATCCACACTTAACAGGAGAGGAAATGGCAGCTCGAAAGGTTTAGTGACTTGCTCAAGGTTGACTGCAAGAAAATGGAAAAGTCTGTGACTCAAATCCAGGTCTCTCTGACCATAGAGCCTGTCCTTTTACCTCTGCCCTAAGCTGCCTCTATGGGAGCTCTGGAGAGCCTGATAAAAAAAGCCAAATAAATAGAAGGGGTCAGGGGTATCCTTATTAGAGAGAATGTTCAGTAAGAAGGTAATGAAAATAATATTATGTATTTTCTTGAGAGAGCTCCCAGCCCAGAGTAAAGACAGATGCTGTCAAACTGTACAGTGGCTGATTTAATCAATAACTTGATCTTTTGCATCCAATTAAGCTTATTTTACTGTCAGGTGATTTCTGAGACTTTGGTCCATTACAGTAGGAATTCAGAGGATAAAGGTCTTTATTAGGGCTGGAAGGGGGCAGTGTGAATTGTTTGAGGGGTGTACTGCCTTTTCTGAATTGTGCATTGTTGTCTTTTTTCCTACCAGTAGGTGGAAATAGAACTGAATCTTTCAGCACTTGCTCTTTCAGCTGAGTCCTGGCAGGATTCCTTTAATTTCTGCCTCAAAAGAACAACAACCCCAAAAAAAACCCTCAGGAGAAGTTTGGAGTGTGTAGTTACAGGATTGCTATTCTGCAGTCAGACTGGAATATTTCCAGTCTGATGGTCAGATAATGGTTTTAGCCTCTTACAAGGCCAGGGTGCTGGAAGCAGCTGCTGGTAACCATGGCTCTCCTGTGAGCCCTGCTGGACACCCACTTCGAGTGGGTGTTTTGTTTTGTTTTTTTTTTCCTGTCCTGACCACAAGGCCTTTTCCAAGACTTTTATTCCCAGTTTTAAACCTTTGCACACTGTCAAATTGTGTATCATGATTTTTTTTCAGGAACTACATTTCTGAAATTAAAATTTAACCAAATTAAAGCAGTCCACAGTGGATAAAGTAGGAGAGTCTCCCTTGCCCTCCCCCCGACCTTCACCTGTATTCACTAACAGACACATGTATCTCCACTTAAATAAAATTGGAATCCCATAATATGTGTTATTCTGCATCTTGCGTTTGCCAGTAATCGATGTTTTAGGGCTGCCCATGTATGTGACTGTCTCTAGAACAGTTCTCAACTGGGGCAATTTTGGCCCCAACTGACACTTGGCAATGACTGGAGGCATTTTTGGTTGTCACAAGTGCGGCAGATGGCGGTGCTCCTGGCATCGAATGGGTAGAGGACAGGGATGCTGCTAGACGTCCTCCAGTGCCCAGGACAAGCCCCCACTTCAAAGAGTCATCTGGCCCCAAATGTCAGTTGTGCTGAGGTTGAGAAACCCTTTCCTAGAGAACCTCATTCTTTGTAATGGGTGTATAGTATTCACAATGTGGAGTTCCATCCTGTATTAATCCATGTTCCTACTGGCAGCCATTTTTTTTTGAGGTATAGTTGATGTACAATATTATGTAAGTTTCAAGGGAACACCATAGTGATTCAGAATTTTTAAAGGATATATGCCATTTATAGTTATAAAATATTGGCTATATTCCCTGTGTTGTATAATATATCTTTGTAGCTTATTTATTTTATACATAGTAGTTTGTACCTCTTAATCCCTTGGCCGTATCTTGCCCCTCCCCCCTTCCTTCCTTTCACTGGTAACCACTAGTTTGTTCTCTGTGAGTCTGTTTCTTTTTTGTTGTATTCAATAGGTTGTTTCATTTTTTAGATTCCACATATAAGTGATAACATACAGTTAGTTTTTGTCCTTCTCTGTCTGACTTATTTCACTAAGCATAATACCCTCCAGGTCCATCCATGTTGCTGCAAATGGCAAGATTTCATTCTTTTTTATGGCTGAGTAGTATTCCATTGTATATATACCACATCTTTATCTGTTCATCTGTTGATGGACACTTAGGTTGCTTCCATATCTACTGGCAGTCATTTAAAGCTGTTTCTAACCCTTTGCTATTAAAAGCAATGTTGCAGTGAACATTGTTTTGCATTTTTGTGCACTGTGAGATCTTATTTCTGTAAGATAAGGACACAGAAGTAAAATGTCTGAATTTAGGGACTTTATTTTAAAAGTAAAAGACCTAAACACTGGAAGTTTTTTCTTAAGTTCACAGCAAGCTCATTTGGTGGGAAAACCTGACATAAACTGGCATGAGGCTAGTTACAATTTTTATTTATTCTGTATAATGTGAATATTTAGACAATTTGTGATTATGGAACACTGCCTCAGTCTCTACTGGGGATGTTACATACTATATGGCATAAATACTTCATTCATTTTTTTTAATTTTAATTTTTAAAAATTTGTACTGAAATATAGTTGATTTACAATGTTGTATCAGTTTCAGGTGTATAGCAAAGTGATTCAGATATATATATATATATATATATATATATATATATATATATATATACACACACACACACACATATTCTTTTTTTACGTTCTCTTCCATTATAGGTTATTATACGACCTCATTGATTTTTTTTTTTTAATCAGAAAAAAATTGAACCCCAGTGCTGTCTTAAGTTTTTGTTGCTGCAGTGGTGCAGCACATTTAGTCTGTATAATACTCATGTGTTGCAATGAGCAGGTGACTTTGATGATTTTTGTATTCAGCATCTAAAACCGCCCCTTTAAAGGTGATTTTGGTCCTGTAAAGAGAAGTTGTATGTATTCAGATTGTAATTCTTGCCAGTGCCTTCCATGCAAATTAGCCTATCAGAAAACATCAAGCATGACCCTGAGAAGCACTTTTTGCCTTGATAGTTATAAATATCATAAAAAATATTAGCAATAGTTACAACAATTGAGTGCGTACTGTGCTTTATGCTTAATCAACATTACCAAGTCAGACTTTTACGACAATACCACTAAGAGGTGGGCTTTTTCGCTTCCATTATACTTAAGGGAACAGCTTTCAGGAGTTGAGCTCTTGGGCAAAGTAACATATCTGGGAAGAAGCAGAACCCAAGCTTGCAGTGGTATGTGCCGCATCCCTCCCCAGTATTATTCCAATTCACTTTCCCCCATGTGGACAGAGTTTTACTATTTCTACATTGGTGGTCATTAAAATTTTTTTGAGGAAAAAAAATTAGTCCCAAGTTGCTTTTTCTCTCAAGGGGCTGCACTTGGACTTGAGGGCAAATAGGCAAGTGTCGCTCAAGTCAAGTGGATATTTTCATCACAACGTTAAGAGAAATTCATTGGAGCAAATCTGAGGTCACACACTCTCCCACCAGTGAACTCCAGCACTGAGCGTTGTTTGAAATGAGAAAATGTTAATGTCTTCCCTGGAGCCTATATATGATATGATATTAGGGGAAAGCATTCAGTTATATTTATTTTTCTTGGTGTAATCCCAAGAAGATGTCAGTTTCCATTATGAAAATTGCAGGTGTAAAAAATATTATCTTCTGTTTGCTACAGCAGAGCCAATCCAAGAACCCTCTGGAGAAATTCATACCCCAAGCCAACTGGAATTTGTGATTCCTGAATTTTTTGTGTGTGACCAGCCTAGTCTGAGGTGGCGTCCAAGAAGGATGCTCCTAGGTTAGCTTTTTTAGCTGCCACTGACATAATCCACTTTGCTACCTCCTGGCTCTAAGAGTGTCTCCAAAACTCAGCATGCAAGGAACCTTCCCATTTCCTCAGCAGATTCCCATTTCTTAATGCTTTTTTCCCACTGTGTCCTCTGCAGCTCAGCCTACTGTCTTAAAGTTTCACGTTAATAATTGATTTTACTTCAGTGAAAGGGAATATCAGACCAGTGAATGACTCCTGTTGTTCCTTTTCCTGCACAGCTTTTATTGTTACATTTAGATGTCTTTAACTTTTTACCCATGGTCTTTCACCCTGAGTGAAATCTCTCTGGTTCCTTGGACTTTGAGGAAGACATAGGTACGCTCCCCTTGACCCTGATTGAAGTACCCTTCCTCACAATACCCCAGAACCTTTCATTGAGGTTTCTTTAGATTATGCACTAACACCGCACGGGCCTGGACTCCTTTCTGCCTCAGGGCCTTTGCACATGCTGGTCCCTCTGCCTGGGACATATTCTTCTACCTACTACATCTCTGTACCTGGTGGTTGACTTCAGTTCATGTCCTCAAGGAAACCTTCCCAAAACACACCCTTTCCCCTGCCAATGCCAGCCATTAGTTTATTTTATAAGTTTGTCTCTACCATAAGACTGGAGATGGTATTAGCCCAGAGACCACATAAAATATTTCAGTGCAATAAATATTTGTGCAGTGAGTGGACAAGCAAGGGCTGTACTACTCTGGATTTCCAGGGAAGTAGCTCTTCTGCTTTTAGACTTTATTTCTGGACCAATGTTTTCTCTAAAATGTGCATCTTTCTTCACATCACTCACCTGCCTTTTCACTGCCCCCATCTTCTGGTCGTCACACCAGCCCTCTCTAGGGCATCCTGGTTCCCATTCTGGGCCCAGCCAGCCTTCTCAAAAACTGACTTATTTAGGCAATTTTCTATTCTGTTGTACCTCCTCAATATCAACAAGTTTGTTTTATTTACTTATTTTGGCTGCATTGGGTCTTCGTTGCTGCGCGCAGGCTTTCTCTAGTTGCAGCGACCGGGGGCTACCCTTAGTTGTGGTGTGCAGGCTTCTTATTTCTGTGGCTTCTCTTGTTGCAGAGCACGGGCTCTAGGCGCGCAGGCTTCAGTAGTTGCAGCATGTGGGCTCAGTAGTTGTGGCTCATGGGCTCTAGAGCGCAGGCTCAGTAGTTGTGGTGCACAGGTTTAGTTGCTCCGCAGCATGTGGGATCTTCCTGGACCAGAAATTGAACCCGTGTCCCCAGCATTGGCAGGCAGATTCTTAACCACTGCGCCACCAGGGAAGTACCAACAAGGTTGTTTTAGATATAGTTTATTTGCTTGTGTTTACTTATTATGGACATTTCAAGCAAACAGGAAAGTACAGAGAGGCTTATGGCAAATAGCCATGTACCCACTACCCAGAGTTTCAAGTGTCAACATTTGTAATGTTTGCCTCAAACTTTTCTTTAAAGAAACAAAATGTTACAGAGATTATTGTAGACCCCACTCCCCACTCTCTCTTCCTTCCTCAGAGGTAGCACTATGTGGACAATTGTCAGGCCAGTCATTGTAAAGTCTGTAAGTGGAAGAAAATAGAAAACTTGACATTTTGGCTAGCCTTATGCCTTATGGATGGGAAATATTATCTCGCTCTTGTTTTCATTAATATTTGCCTGATTACTGGTAAGGTTGAACATTTTTCATATTTATTGGCTACTTAGGTTACTTCTATGAACTGCCTGTTTATAGGTTTTTTCATTTATCTGTTTGGTTGTCTTTTTATTGTTGGTCTGTAAGGTTTCCTGTGTAGTTGGATTACTCCTTTACCTATTTTATATGTTACAGTTACCTTCTTCTAGCCCGTAACTTGTCTTTTATCTTTGTTTACGTTACCATGTATTTTATAGAAATTTTAGATTTTAATATGATTCAACTAATATTTTCCTTTATGATTTCTGCTTTTTATATGTTGATTAAGAAATCCTTCCTTACTCTGTGATTGTAAAGACATTCTCCTCAAAATGTTTTTAATATTTTGCTTTTCACATTTGGAATTTTCATTCATCTGGAATTTATTTCTGTAATTAGGTAGAAATATAATTTATTTTTACCAAGCTGCCACATACAGTTGGGTATATTTCTTTCTTTCTCGTTCCTTCCTTCCTTTCTTTCTTGCTTTCTCTCTCTCTCTTTCTTTCTTTCCTTCTTTCTTGATATATTACTTGCAGCAAGTAAGGAGAACACTGAGGATCTTTCCTAAAATAGTAACTTCCAGTTGGTTATATTTCTTCCTTTGCCATCTTTATACTTCTTATTTTTTTTCTTGTCTTATTACACTGCCTAATACTTCTAGTGCAGTATTAAATAGATGTGTCCTTAGCCCTATGCTAAATCTCATTTAATTTGATTACACTAATAGTCATTAATGTAGGTATTATCTCATCTGTATAGATGAAGGAACTGAAACTTGGAGAGGACAAGTAACCCTTCCAGAATCACACAGCTAGTAAGTAAATAACAGAGTCAGAATTCAGACCCAGGTCTGAGCGACTACAAAGTTGAACTACTTATACTACCTCTTGGTCACAAATGACTTGGGAAAAAGATAGCCCCTTCTACCTTGCCTGCTCTTGCCCAGAGCCTCTGTGTCTAATGAGGGAAGAAAATTTTATTGAAATGATGCCAGAAAAGCACTTCCAGTGTGTCTGAACAAAGCCAATAGACTTTGTTTAGTTTAGACCTGCCAGAAGCAGACTAGAGAACCATATAAGTATAAAGTAGTTCTTATTCCAGGTGGTATAAGCATTTACTCAGGTAATAAAATCACATCTTGGTGGAACTTCAGAAATGAGAAGTAGATCTTCATAGTAAGTTAACATTCTCAGAAATATTAACAAGTAATTGAAGTTTCCTTCCTCCTTCCTCCGTTCCTTCCCAGCCTCTATCCATGAAAGATCTGAGGCAGGTTACAAATACCTACCCAAAACAAGATAAAATTAAAAGATAAGGAAATCAGGGTGAAGAGAAAAATAGATATGGCAAAATAAAAATTAATTCTGGCCTTAGTGTCATTTGCTAGAGTTTGGCCACAACATAGCCCAAAGGTTCTTAGCAACTGAAACAAAGAAAACCTATCCAGCTACACAATGCACAGTGGGCATGGGATCAAAATAGAATTGTTGCTAAGGGTATAGATAGTATTTCCTAATTCTGAGGGAGAGAGAGGAGCTTCTGCCATGATCTTCATACAGGGACCCTGTGTGGTAATGTGGACAGTGCTTACCAGCATCTTCTCAGTAATGGGGAAGTGCATCTCACTTGGACCTGGTTCCCCTACTTGACCCTGAGCTCCTTGAAAGGGCAGGGACCATATTTATTTTAGTCTACATTATATAACAGAGCCCAGCACCCTACCTGATACATAATAGGTGCTCATAAAGTATTTTTTAAATGAATGAATATTATTTGTAATATCCATCAATAAAAGCCAGTGGCTCAATACAAGATCAATATACAAATATCAGTTATATTTCTTTACACTAGCAATGAACAATTACAAAATGAAATTAAGAAAACCCATTCCATTTACAATGTCATCCAAAAGAATAAAGTACTTAGGAATAAGTTTAACAAAAAAGATACAAGACTTAGACACTGAAAACTACAGAACATCATTGAAAAGCCAATGGCAAGACATTGGAGCAAATTTATAAAAAGCAATTGTATGCCAAGTAAGACTATTGATATTCTAGGTATGTGACTTTCTGATGATTTGATTTGATCAAAGACTACAGTTTAAAATTTTAAGAGGAATAGATGGGCCGAACATATTTTTTGGCAATTCTTTATGATTATTACTTTTTGCATCCAAGTTCCTAGTAAGAAGGAACAGCAGGGAGTTGGAGTTTACTTCTTGGTCAAGAATCTGAAAGTAAATATTACATGTTGCCAATAAAAGGTGCTGCTAAGAACTTAGATGAACTCATAATATGTATATGGTACCATAATTGCTTTGTAAATTAGAAGAGTATGTATTAGGTAAAATAAAATCAGGATGTACATAGAAAGTGGGAAACTGCCTCAAACATTTAGCACCATCTAATTTATATTGAGGACATTTATGTTACTGATTTCAACCATTAATCTGTATTTTGATATCTGTCTTAAAACACGTATCTGCTGTCATTAGCTAATTTTCACTGAGCCCATAATGTGTACCTGCCACTTTTCTAAACAACTTTACTGACATTATCTCATGTAATGCCCATGACTCTATAAAGGAAGTACTGCTGTTATTGTCTCCTTTTATAGAAGAGGAAACGGGGGCTAGAGAGGTTAAGCCACTTGGCCAGGTCACACACAAGCACATGACAGTCCCAGAAATCACACCAAAGCCGGGGAACTGTTCCGCCTGTGCCTCCTGCTACCCTGCCATGTTGCCCCACTTATTTCTTGCCCAACGATGGCAAACACCAGTTTCCTGTGATCAGCTAGAAGTGAATGTCCCTTTCAGGTGTGGAGTGTGAATGTACTCTGGGGGGTTTTGATGTTTTGATGTTGTCCTCAGGACGCCACAATTAAAGAATTGTCCCGATTTTAAGACTGTCTTTCCAGAGCGTCTCCTAGAATTTCAGGATACCAACTACAGTTTGTATGACATTTACCAAGCGTTGGCCTCAGGAATTTCATTGCTCAAACAGAGGCCTGGACACAAGCATGAGCACCAGACTTTGTTCCTGCCTCACAAGGATTCTCGTTCCATAAAAGTAACAGAGTTTGTAGATAAGACCTTAGGCTCTAGTCAACCAAATCAGTTAAAATTCTGTTTTAATAATGGAACCTTCCACATAGTGTTGCTGTCGGCTGTCACTTAGGGCACTTAGCACAACGTGGGGCACTTAGAAAGCTTTTAAGAATGGTAGCTGCTAAAACACACAACCTTTTAAAACGACTTCGGGGTAAGGAGTGCATCTCGACAGCCAGCAGACACAGCCAACAGTTTAGAGCTAAGAGCGGCTTTGTACTGCAGATTCCTAAGGCCACCTGGAAACTCGCCAGCCTGGAGTTTGAAAATTTAAACATTTTCAAATTTATTTTTAACCAAATGTAAAGAAAAGGGATTCCCACAGTGTGAAGGAGGTTGCTGCAGCTTTGCCATTTCCCACAGGGAAAGGGACCGAAGGAGGCTTCTTTTTGTTGGTGGAAGAAATGAGGGGGAGGGCGAGAATTCGGGGTTGGGAAGAAGCCTTGGACTGGGAGCTTGAATCTGGGTCCTCAGCCAGCTGTCCCTGGAGTTCCCCGGCCACTCTTTCTACTGCTATAAAACCAGGGGGGCTGGACTACAGACCCTTCCAGCGTTGACATTCTGTGAAGCCATAAATGCCTCCTTGGAGCTACAATTTAATGTGAGCCCTCGGCTTTTATGGTGGGGCCTTTGTAAGCGTGGGCCTTTGGAAAGATGTCTCTGTATCTTTCACACAAGTCCCAGGGAAGGCATTGTCCTTCGTGTTACCCAGGGCCCTATATCTCAGCTTATAAATTCCTCTGGAAATTTGGAGCCAGGAGAAAGTTTGTCTCTCGGCTTAAACCCTTACATTTTTTTCTGATTGGATGACATCTGTGATACACCCTCAGTGTGTTTCTCTTATTACTCCATTTGCCAAGAAGCTCAGACCTAAATGCAGTGATTAGCAGTAGTGGCTTCCCTCAGACAGCACAGGCCTCTGAATACTTCTTAGAACTGGATGTTGTTGTTTGATTTTATGTACTTTAATATAAAAACCACACGAAATCCTTTTGTGGCATTAAACAGGGCATAAAACATTGGTGCAGGATGACACAGTAAATAGATGCAGAAATACATGAATACTTTTCCTCACAACCAGCGTGTCCATTATCTGGCTTCTTCCCCACTCCCAGCAAATCGGAAACAACCATAACAACTGATATGTAATAGGACCCACCCTGGACCTGGCACTGTTCTAAGTCCTTTATATGTATTTTCTCATTCAACCACCTTATGTTTGGGGCTACTATTATATTCTTTATTTAAAGATGAGGAAAGTGAGGCACTGAAAGATTAAGTATCCAGGCAAGTTCTCACCACCCCCTTTCTTCACCTCTGTTGCCTCTGCTGTGGTCACATGGTATGCTTGGGAAGCCTTGTCTCTTGGAATCGCTTTGGGTGGCTCTGCCTTTAATCTGGAGATGGTATCATTGCTCGAAACATTTTTGGAACTGCCTTTTAGGAATTGCCTTCAGAGCTAGTCTGGGCCACACAGGAAAATCCATCTCACTATTTTATAGCCACACCTAGCTTGTGACCAAAAATGGTATTGCCCAGCTTGATGACCCAGTTTATTCCCTAGACTTGGCTCTGATTGACTTGCCTGTGAGCCAAAATTGCATCCACCCTCTAAGGATGGAGATTTACCACCACTGAGCATATTAGCAGTAATTTGGATAATTCTGAAATAATATCTCACTTGCCCAAAACTCCCATTGTCCTGTTCCTCTGTTATAACACTTAGCCCAATCTCCCTTGCGGTGGGATAACCTCCTTCTGCCTCCATTTTCCCCACCAGGTTGGGAGCCTTTGGAGGGCAAGACCATATGTCTATAACCTCTGCAGTGTCCAGCATGGATTAGATGTTCAAAAATGTATATTTACTAAAATGCAATGTACAGGTTCTGAAGGAAGTTGCCAAAGAAGCGTTCCAGAATTGCTGTGAGAGACAAGAGTGTTGTTGGAACATGGCAGTGTAGTGTAGATGGAATATGTGGGCTCTGCAGTCTATCAGGCCTGACTCCAATCCCTACTTGTCCCCTTTACCAGCTGTGTGGCTCACCCTACACAAATCGTTCATTCCCTCTGAGCCTCCATTTCCGCAGCTGTGGGATGGAGATAATGACACTGTCTTACAGGGGCTTTTATCAGGACAAGTGAGAATATTCATGTAATGCCCTAAGCATAGTGCCTATTGCATAGTACGCTAACTCAGTAAATGAGAGCGATTGTTTTATTTTACTATTGTTATCCTGGTTGCTGTTGTTGTCGTATTGGAGTGATTTCTCATTTGGATGCATAAATTCTGGTTTTTTTAAAGTAACATCTCACCCAGCACTCACATCATTTAACATCATATGTCATAGAGATTTCATGCTGAAAGGAACCCTAGAACCCAACTAAGTCCAACCTTCTACTTTTTCAGAGATCTAGAAGGGGAAGTGGGTTGACTAAGGTCATACTGGTTCCTGGCAGAACTGGGCCAGGCCAGAGCTCCTTTTATGTAACATTTGATCCTTGCCCCTACATTTGGAGGTTTTCCACCTTCCTTCCAAGGGCCTGGCAAGCAGGCTAGGGGCTCTGGGGCCTGGCGTTCCTGGGCAGCAACAGCCAAGGATTTGGTTTATGCATTTGGGAGCTGCAAACACATGCTTCCCACACTTTTGTGTAGTAACACTTTGTCACTTTGCAGAGCACAGAGCACGCTTGCGATGGTGTGGTTGTGTCTGGTGAAGCTGGCAGGAACAATGGACTGGTGGTCAAGGAGCACACCAGACAGACCTGGTGCCACTACTTAGGTACCAGGTGTGAGCTTCGGTTTCCTCATCTGCAGAACGGGGACAGTCATAGTATCTGCTGCATAGGGTTGTTGTCAGGGCTAAATGAGGTTTGCATACAAAGTGCTTAGCACAGTGCCTAGCACGTGGTAATTACTTTTAAAATTTCACGTTATGATCGGTAACACATCCAAAAGCAAATAGTCTACCTCTGGCCTCCCCACCAGTCTCAAGCCAATCTCTGATCGGTCTTACCCGGACTCTCTCCCAAGCAGGTTCTATTGACAAACCCTTTCCACTCCCCTCTTCCCTTTTTCGTCCAGCAGCAATGTGCCTCTCAGACCCTTCCATCTCACCCCGATCAGGGCCAGTAAGATCCTGGAGTAATCAATAGCAGTTGCCCATCAGGAATGGTGTTGGGAACCCCTGGGCTTTCTTGTTCATCAAAAGTTATGGGAAGAAAAATGGACCTCTGGCTTAAAGAAACACTGCTTTTCTTTGGAGATGTTTCCTTTGAAGGCATTTGCAGCTGTGGGAGGCTCTGGTCTCCTGCAGCATAGCAGGCTTCCACGTCCCTGGATCGGTGCCGTCCACCATTACCACCTTGATACCAGGTTCTTTGCACACGAATACACTGGGTTCTGTTTGTTACCTTTTTTTTTTTTTTTAAATCTCAACTAAAACTATGAGTAATTGAGAAGTTCTGAATTTTTATTTGGAAAACACGATACGTGGTGAGACCAGAACAATCCAAATAACCCTAAATTTACAGAGACCAGTTTCATAAAACCCAAGGGTTTATTTTTTTCCCCCATGTAGAAAAATTGTATTTCACAGCGGTTCTTACAATGCCCTGACTCTGGATGGGGGCCCTCCCTTGATTCTGGATATTACATCATTTCATTTCGGCTAATGTAAACACTCATCACCCCGCATGTTACAGGATTTTTAGTATGGTCTGAGATTGGCCTTCACTCGGTGGGTCGTTGCAATGATTAATGGTTTCAGAAGGAAGTGCAGCAGGAAGAGGCTTTGCGGGAATGGAAGAGGTGAGGCAGCTCCATGTGAGATTCTGCAAAGGGATTAAGATTTGGCACCGGGCTTGGTTTCTGTGCAGCCTCTTAGGCAGGGAGCCTCAGGAGAGGGAAGCAGCCTGTCAGCTGGGGCTTTGCACGCTCTCAGCCTGCCTTGAGGGTTGGTTGGTTCTTCCCTCTCTCTGCAATACCCAATTTTACCTTATTAAAGGATGGATGTGGATGCTGAAGGCTTAAAGAAGACCAGGTAAGGGTTCCCATTGTCCAGGAAGTCCCCTGATGTTCTTAATGCATGAAATCTGGGGACTGTTCCTTTTCTCACACCGCTGTGCAGTGTTAGCCAAAACACAATTCCTCTGAGACATTTCACACAGAGGATCAGGGAAGTTTCTTCCCTAATTAAGGAAGTTTCTAAAATGTTTTAACCCAAAATATTTAACTATAGAGATGCAAATTTCTCTTCCTTTGAAGACACAGCTTTAAGATTATTTCTGTGCATTTTAATCTACAAGGTTTTGAAAGGAATCCTGAGGGTTTATTAGATGTTTGTTTTCCTTCCTTTTATAATGGCCTGTGGTGTGTTATGTATGTATCAACATCTAGTTTAATGAAAACTTCTTCTAATTCATTATATTCTTCAGAATACTAGCTTTTGAATAAGTTGATCTTTTTGCAGATTTGATTTTTTTTTCTTCTTCTTCTTTATCTTTTGGCTTTTGTGAATACAATCCTGGTAAGGGAATATCCTTAGTTATAACTAATTTTTAAGAGGAAATAAGAGTTCAGTGCAATCATATTTGATAGCATCCCTGGTTGAAATGAGCTACATGTTTTTTCATGCTTCAAATATACCTTATTAAAAAAATTTTCCGTGTACAATGTCCATAGTTTGTGGGAGAGGTGATACAGCTTATCCATGTGGTTAAGCTATCAATATTTATTCACAGACATTAAAAACATGTTAGACCTTTGATAAGATTAGCTCGAGAGATATTTGGAAGAGTAGTTTCCTGTTCACCACCAACTCAATTCCAAATTCTGTTCCTTTTCCTTAAAAAAAAAATTCTGGGGTTAAAAATAACCCAGAATAAAACTTGAAAACTGTTTTGTTTCTCTGTATTTGGCTAACTTCATTGCAAAGTACTGTGTTTAAGGAATTTAAGCTATGAAGACTACTCTTGAAATGGCTCACACTCTATCTCCAAATTTCTATAACCCTTTTCAAGAGCATATGATGTTTTATGAGCATTAGGATTAAAATTTTCAATTAAGTGTTTATTCCTTCTACACCCCTAGTAGATGGGGGAGCATAACATGAGAAATAGTGTCAGTTTCCTGACACAAGCTCATTTTTCCTTTCCAAAGTAGTGTGGAGTTGTCAAAGTGAGGATGGGGGGCATTTGACACACCTGTTTACTGTGAGAGTGTGGATGTCTTTGTAGGAGTGAATGCCTGGGGCTGTTGTGGCAGAAGGATAGACAGACGCAGGAATTCTTTTTTTTTTTTTAATTTATTTTTAATTGAAGTATAGTTGATTTACAATGTTGTGTTAGTTTCAAGTGTACAGCAAAGTGATTCAGTTATATGTATTCTTTTTCAGATTCTCTTCCCATGTGGGTTATTACAAAATGCTGAGTATAGGAACTCTTGGTCTCTATTATTTATTGAAAATCAAATGTTTTTATTTAGCGTAGGGGACCCCGACCCTGCAGCTTCGATCGGGTGAGGGGAGGTCTCTGCACCCAGTTGTTCCTACTGTTTTTGTTTGATGAGCCCTTTTAGTTCACATGGTCTCTGTTTCTTCCCTTGGGAGACAGGCTGGCAGTAGAATCTCTTGCATTTTGTGTTTTCTTTTAGTGGGAAGGCTTAATAATAAGGCAGGCTTACGACTCAATTTGAGAAGGTGTGAGAGCCGCTGTGATCTTTAGGAAGAGAGAATCATGCCAAGGATTAAACATGCAAACTCTTAATTGTGTTATGTTCATGCTTTTCCGATTATTAGATAATCTAGACAAGCTATTGTTATAAATACTTTCCATAATTGAGGTTTAAAAAAAATCATGCTGTATAGTGTGGAAATGGGGAACCTTGATGTTGTCCTGACTTGACTTTTTCATGGTCATATTGATATCTTCTTAAGGGATATCCTTAGTCCTCTAATATTTTTAGAAATATTAAACAAAACGTATTTGTTATATTTTTGTTAAGAAAACAAAATATGATTTTGTCATATATTACCTTATCCTCATTCTGCCTTCTTCCTCCTTAACTGTCATTTAGGAGAGAGGGGAAATTGTCCAGGTAAACATTTGGGGAATAATTACCAGGAACGTCCTAGAAGGTTGCCATGAATTATCCTTTCCCTCTTGTTGTGCTCTTGATAAAGATTCCATTTATTTGTTGTTTTTAATTCTATTGAAATAGTAAGACATGCGTGTGGCTGAAAAAAATTCAAATGGTATAAAAAGGTAAATAACGAAAAGCCTCCTCTGTGGACTCCTGACCCCCAGTTCTCCCCTAGGCAATGTCAGAGAGAATTCTGTAAAACAGCCAACAGTGCTTTCGAGCCACACTTTTCAAGCTTGAGCAAGCATAAGCAACACCTGCAGAGCTGGATAAAATACAGCTTCCTTCCTGGGCTCCACCCCGAAGATGCTGGTTCTAGAAGACTAGGGTTGGACCCCCAAATCTGCGTTTCTAGCAGTTTCCCAGGTGCTGATGCCACCTGCCGGGACCACACTTTGAACCATGCTGGCTTAAAGTGAAGGTCTCCTTCTTCTGCTTTCATTTTTCACTTTCTCTTCTCTGGTTTTCAGAATGGCTGCAGCTGAAATGAATAGCCACAGTAACCCACTGGCAGAGAACCATAAAATAAAATCACATACCTGTAATCAGAATTGGGGTGGAGAGAAGGGTAGTGATGGGGACAAGCATTCTGTGTGAATAACTGTGGTGTGTGATGAAGGGCATTGCTTTACAGGTGGGCGATTTTAAGTTCCAGCCTCAATTATTGTATGATCTGAAACAGTGCCATCGACTAAAGTGAGCACAGCCTCCACCAATAATCTCTTTTTATAGGTTGTGATTTTTAAAACATTTACTGTACTTATATATATGTAGATATATACACACACACACACATGCTGGAAAAATGACCTGTCTCTGCCCCCGCTCACCTCAGTTTCCCCATGAGTGTCACCACATCTGCTCTGTCCTATGGCAAGTGACACACGTGGATCTGCTTGACACAAAAGAACCCAGGTCACACTTTGGTATTGGGCAGAGTGTTTCCCATGACACCAGCCCGAGTTGTAAACAGATTTGTTCTCGTTGATGTATTGGCTCATTCCACGTGGCCTTACATGCCACACACTGCTGCGCCCTGAGATACAACAGTGAGCTGGACAGACATGGTCCTTGCCTTTATGAGGCTTTGGATATAGTAGAGATTCTTGGGAAAGGAGGTGAATAACCCAGGATGGGGATGGAGAAGGGGAGAAAGGGAGGACTATGATGTATGACCCACATGGTAGGCGCTTAGTGATGACTGAGTGTATGAACGTATCCCTTCCCGTTCATGTTCTGTTGAATTAAACAGTTACTCAGTGCAAGTCATAATATTAGGACTGTAAGGGATACCCAGGAGGGTGTGAAACATAGTTCTTGCCCTCAAGGAGTTTGCTGTTCAGGAGCAGGTGATACAACTCTGATAGTCCATCACTGTACCATTCACAAAGAGCTTCCCCATACATGTGGGCCCCAGTCCCCACGGTGACAGTGTGAAGATAGTTGGATAATAAAATATAAGCACTTGCCTCTGGCACCCACTTCTGCTACTTCCCAAAGGAGCTATTGCTGCAAGAAGAACAAAAAAGGTAAAACACCTACAGTGTTTTATTTAATGTTCATTTCACACCCTGACTTGCTTTGCCACCAGGTGCCAATTGACTTCAAACTGCTTAGACATCTAATACTAATAATTTCCACATTCTCACCTGCAACATGAAGATATACGGAGAAGCATCAGGTGTATTTGTGTGGCGGGGTGGAGGGAGTGGAAAGGGGTTTTGCCAGAAGCTGTGTCTGTTCAGTGATTTCTCCATTGGGGTCCATAGGACTATCCAGCAGGGTCAGCCCATCATACCCATGGGGAACGAACTGTGGCAACCACTGCAGGCTTAGGCAGGTGCAGGACACGGGGAAGCCTTGGGGCATTCCAGAACCATTTTGCAACAGTTGGCAAAGGGAGTCATTATCCACTGGCACTAATCAGGTGAAGACCTTCTGGTGAACACGATAGAAGAGAGATAGGAAATCAACAGGACAGAAGCTGTCCCATGCATGCCCAACTCTCCTTTTTAGTCCCAGTACCACAACTTGGGAGCATACAATAGGAAGGTTCTGAAGGCTAATTTGGAAGCTGAGAAAGACGCTGAAGATCAGAACCTTTTGTGATCATTGCTGAGCCATAGTCATAGATAGATAGATAGATAGATGATAGAGAGATAGCTGTAGTACAGAGCATCCATGAAACAGGTGGAATTTTATGGTCCTAGTAAGAGCAGGACACAGGGCTGTTGAGTTTCTCAGAAACCAAAGGCTCTCCTGAGACATTTGGCAAAGAAGGGTAAGAGACCAGGGTCATGAAACAGATTGTCAGAGTAGTGGAGAAATCCAAGGAGCCTCAGCATAAAAATGCCACCAGGAAATGCCTAGTGGGTGGAAATAGCCAACAGTTAATGAAAATATGGCAGTAGAAAGGGGTTATGGGCCACCTGACAAGGATAATGAGATTGAGCTGGAGACTGGAATAGGAATGGCTGAGCTAAAAAAATCAGGCCAATTAGTAATAATGAGGGTGTTTACTCACTTGTAGATTGGCAAAATACCTCCCTGGGATGAATTAGGACAAATGATCATTTCCTGTACTAATGATTTTATAGAAGAAAAGGAAGAGAAGCACCGTAGAGGGTGCAGGAAGTATTGTGTGTGAACACTGTGATCTAATGGTCCTAATAAGTTTAAGATTAATGGTCTGGTGCAAGTTTGGAAAATCAAGATGATGTATACATAACAGGAGAATTGAGAAAAACGTGAATAGTAATTAGGAAAAAATTGTCATAAACCTCAAAACTCTTGCCAAGTAATTTTTTAAAAACATTACCAACACCTTTGGGGAAGCACAAAGTATGACAAGATTCAAAAAACTATTTGGTGGGTTGGGTTGAGAAGAACTAGCTTCCTTTTCCTACCCCATCTTCTTTGGCTAGGATGATAAGAATAAATAACTGTTTGCTAAACATTTACTGTGTGCCAGGCATCAGGCAAAACCCTCTATGTGCCTTACTTCATTTGACTCTCGTAGCCCTGGAGGTTGGGATAATAACCTCTATTTACAGATGCAGCTCAAAGAGGATTGCTCAAGGGAGAGACATGTTCCCAAGAAACGGATGTCTTCAGGAAAAATAGAAAGTTAATTCAGAGAAGAACAGGGAAATCTACCTGGGAAGCCCACGAAAAAGATCCACATATAATTTAAGGAGCATCCTGTAAGAAACAGACATTAAAGCAAAAATAAGAAGACCTTTTAAAGTAATTGAATGAAGGAGCTAGCCAAAGACCCGGTAGAACCTTTGTAGATTACTGGAACACTCCTTCGGATGTATAAAAAGGAGCCAGCAGGCATAATAAATTATTTGCCTTGATCTTTTCAGAAAAATATATCAAACTGAATAACACTCTTAAATCATCTTTAGAAGCAGAGGTACTAGATCAAGTAGTGGTAGATGCACAGAATGTTCTAGACCTAGTTGACAAACTGGATGTGGATAAATCATGGGGACAGCTCGGCATTCATCCAAGAGTTCTAAAGGAATTCAAAGGTGAAATGGTGGGGCTGATCTTTAGCTTCAAAAACCCAGCAATCCCCTAAACCTTTGTTGTCTGGAAAAGTTGCCTGGCTTCATCTCTCTTTACTACTTCATTTGAACATAAATTATAATAGATATATGTAAAATATGAAATCTAATAAATCAAATAAGAAAATAAAGACAGCAGTGATTTTGAATTCCCAAACCTTGTTGTGTCACGGCCTTGAAAGTCTTTGTGAACATTTCATTCTTGAAATTGCTGAGAATTACCCAGCCCCTTACGATCATGAAAAATAAGCTTATAATTATTCATGTGAACTCAGTAGCAAAAGCCCAAAGAAACAAATGGGCAGTGATTCAGGGTTTCAAGAAAGTATTCATCATATGGTTCTGCTTCACTTAAGGGGAAGAAGAGTCCTGCAGCCTCGGAAACGGACGCTCACTGTCCATTAATTAAAGGCATGTGGAGGATTTGGAAACTAATCAGCTTTTGAGCCCCTAACTGCACAGTCCAGCTGCCCGATTTGCCTGGTGATCTGGCCCTGCTCCCAGCTGGCTCAGGCCTTCTTCCCTTTCTCTTGGTCTTGACTTTGTCTAGCCCTGCGCAATGGCTAGTCCAGATGCCCTGTTCTCTGCTTTGCTGCAGGTAGCCCTAGTTCTGTAGTGCATAGGGCAGGAGTAGAATGGGCCCGGTTGGGGGGCTGGCCAGAGTCAAAACACAGTCAGAATTTGTGCCAGATGAGACAGTCCAGTACAGGGAGTTTGTCAGCGTCTAAGCAAGCAGGAGTAAACAAGAGATGGGAGCTGGGGTGAAGGTCAGTCAGTCATTTAATAGGTCTTTTTTGAGTACAGTGTGCCAGGCATCTTACTGAGGATACGAATGAGACCACCACTGTGAGAAAGATAAATGGGTAAACAATCACACTAGAGCAGGGTCTCTCAACCTCAGCACTAGTGACATCTGGGGCTGGATGTCACTAGTTGTTGTGAGGATGGTCCTGTGCATTGCAGGATGCCTAGCAGCATTAGATGACAATAGCATCCTCTCTCATACACAGTCTTGACAACCAAAAATGTTTGCAGATATCGCCAAACGTCCCCTGGAAGCAGAATCATCCCTGCTGAGAATCCCTGCAGTAGCGTATAGTGTCCGAATGGAGAAAGAACAGGTGATTATGGGAGCTCTTGGTAGGTTCCCTTAACCCAGACTTGGCAGGGAGGGGAGGCTTCCTGGAGGAAGTCATATCAAGAGGAGACTTTGCAGGGTGAGTAGACCTCAGGTGAAGGTTTGGAGAAGGAGGGTCAGGAAGGGAAGTGCTCCAGGCCGAGGGAATAGCCAGGTCTAGAGACCAGAGGGAGGCCAGCAGGGTGGTTACTCATGGGTGGTAGACACTCCTTTTAGTGCACAACTTTATCAATGCCCAAGAGGCAGCGTTTCACACCCAGGTCCACCAGCAGGTTAATCCCTTTTGGATGCTGTGCTTACACGCAAGCAACTGCCCCCGAGTGAGGAACCATATTGGCTTAGAGATGCTTAGCCTAGTGGTCGCATGTGCAAGGGAAGAAATGGGTATCCAGTCCCCTTCCTGGTGAATTTTCCATAGAATTCTGACTAATTGTCCCTTTCAGCTCTAATGTCTATTTTTGATTAGCTAAATCTAATCAAATTAGAGCAAGATTCAAAAGTTGTTAGCAGAAAACTTGTTTTTCTCACATGGCTACCTCAGGAGTTGCTTCCAATTGCTAATAACTATAGACTATTCCAGCAACTGTTTAACAAAAAATATGTTTTAATCACCTTTCAAATGCCCCCTGTCTTCCTTCTACCCTCTCTGTAACTGATTCTTTCCTAGAGAGACTGGTTTTGATTTCTGCCAGGAAAGGGCTATGAGCCACCTGCTGGGTCTCCCCGAGGGTTCACGTATCTTCGAGGAAGATGCAGTCTGTGTCTTTGCTTTGGCCCCATCCCCTCCGCAACCTGCTTCTCCTGTGGGCTCCTTTATCACTGCTGTATCTCGTGGGCTCTTCCATTCCTTAATAACAGTAATTGACACTGAGCACTTGCTATGTGCCCCCGCCACAGGGCTGCCTAGGAGAGGAGCGACAGGTACTAGAAGTGGGGGGAAGGGGAAGTAATCAGGTCTGGCACCATACTAGCTGCTTTCATGTAGGATATTTCTTCTGATCCTCTCAGAAAACCCTACTTAGTGGGTGGTATCATCCTCATTTTACAGATGAGTAACGGGACTGATTTCACACAGCTACTAAGGGGTACAGGTGGGATTTCAGCCCACCTGTTAGACTCGGAGCCCACGTTTCTTCTATTTCCATATTCTGGAGAAACTACCCAGGCCATGGGCCTTGCTGTGGCCCAGCTCCCATACCATTAAGACAGACCGGTCAGGGTCTTCTCAGGCTGCAAGGCAGATCTGGAACTCGAGTTACCTCCAGGACTAAAAGTGAGGCTGTCATCTCCAGCTGTTCTTGGGGGCTTCTTGTGATCCAGATTCATCCTTACTGGGGCCATCACTTCATTGTTTCATTCACAGATTGCTGAGGTAGCTTTACAAGCAGGAACCCCGGTTCTCTTCACCCTCCCAGCTGTCCCGGTTACTGCTCCCATGGGCAGCATGGAGTGATGCTAAAGAGGCCAGGACCGGGATTTAGCAGACCTAGATTCTAGATACCTCTGCCTTTCACTAGCTGTGTGGTCTTGAGTGTGCTGCTTATCCAGCTGACTCATTTGCAAAATGATGAGCCAACCGTAACCCCTACCGCTGGTTGCCCTGGGTTTGGAATAACATAATGGCTGTAAAGGCAGACTGAAAAATTGCATAAGCTACCACTGTCAAGAGGTACTCTGTCAGCACTAGGAGGGACAAATTACCATTGAATTGGCTCATAGTAGGAACTTAATACGTGTGTACTGAACAAGGGAATGAAAGAAACTCCATCAGGAGGTGAGCTCCAGACAGGAACTTCATATCAGCAAGTCTGGTTTCCCTGTCAGGCAAACAGCTGGAACATATAGTAAAGAGGGACTGTCTCTGAACACTCAGCTAACACAACATGTTAGGCACAAAGCATTGTGGCTTCTATAAAAGAAAGTACCCAGAAGATTATACCTGACAGGATCCCGCTGATTACCCAGCTGCCTCCTCGTTTGACAGATGATGAAACTGAACATCAGAAACGTTGGTGGCCAGATCACATTCACATGTAGGCAGAGGTAAAGCTAAGACTATTTGACTTGTCAGTTAAGGTCTGTTTAGACTGTGTATGTGAGAAAAGGGAAACCTTAGAACACCTTTTGTTTGGATTTTCAAATAAGGCCTCCCAACAAAGGTTCTTGAAGATTTAGTTATCATGGGTTTGGGGAATACTATATTGACAAGATGAGGACCTGGGCCGAAGAGAGTACTTGATACATGGAGGGAAAATTGAAATCAATGATTCTACTCACAGTGTTTGTTCATTAGTGAATCCATTCATTCCACCAGTATTTACTGAGCACCCACAACTGTGTGCCAAGCACGTGACAAGCGGTGGACAGACAAGCCCCTGCCTGTTGGAGCTTCCAGGCTTCCTGTAACCAGATTTATTCTAAAAGAGCTGGAGAAGGCATACAGTGAGCTGCTCAAGGCAGTAAGATGGAGCTCGACCACAAGAACTCCTGAGAAGGCTATATTAGTGGACAGGGACATAATAGACGGGTTTCGAAACGGCATTTCCAAGCAAGAGCATTAATCTTGGCAGTCTAGAGTTTTAGAAAATCCAACTATTTTCACAGAAAGGAGAAAAGTCAGAGGAAGGAGGCCTGCCAGGAGGTTGCTACAACAATCAAAATGTGAGGTGCAGAGGCTTTAGACAGGGCTGGAGCCATGAGAATGCAGGAGAAGGGTGTCTGCCTGAGTCATGTTCCAAAGTATCATGGGCTGCCTGGTTTAGGGATGAAGGGAAGGAATGAGAAAAAGGCGATGCTGAGGTCTCTAGCCAGAACAATGGAAAGAGATAATAGCAATGGTAGAGCTGTGATAGCAGAGACAGTGAGTTTGCTTGGTGGCGGGTGACAAGGTCAGTTTGGAGCAAGCTGATTGGGAAAGGGTGGCAGAATGGTCCAGGTGAGCGGTCATCGCAACGGTACTTAACCTCACTTGGATAAGTATGTTTGGGAGCATTACGAAAAGGATGGCTTTGCACATCATCGAGGAAACTGAACTCTCTAGGAAGAAAAGCAGTTGTAGAACAAGACAGAAGATTGCTGGGGATTCATCAATCATTCTTTTTAAAAAACAAAAAACTTCTCATTGTGTAACTTTTCAAACAAACACACATAAAAAATGAAAATAGTACACTGAACCCCCATGTGCCCATCCCTTTGCTTCAACATTTATCAACATTTGCCAGTACTGTTTTATCGATCTCCTCCCAGGAGTATTTTCCCCTCCTGCTGGAGTACTTAAAGGAAACCCAGATTTATATCATTTCATCTATAAATACTTCATTATATTTTTTTTTTACAGATAGTCTTTTAAAAAACGTAATTACAACATTATCATACCTCAACAAATAAATAATAATTCTAAATTAACATTTAACAATAAGCCTACATTCAAATTTCCCGGATTGTCCCCAGCAGGTCTTTTAATATTTGATATTTGGAATCAGGAATTGGATGAAGTCCAAGTAGTACATTTGATTGACATGTCTCTTGAGTCTTTTAATCTCTAGCAGATCTCTCTCTTTTTATACACCATTTACTTATTTAAGAAACTGTGGTGATGGTCCTGTTGAAAATTCAGTCTTTTTTAGAGTCAGATAACTACTTGAGGTTTACTTCTTACAAATGCAATGGGCATAAAATTGTTAGGTGACTCTGGAATTTCTTTCTTGTGTTTCTTCAGTCTTAGGAGTTGCCACCGTCATGGCTGATGCTTCCTGGTTTTGCAGAGCAAATGGGGTGCCAGGCTGAGCAAGGGCAGCAAGTATATACTTTCTTTACCAGTTGTGTACTGAGATGCTGTGCCAGGCCATTTGGGATATGCAGGGGAAACGGAAGTGCCTTTGCTTGGCTCTGAGGAGTTTATCACTCATTTGGAAGGAAGAAAATTACATGAAACTAAGAGTTTCACACAGGCAGCATGGTGTTGGGAAGTCAAGTCAAGCTGCACTTGGCTCACACGTAA
Organism: Balaenoptera physalus; assembly: GCF_965194825.1. NCBI lineage: Eukaryota > Metazoa > Chordata > Mammalia > Artiodactyla > Balaenopteridae > Balaenoptera > Balaenoptera physalus. The sequence goes on along the minus strand of NC_138893.1, from coordinate 55,953,800 downwards.
GCCTTGACGCTTAACAGCTGTGTGATCATGAACAAGTCAGTTCACCTTTCTGAACCTAATTCATTTGGGCCTGGGTGCTTTGCTCCCCTTATTTGCTTGAGTAAGAAGTTTATTCAAAATTTCTGGAAGAATTCAGAGGAGGGCCATTCGGTCTAAAATTGTAAAGTCACTTATCCTTGGGCTTTAGACTGCCCTCGGGACACTTCCCTGCTTCAAGGGCTCAGTGCCTAGGTCTCTGCAGGTAGGAGAGATTTTAAAGGTCACTAACACTTTGGTGTGAGTTACTCATGTCTGCTCTGCCCCCATGCTATATGCACACCTCCAGGGAAGGTGGATACAAATAGGTAGTGATCTGTTTCAAGACTGGTGCACAATACCCAGCTCGGAGGGAGGGCTTACAGGGCACTGGTGGGGACACTGCACATGGGAGGTTCCCTTTCTGGAGGCTCAGGTGGGCTTCCTGGAGAAAGCCCCCGGAGAATGAATGTGACTTGGCCAGAGTTACCAAGAAGAGGAAATAGCATTTACAAAAGCCTGGAAGTAAGAGAGAGGAATGAGTCGGTGATGGATTTGGGATGCCTGGGTGGAGCCGTTTCTGCAGAGCTGCCGGGAACCTCTGGTCTCTCCACAGAGAGAAATGCAGTCATTGTCAGAAGCCCTGCCATGCAGGACCAGGCCTGGTTTACCAAGGAGAGGTGACATGGGACAATCTGGGAGGTAGAAGGAGCCTTTCCTAGGAGTCTGTGGTCTGCTTTCTGTCTCCTGAGTGACTGTGTGACCCCCATAGACCTGGGCCCCAGAGCCCTCAGTGTTTTCATGAATGAAGTGAGGATTCGTGAGTTCCTATCAGTGCCTCAGTTCCATGGCTCTCTGAAATTATTTTTAAAGCTGAGAAAAAAAAATCAAGCAACTACTGAAAACAGATTTCAGTCCTTATTAGGTTGCAAAATGGGAACAGAAACAGAACCTGGTATTGAGAAAGAATTCAAAGAAACATTTGAGAAGAGACTTCTTTGATATTGAGTAGATAAAGGCTCTGTGGCAATTCAAGTCAACGCTGAGCTTGAATTCCCGAAAAACAAGAGACGAATCACAGGAGAAATCTGAGGAAGAAGAGAAAAATGCTCCTCAGAAGCAAGTGGGCATTTGAGAAAAGGGACCGGGGGGCCGCCCCCAGGTGGGGTGAGTTTTTTGGTAAATACGGTGGCCACGGGCTGGCACAGAAGACGTGCAGGGTGATGGCGGCTGCAGACGTGCGTCAGACAGCTTGAGCTCTTAGGAGGCGCCGGCTTGTGTCTGCTTGGAGGTTGTGGGGCGGAGGGTGGGTGTCACTCCCTGCTCTGTGTACAGGCGCTAGAGGAGTCTGGCCTTAGAGGCCGGAGGCTGTTTGCGGAGCTAAGTGCCAGCTGAGCCGGGCAGGACTGGCATCTGACACGTAGTGGTGTGTGTGTGTTGGTAGATCGTGTTTGTGTGGGGCACGTACTTGGAGTTGTCTGGGGACCTCTGAGGCCATGGGTCAGAATCCCTGAGGAAGCTGGATGAGTGGGGCTGCAGCTGAGCCGTTATCTGCTCTGCCTGCCGAGGAGAAGTCGGGTTCTGACAAGGAGTCCAGGGAAGGAGAGGAGAATAGGTTTCCTCTCCAGTGGCCTTATAATATGAGCCAGGCAGAGTCAGGCGTCCTCATCATCATTTCTTCAACTTTGTACTCAAAACAGTAGCAGCATCTGTTATTAAACATTAAGCTGGGTCCGTTATCTACATTAGTTCCAAACCTCCCAACGACCCAGCAAGTAGCCATTATCTGTATTATCCCCATTTTACCCATTTTTCCTCTAATGAGGCAATGGAATCCCAAAGAGATTAAGCCTCAAAACTAGTGAGTTGCAGAGATGAGGATTCACACTTGAGTTTTCCTCCTTCTCTTTCATGAGACACAATATGAACTTTTTCCAGTCCCAAACAGTTGTACCCATGTGCCATGTTCCCAGTAATGCAAAAAAAATAAGCAATGTTGTTTTTAAATTTTTATTTTAATAGTGTTAAAAACGATGTCTTTGGAACTTCCCTGGCAGTCCAGTGGTTAAGACTCTGCGCTTCTACTGCAGGGGGCACAGGTTTGATCCCTGGTTCGGGAACTAAGATCCTGCCTGCCGTGTGGTACGGCCAAAAAAAAAAAAAAAAAATGCTCTCTTTGTATTCCTATAATTTGCATTTCTTTGATAACTAGTGAAGGGCACAGTGTATATACCGTCTATCCTCCTGGGGGAATTGTGTTCCTTTTTTTTATTTTTTATTTTTGTCCACTTCTAGCCCTCTCATATCACAGATAAAGACAGTACAGTCTGGGGAGTTTAAGTGACCTGTGCAATGTCACACAGCTAGTTATGGGAAGGGCCACGGCCAGAACTTCTCCACTGGCTCTCTTGACTGATCCTCTGCCCCATTACCCTGGGCTGAGCTCCCAGGGCCCCCATTCTGCCACCTCAGAGGGAGGTACTGGAAGCCCCACTCATTGCAGGGGCTGCCCTGGGGAAGAAAAACAGGACAGGCAGCTCATTGACCAAAGCATCCCGACATGAAATCCTTCCTACAAAGGGCCCTGGAGTCTCTTCTGATGAATAATAGGCAACGACTCAGGCACACTTTAAAATAGCTAGTTTGTTTTGAAATTAAAAAAAAAGAAATACAGAGAAGAAAAACAGTGGAGCAGGCATGTTTTAAAAGAATTCTCACTGGAGATTTTAAAAGCAAATATAAAAACCAGCTAATAAAGTGCCCATCACAATCCAAAGATGAATACACCTAAGATCTCACTGGGGCACTCGGGGACAAGAACAGATATCCTTGTGAAATCAACTGTTTAAAGCAGTGGTCCCCAACCTTTTTGGCACCAGGGACTAGTTTCGTGGAAGACAGTTTTTCCATGGACGGGGTGGGGGTGAGGGGGGGGTGATGGTTCAGGCGGTCATGAGAGTGATGGGGAGCGGCAAATGAAGCTTCGCTTGCTGCTTGCTCGCCCGCCGCTCACCTCCTGCTGTGCGGTCTGGTTCCTAACAGGCTGCGGACCAGTACTGGTCCCTGGGGGTTGGGGACCCCTGGTTTAAAGAGCACTGACTGACAGGCACCCTGCTGAGTGCTTCTTGAGCATTCTCATTTATTCTTCACAACCATCTGATAAGATAGATCCTATTATTATTATTATCACCATTTTATAGATAGGCAAACTGAGGCTAAGAGAGGTTCAGATATTTTTTCAAGGTCACAAGATAAGAAGCAGCAAAGTTGGGGCTTCAACTAGGGCCTGAATCCAAGGTTTGCTCTTAATTACGTATGCCACCAGACACCCTGAGGTCATGTCTTAGACCGTGGAGTGGCAGCAGCCCTCTGGCTGGCCTGCACGGGGCAATCCTTAGGAAAACAAATTATCCCAGCCACTTTTTATAATAGGCCCTGCTGCAGAAAATAGCGCCCCGAAGACCAGTTTTCAAGACTATTCTTCAGTTCCAGTAATGGAGGCTCAAGAAATTAGTTACTTTGTTGTAGGTAACAACTCTAAGTGTTGGAGCTAAAATGACCCAGACTCAAGCACCCAAGCAGCTTGTCTCATCTGAGCTATCATCCTTCCCCCTATCATGCATGTGTGCGCGCACACACACACACAACTCAGTCACTCACACAGCAGAAGAGCTAAGAATAAAATGGGTTCAAATAGCTCAAGCAAACGGTTGAAATTACAGACTCAGGCTGGCGGGCACCATGCCAAGGCATTCTAATTTCATCTCTCTACCAACAAACTCGTATCTCCTTTTTAAAGAGAAGCGTCATTTTGATTTCAGCAGTCCTGGCAGGAGGTTTTTCCATGTAAATTCCTCCCAGCCCTTCCGAAGTAAAAATGAAGAACAGCTGATCCTTGTCTTGTCTAATGCATGGCTTTCCATAGTACTTTTATGAGTGAGTAGCATGAGTGGAGAGGAAGTATCCTTTAAGAGAATCAGTGTGCGGCTGCTCTCAGCTGCCTTGTGTTGTCTCTAGCAACTAAGATTTATTTTATAAATGCGTACGTAGTGCTTACCGTACAGCAGGCCCTGTTCACATCCTTATCACAACCCTGTGAGGGGGAAACTGAGGCAGCACGGAGCCTAGTAGTCATTTGCCTGAAGTCACTTAGCTGGGGGTTGGCAGGGCTGGGATCAAGGCTCAGGCAGCCTGGCTTTGGTGCCCGTTACTTGTGGGTAGTAGAAAGTTACAGTTTCTTCTAACATAGTCGATCATCCTCATACAGGGGTTTTCTCACACAGAGAGTAAGCCTGAAGTTCACGCATTCCATGACCCTGGAGGAAAAAAGAACCAAACTCCAACAAGCAATGGGAAATGAGTCAGAATCTGTTTATTCTGGTGATTTATTTTGTGAGAGCAATCTGTTGAATGAATGAAACGTGGGCTTTTTTGCAGCTTCTGTTTGGCCACTCTGATATTCAATAATTCATTTTTTTTTGATCTTCTAAGCCATCTAATTGAAATACCCACAAGTTCAGATATTACAATTTATAATTGGCCTCCCGCCCCTGTCTGCATCTGGCACAGTGGTCTCAACTACATCTCACCCCTTGTGCATTTGACCTCTTACTCTAAAAATAAGGGCCAGATGAATGCTTATATTCTTTATAGAACAGATGATGGTTTTACTGAACGAGTGTGGTTTATGCTTTAGAACAGCTGCACGTATGGAAAGAAATTATTGGAGTAACCCGTTTTCAGACCTTGACACATACATTTGGCTTCAAATTCAATACGTGCTTTCTCAAAAAGGAAATGAATGTAAACAGTCTTCTCATACATTATCCTGCACATCTGAATCCTGTGTTTTAATGGTTTCTCTTGACTCTGGTATATAATACACTGGTAATAGGAAAGGAAGTCCCATTCATTTGCCTCTTTGGGATATGAAAACTATAGAATGTTAGAGTCGAAAGGGGCCCTGGAGATCATCTAGGGTGACCCTCATTTTATATGAGGATTCTGAGGCCCAGAGAGGTTTTGTTCTCCAGAGCCCCTCTGGTCAGTCAGTGGTGGTAAGCATGAGACTGGAACCAGGTGGTCTGACTGCAGGCCGACTGAGTTGGCTGATGCTGAGATAAACTCTAAAAAGCTGATGTTCAGAGGTTCTCTGGCCCACCACAGCTCCCTGCCTGACTGCCAGCCTCACCACCTTGCCAACACTAGGGATTGCCTATTTTCTCTCAGGCCTTGGATACCTCTTCCAGGCTTCGGGCCTGGAGTCCCTTTCGTGCATCAGGCCTTCATTGCCCGAATAATGTGTTGGCCTCCTCACTGACAGCCCTAGTCTTCCTGATCACCTCCCCCCACAAACACACACAAAACACTTTTAAGACATGTAACTATCATACCCAAAAGGCCAATCTTGATTACATCAGACCTTTTCTAAAATATCGTTGTTCGTTTCATTCACTGATGTGTCCCAACCATCTGGAACAGTATCTAGCACATAAAAGGCACACAATAAATATTTATTCAGTGAATAAATGGCTCCTCATTTCCTACTGAATAAATTAATTCTCATTCCTTAGCCTAATGTTTGAGGCCTTTTATTATCTGGCACTAATCTTTTCCCACCTTTCCCCTTCTATCCTCCGGTAATTTAAAAAAAGACAAAAAAAGGTATTCTTTTAGGCTAACAATTTGTGGAGTGTTCACTATATGCCAGGCCTTTTCTAACCTCTTTATGTGTATTAATTCATTTAATTGGCACAACAACCTTATAATATGAGTACTATCATTAATGACATTTTACAGATGAGGAAACTGAGTCACAGAGAGGTTAAATTACCTGTCACTTCTAGGACAAGGCAGAGCTGGGATTCAAACTTGGGTCATATGGCTTCACAGCCCACGCACATAACCACTGTGCTATAGCTAGCTCTCCTGTTTATTTTTAATTACAAATTCCAACAATCTAGAAATACCTAAAGTAAAAAGTGACAATTGTCCTTCTCTCCAAAAAATTGAGATAATCCATGTGTATCCTTCCAGGTGGCTTTCTTATGTGTATATGAATAGTTATATAATTTTAAAACTGAAAGTGGCTCATATTATACGTATTACAACTTGTCTTTCTCATCTATTGTATTTTTGAGATTTTTTCATGTTAGTACATATATTGTTACCTCACTCCTTTTCACTATTGCCTACTATTCCTTTGTATGGATACACCATAATTTATTTAATCAGTCACTGCTGCTGAACACTTCCTTAGAAAAGGAACAGTGCTGGAATGAACATCACTGTACATCTATCTGTGCAATGTTAATATCTCTATAAGTTCAGAGTCCTAAAAATGTGGTTGCTGAATCTTAGGGTATATACACTTAAAACCGTGGATATTGATAAATGGTCCTCTGGAAAAGTTGTGTCAATTTATCCTCCTGCCAATAATGTCTTGAAGTTCCCCCTGATTTTCCTTACCTCCGTGTACAAGTTCAGGAAGTGAGCACTAGCTCCCTTCCAAACAGTTCCTGTCCTCTCTGAGAACTCCTGTTCTCTGCTCCTTGTGCCTCTCTTTCGGCAAAAGAAAGTTATTTCTTCTTCCAATATCGTTTGGCTATAATCAAACCCTCCCTGATCCCTCACTTCTCACCTGTGTGGGTTCTCTCTGTCTCTGTCTCTGTCTATCTGTCTTTCTCTCTCTCCCTCCCTCTCTCTCTCGTTTAGGCAACACAAAATATAGACCCTCATTCAGGCCAGGGTTTCTTTGTTACAATTTTCCTATCAGGGAACTTGGAGGCTACATAGAGAAGAGTGAACTCTGTGTTCCTGGCTGCGATGACAGGTCACGTGGTGCAGGCTGGGCTTGATGCGGACAGTCTTGCGGTATCAGTATTTGGTTGTGTAGGTAAAGATGTCATTGTTATCTTGCCCGGCCTTATTTGGAGCGCAGCAATGACTATGATTAAGAAAGGAGCAAAGGGTTACAGTGTAAGGCAAAACTAGAGAAGAGCCTTTTAAATGGTGAAGGAGATGGAAAAGGAGGGATAAAGGCATGATGCTTCCTGAACCCCTCCTTTATGCTACCTCTTTTGCTTGGTGCTTTACATATATTATTGCATTTAACCCTCCAGTGAGAACAGACTAAACAGCTTAGGAATGTTCTGTCTGGAAAGAGGAGGAGGAGGTGAACAAAGTTTCTAAATTCATAAATAGACTTCCTAGTGTAACTACTAAGAAGAAGAGAAGATAGCCCTTGAAGTTAGAGCAGAGCGAGACTGGGACAAGAGAAAAGTACTTCCGAAAGTGGCAAGTAAGTAGTGGACTCTGTAGCCACAGTTGTGGTGCAGATGGAAAAATAGATTTTTAAAAAGGTTTTAGGAAACAACATGGTAATGGATTGCTACTGGCTTTCTAAAGAAAGTTAGAATGTTTGCGGTCCGTATCATTCCTGTTGGTGTCAAGGGGTCCAAACATGCTTTTGGCCCAATGTCCATGAAAGTGTTTAGGTTGGGGATGGGTGAAAGGAGGCCATTCTGGGCTTCCTTCATCTCTCTTTAAACCAGAATCGCTCTACTTCTTATCTTTTATAAATTCTGGGCTTCTACATGAGATTTCTCTTGAAAATATTTTTTGTTATTAAAAAAAAGTTCAGGGACTTCCCTGGTGGCACAGTAGATAAGAATCGGCCTGCCAATGCAGGGGACATAGGTTCCATCCCTGGTCTGGGAAGATCCCACATGCCACGGAGCAACTAAGCCCGTGCGCCACAACTACTGAGCCTGTGCTCTAGAGCCCGCAAGCCACAACTACTGAGCCCGCGTGCCACAACTACTGAAGCCCACACACCTAGAACCCATGCTCCGCAACATGAGAAGCCACCGCAATGAGAAGCCCGTGCACCGCAACGAAGAGTAGTCCCCGCTCACCACAACTAGAGAAAGCCCGCACGCAGCAACAAAGACCCAACACAGCCAAAAATAAATAGAATTAAATCTTAAAAAAAAAAAAAAACAGTTCATAAGTCATTGCACTTGATTTCATTATTGGAGATGAGCTCTGGGCTGAATGAACTGTGAGGCTAACCCACCGTGGCAGATTTTGTCTGTGGACCGAGGCTCCACCATTGCTTCTCTCCATAGCACAGGCCAAGGCCTGCTGGCCTCGTAGTCCATTCCTGACCCCAGTCATGGAGGAGGGCACATACAGCAGCAAGAGCTGTTCCCTGTTACTGGAAGAACAATGCCAGTCCACTTGTAAGACCTCCTGTTCCCCACCCCACTCTGCCCCAGGCAGGGTCTGAGCTCAGCTGCACCCATGGTGCCTCCAGGAGCTTTACCTGCTGTCTTCCCAGGAGGAAGAGTCAGGGAGGCCTCAGCCTCAGCCTCAGCCTCAGCCTGGCTCGCAGGTTCATGCCTCCTCTGTGCTGTCCCTGAGCTCCCTGTTTAACTCCTACTCTTGCCTGATCTTTCCCTTGGACTCTGAGTCAGAAGACAGGGGTTGAAATCTCTGCTTGGCCATTTTGCAGCTGTAAGATTTTATATTACTCTGAACGTCTCTCTGTCTTGTGTATGTTTCCATAACTACTCCTATTGGACGGCTAAGATAATGGGATTGACTGAGATAATGCAAGTAAAGCACTTAGCAGAGTGCCTACAATGAGGTAAACCCTCAGATGGTGGTGTCAGTGGTCATAGTTGCTGCTGACGTATGTCGTTTTTATGCCTCCCATCATCATTGCTAATATCCTGGTTCCTAGACCTGTGACTTGGAAGAGAATTTGATTCCTGCCATGATACCTGATTCTGAACCACTGATTCTCCCCCCAGACATCTTCCTGCTTCTTTCCAGTCCCACAGCTCTCCTGATCAACACTGACTTTCCTGTCCTTGACCATACTTGCATTGACATCATAAAGGACAATACACAATACACGGGAATACACAATAACAACCCTCTTTGTACTGTTATTGCATGTAGAGAAGTACACTGTATCTCCAAAAGCACTTCACATATACTGTTTCATATTTGATAGGCTTCCTTTTTTGAAATTGAGCCCTTCAAATGTCAGTGACAAAGCCAGGGGCTTCCTAGTTGCATAGAGGAGTAGAAACACAGGTCCTCTGATTCCCAACTTCTTACCATTCCCTGCCATCATTGAGTTTACACATCAAGACATATTGCTTTGGTACAACATTGCAAGTCAACTATACTCCAATTTAAAGAAAAAGACATATTGCTTTGCTTTATATATACTTGCAGATTTTCCTTTGAATCTGGGAGCAGGAAGAAAGTGAGAGTTTAACTTCTACTTCTCTGTAGCCATACTCTAATCAGCTGCTAAAACTGAGGAAAACTGTGCCTTTATGGAAAAAAAAAATTTTATCTTTGACCTATTCTTGTTTCAAAATGTTCTGAATTTATCCCAACAACAGCTGTTAAGATGTTTGTCAAAATTTTGCATTCCCAAAGGCCGAAATACCTGAGATAAAGAGAAAATACAACCAAAAAATAAATAAAAATAAAAATTTTTAACCTAAACTGCTTTAATAAATAGAAAATGGCCTTATGCTTATAAGAAAGACATTCTAAGTAAAATCATTTTGCTTCTGTAACCAGCAAATCCTTCCATCTTAAGAGCATATCACTTATGTCTCTTTGTGCCAAAAATCACAAGACCTTTCATTCTTGTTCTCATGATCCACTGCAGTACTCTATTCAAAGTTCTGGGATGGATTCTTTTTTTGCTGGTTCCTTTGAAGTTCCTCAAATGGAGACACTTTAAGTTGCAGGCTTGGAGTATGTTTTCAGACCAGCGTAGAGCCGGGATCCAGGGGAACATTTCATAAGACTTTTGATATTAGATAGAATCCTTTGACAAAACCTGTTTGCATTTCAAAAATTATGTAACGAGTATAGACCCCTTCTAAAATTCATCCAGGAAATAACCACCCATGTAGAAAAAGTGTTACGCATAAATGTGAATATCACAACAGCTTTTATAATAGTGGAAAACTGGAAACAACTAAAATTTACGCTAATAAGAGAAGGTTTCATTACACTGTGGTTTGTTCATGGGAAGAATCTCACAATGAAAGCAGTGTTTTTTAGTAATACAGAGAAAACCTTGATTGTCATGTTATGCAGAAAAAGCAGAAAATAAATTGTATCTAATACAAACACAACTGTAAAAATATACACCGATGGTGTATCACGTGCGATCTTTTGCTTTTCTTTATTTTCTAATTTTTCTATAATCAGCATGAATTTTGATAATTGGAGGGAAGGCTTTTTTTTTTTTTACTGAAAACAGAAGCATTGTCCTTTTTTTTTTTAACATACTGCCTGTGTTTTTTGTTTCTTAATTAATTTAATTAATTAATTAATTTATTTATTTGGCTGCGTTGGGTCTTCATTGCTGTGTGCGGGCTTTCTCTAGTTGCGGTGAGCGGGGGCTACTCTTCGTTGCGGTGCGCGGGCTTCTCATTGCGGTGGCTTCTCTTGTTGCGGAGCATGGGCTCTTGGGCGTGCAGGCTTCAGTAGTTGTGGCACATGGGCCCAGCAGTTGTGGCTCGCGGGCTCTAGAGCACAGGCTCAGTAGTTGTGGTGCACGGGCTTAGTTGCTCCGCGGCATGTGGGATCTTCCCGGACCAGGGCTCGAACCTGTGTCCCCTGCATTGGCAGGCGGATTCTTAACCACTGTGCCACCAGGGAAGCCCCTGAAGGTTTCTTTGATTTCTCTAGAACAGTATTTTTCAACCTCAGCCAGCTTGGACTCGCATAATTCTTTGCTGTAAGAGCTGCCCTGTGCCTTCTAGGGTGTAGCAGCATCATTGGCCTGTACCCATTAGGTGCCAGTAGCATGTCCTCAATTGTGACAGCCAAAAATGTCTTCACATTTTGCCAAACGTCCTCTAGGGGCAAAATGGCTGAGAACCACTGTTCTAGAACCGTGTGCTGATACTTTCCCAAATTCCCATCACCCTCTACAGTGCGTGGGAGACCAGAGAGGTGAGGAGGCAGGAAAGAGAATGTCTGGAGATTGATCTGGAGGGTTTTGGTAAGAGAGTTATGCCAGGAGCTTGTAAAACATTAGGTCAGTGTGGTCAGGAAGAAGGGGCAGAGAGAGGGAGGGGTCCCGGAGACCCTTCCAAAGGGAGACAGCTGCTGGGTACAGCCAGAAGGGTCGAACTTGCCTCCACAGCACGTGGTTTTCACAAGGAGGCTATAGCAGCTGGCAGTCCAAGGGCCACCTGGATCGGGGAGACCCACCAAGACGTAGCAGTATCTGTTCAGTTGTGCAGTGATGGAAAAATCTAGGAATTCATCCATTCATGAAACACTTGTTTGTGGCAATAGGTAGCAGGATTTCTTCCAGCTACAGGGTGGGATTCTAGGAGGGGATTTCAGCCCCTCTCATGCAGAGTCAGAGTGAGGAAGGAGTCTGGCAAGCAACGAGGACTGAGATTCAAGCAGTTCTGGTCACTGGAAGGAGGTAGAAGACTGACTTCCCAGCTGGGAATGAAAGCAGATACACTTGACTAGAGACTGCACCAAAGAACTACAGCTCCTTGGTTTAGTATTGGCCTCCCGACTGGGGCAGCACAGAGCTCTCACACAGAAGGAGCAGAGCCTCGGATGAGGAGGTAGAGGAGTGCGCGAGAGCCCTGAGGGCACCAGCAAGTTGGAAGTGAGATTGTGCAGGGTCAGGTCTAGACTGAGACCTTTGTACTTGGTCCTGTAAGCAGGGAAGAGACAGGGCCAGTTTTCCTATAGGAAAGATCACTAGAAGAGGCTCAAAGAATATGCACTTTTTGAATTTTATTGGTAGTGCTAAATTACCTTTCACGATGGTAGTATAATAATCAATGGGTAAAATATAATTGTGGCATTTTATGGTACTTGAATAAAAAATTTATTATTTTAAAGGTTTATAGCTGTTGCAGCTTTGCTTTCGTGACCTGTTGTTGATCATATCTCTAATTTATATGATGTCTAGTCAGGAACACAATCCCTAATCATAAAATATTTCCTATGGGAAAATAACTTGCTTTATAACAATCTGCTTTATGACGTGCTTTCCAGAAATAATGTGTGAGAAAAAGTGAAGTTTGTCTATAAAGTTGGTGTTTGTTTTATCTGTTTGTGAATTATCATGCTTTTGTCTTCCTTAATGGCTAATTTATTTTCCATCCTGTACTAGAAATATATATTTAATAAAACCTGAAATGTTCTTTTTTAAAAGTGTATGAAGCACAAGGGAGATGCGTAGATGGATTTGTAAGATGACGGTTCAGACTGAGTATTATACGTATCTTCTATATCATGAAATAAATGCATTCAATTAGTTTGAGTAGTATGAAATTTCCATTTTGTAACTCAAAACAATCAAATATCAGCAATTTCATATGGTTCAGTCTAACAGGAATGTTAGCTCCAAAGAAAATTTTTGTGAAATGAATATTCTGTTTCTTATTGCTTTCTTTAAAATTCAGATTCATTTCCCTGAAGGCAGGGTTGAAAACTTGGGCTGTGTAGCATTCTAGGCATGGCTGGAATTCAACAAATTATCCTTGCTTAGAATGGTTGTTTCCCTTGGGACAAGAGTTCTCAACCCTGGCTGTTCATAGAATCATATTTAATTTAAAATCAGGGAACACTTAAAAGGTACTGATGGGCCCCACACCAGACTGATAAATCTGAACGTTGGGGGGTGGGGAGTGGCAGGGCTCATGCCTTTTTGTTTCTCAGGTGACACTAAGGTACGGCCAGGTTTGAGAACCACTGCACTAGAACTTCACTTTGAGGAGATTCAGCAAAGCTTTTCTATGTCTTAGAAAAACAAAAACACAACACCACTGCTCCTGATTTATTTTCCGAACTTGCTTTGGACCAACAAGGTCCAAAGATAAAATGTGAAAAAAAATATGTTTAACTACATGGAACCCATGTTTTGATTTTCATTCAGCTTTTGGTTTTCATTCAACAAAACATTTATTGGATGCCTACTATGGCCCTGGTCCTATGGCTGGGTATTTTGGGGAAATAGATTAATGATGAGTGAAAGAAGAGTTTGGCCCCTTTAAAAAACCAGGGGATTTTATGAAATGCCCAGAATAGGCAAATCTATAGAGATAGAAAGTAGGTTAGTGGTTGCCTAGGCCTGGGGAGGTTGGGGGGAAAATGGGGAGTGACTGCTATTGGATGTGGGGCTTCTCTTTAGGGTAATGAAAATGTTCTAAAATTAGAGAGCGGTGATGATCGCACAACTCTGTGAAAATACCAAAACCCATTGATGGTGCACTTCAAATGGGTGAATTATATCTCAATAAAGCTGCTACTTAAAAAAATTAAAAAGCCACAGCTATACTTTGCTAGGAGGACTTAACACTGACTGAGTGAGGAACAGCAGAGAAGAAACTCTGCTGTCCACCCATTCCTTTCAAAATAGACAGAGCTTAAAATGGGGACAGTGAGAGCAAAATAAAGTAGACCCTGCTCGGAGGCATTTAGTTCTCACCTGTATTCCAGGTAGCACCCTGAGCATGCGGGGGGGAAGATGGGTCAGAAGCCATGCAGATGTCCTGGGACGTCCCGTGGGTGAGAAAAAGACCAGAACTTGCACAGAACTCGCTGAGTCCCAGGCATTGCTCTCCGTGCTTTACATATATGATTAATCACTGCACAATATCCCCATTTTACCACAGTGAAACTGAGGTGCAGAGAAGGTAACTGTCCCAAGGTCATACAGTTATTTCTAAGTAGTGGCATTAAGACTGGGTAGGATTCTGATAGGAACGTGAAGGTATAGGTATCCAAGGTGATGTTAGGGCGGAGGGCTTGGGTGTGCTGAGGGGATGGATAGTAAGCGGGAACAGTGTGTTCAGGGAGGGTAGTAATAATGGAGGCTGATGCTAAAAGGATGGGCAGGGAGAGGTTATTGAGGAGCTCTCGTGACTGTGCTAAGGCATCACAATGCCATGGGGTGGGCACCACTGAAGATCATTGAGTCAAAGTAAGGCCATGTCGAGTCTTCTCAGTGCACAGGTATGAGTGTGTCTGAATGGGTGTCTCTCTGGGTCTACTTAAAAGCAACTCTGTGTGTAATGTCTGAGCCCCACCTTGTCCCTTGCATCTCATCGGGTATGTGGTGGGCACAGCACAGGACCTGCCAGCCCACCTGGCCCTCTGATAGCCACTGGGGAGCAGCCACCAAAAAAGAAGTCACAATGACCTGGGGGAACTGAAGGCCTCCATAGGACCTGCCTTAGAACCGTAGATTCTTTGCTGTGTTAGCAAAGTCCCAGCCCAAGGGCACTCCTCAAGCCCAGAATGTTCAGGACATTTGGCATCAAGCCTCCTGGATGGAGAGGCAAACTCTCTGAAGGGGAAGGAAAAGCCTGTTCTCGCTTGACCCCCTCGCTCTCTGCAAAGTAGGAGCAAGTTGGGTTTCCCAGCCTCTCTCTCCCTTCCCACTGGGGCACATGGGGGCTGACAGTGATGTGGCCAACAGGGGCAGAGGAGGGAAAGACATCCAGACGCTCAGGCCCACAGTCTGATCTTCAGCCCACATCCGCACTTCAGAGCCAGCAGCTTTTCATGCCCATGAACACATTCCTTTCTGCCTTCCTAGCCCAACTCTGTGCGTCTTGGGGCTTAGTTCCTTCGTGAAGGTTTTTCCATGATCTCTCCCTGGTCTGACTGCTGTCATGCTTGGATTTTTATACCAAGCCTTGTAGCACCTCACTCACAGGTAGCTTTGCTAGTATGATAATCTCCACATCACCCCAGGTAATCAAGATAATCACAGTGCAGCTGTTCTTTCCTTATTTCTTCATCCTCAGACGTCACAATAGGTTCATTCTGCTACACCCTGTCTAATTTTTTGCCCTTGCATGATTCTAGGCAAGCAGTGGCCGCTCACATCCCAGTGAAATCAGCCTGTTCCCAGGTGCCTGAACCTCTCTCTTCTCACTTATTATCTCCTGTCTTGTCCTATTAATTAACTTTCCCAATTACCTGCCCTGCTTTCCCAACTATCCCTGATCATGCAAGAGACACTCGATGAAGCAGAGGTGAGTCATTGATTAATCAGTCAGCACTTCACAGAGTAGGGATGAAGGGTGATAATTGTTCTGTTATCCAAAACCAGGGTGAACCACAGGTGTCTCCAGAGCGTGCCCAACTCAGACACACCATCCTTGCTTCTTTTCCTCCTGCCCCTGCCTTCCTCTCTACATCTCAAGCTTCAAAATTTTATCTCTCTATGATTCTCTTCTTGCCAAATTCCTCCCCTGCACACACACACCCCAGTTTTCTTAACTGTTCACAACGTAGATCACATTTATCTTTGGATTTGCTATACATGTTCTGCATACCACTCTTGGCTTTTCTTGTTTTCTATGTCTTATATCAAAAAATACTATGATTCCCTTTTAACTTTGTGTGTGGTCTTTGATTGATTTTCGATGCGGGGAAAGGATCCGTGGCTTTGGTAGGAAAAGGTTGCCAAGTCTGTCTTAAGAATTCTTAGCAGTGTGTACAGGGCAGAACGTGGAAGAGCAGATGCTGGAACCTGTTGGAGGGCACGGATGGAAACCAGAGTTAACCCAGCCAGGGCCAGCCATGCCCTCCTTCCTAACACAGCATATATTCCACATCCTGAAAGAGATTGCCTTAGCTTCTCCATGGCTGCAAGGCGAAGAGCTGACAAGGAGCAATTTGGAGGGAGGGCATCAAAAGAAAAGAAAAGAAAGAGCTTCTGACATCATCCCTGCAGCCCTGACTTTCTAGAGCCTGTTTTCCAGAATCTGTTCCCTCTTCAACACCAGTGCCTCTGCCTCCTGTTTTCTAGCACATCATGGTCACTACCGGATCACAAACAAGGAAGCGTTGAGAGGGTCTTCTGTGGTCTGCTCATCGCTGAGGCCCCGTGCCAGGTCCCCGTATGTGGTCCTTCTCCTCCCATCGTGAGCACAACAAATAGAACTCCCTTCCTCTCTCTTTCACAGACGTAAAGTGGATGGCCGAGCATGGTTGGGATTCTTGTAGTGAGGGCCCAAGATTTTGAAAAAAGAAACACAGGGAATGAGCTTCTCAGTGAACAGAAGGTGGTCTGACTCGTGGGCCATGGATCATAGAAACCTCCAGCTGAAGCCTGATTTGATCTTGAAAAGGCACCCACCCACAGATGTCTGAAGAAGCTGCAGAAGTGTCTAGGCTTTACACGGAGTGTGGCCCCACCAAAGGGCCCTTCTTCGACTCAGCACTACATTCACATTTTCGATTCACATTCCGTCAGCTCCTACCTGCTCTGCTGGAAGTGAGCCTCGGTGGTCCCACCCTCCCCTCTAGCCCACCCCAGGCATGGACTCATGCCAAATGCTGGCTGCATCATCTTGGTTTGCCCCTGCCTTGATATACTGGTAATGTCCAATAAATACAGATACCAAGAGCCGGCTGAAATCAATTCAAGAAATAGTTCATGAGTTCCAACTGTATCCAGCACAACATACCATGGATCACTGTAATCATGAAGGGTACAGAAGAGAGAAAATCTTGGGACACCCACAGGTGGTTGATCCCAGGGGGGTTGGTCGCAGCTGTATACTGTTTTTTGACTTTGTCTTTCGTTACATGTAGTCGCATCTGCGTAGTGTCGTTTATAAAGTCTTAGAAAATCATGACTGCGTCCAGTTGTTTAGGGTTCCCTCAAAGTGAAGGACACTAGTATTTTAGATTGTTGCAAGAAACCCAGAGACTCTGGAGACAGGGAGAGCTCTTAAGTCTACTTTTTACACAATAGAGCTTCATACCATTATTCTATATATAATCTTTTTACCAAAACACTGTCGCCTGTTTCTGTCAACAAAAGACCTCTTTGT
Source organism: Balaenoptera physalus (assembly GCF_965194825.1). NCBI lineage: Eukaryota > Metazoa > Chordata > Mammalia > Artiodactyla > Balaenopteridae > Balaenoptera > Balaenoptera physalus. The sequence continues at coordinate 55,936,914 of NC_138893.1, read as the reverse complement.
TTTGATAGCCAAGAAAAGCCTTAAGCTCAGTAGAGACAACAGAACAGGCTTTTTAAATGACAAAATGTAAGGGCCAAAATGCCTTATTTTTGGAATGTAAATTAGAAGGCTTTTTTTCTTTAATATGACTGTAACCCTCAGTTTTGATCAACTTTAGGGTTTTTCTCTTTCTTTCTTTTTTTTTTTTAATGATATCCATTCAGTTCTTTGGAATACAGCTCAGGATAACCATAGCTTTTTTATCTGGCTACAGGGTAGGCACAAGTGAGGTGGGAGGTGACGACTTTCCCACACTCTTGAGCCCTCTGAACTGTTGTCTTTTTTTTTTTTTTTTAATATTTATTTATTTATTTGGCTGCGCCCGGTCTTAGTTGCGGCACTCAGGATCTTCGTTGAGGCGCGCAGGCTCTTTTAGTTGCAGCATGCAGGATCTACTTCCCCGACCAGGGATCAAACCCGGGCCCCCTGCATTGGGAGCACGGAGTCTTACCCACTGGACCACCAGGGAAGTCCCTGAACTGTTGTCTTTGACCTTCAGTTTCTCTGTATAATCTTACCCCTGAACATATGTGCTCAGATGTGCAAGTAGCTGAGAGCCTCTGTAACAGGACAGAAATTCTCTGTCTGGGGATAGACAGTGTCCCTGACTCTTCCCATGAACTTGAGTACAATTCTAATGCCATCACCTGTTTACTTTTTTGTAGTTCCCAATATTTTGGAATCTTCTTGAAGACGTACCTTTCCATTGCTATCTTCCAAAGGTAGAGAGGAAGGCGACAGTTCCTTCAGAGCCTTCCCATCTCTGTCTCCACACTTCCAACTAGACAGGAAAAGTCTTAACCTGCCGCCCACCCAGAGGGATGCCTCTGTCACTGTTACACTGGGGGTATGAAGTTCATGGTCTCTCCTAGTCCATGTTGGCATGTATGTTGGGCCCTTCGTCCCTTCCTTTTGGTTTTTATTAATAACAAGGAAACCACCACATTATAAGAAATCTTAGGGGCTTCCCTGGTGGCAGAGTGGTTAAGAATCCGCCTGCCAATGCAGGGGACATGGGTTCGAGCCCTGGTCCAGGAAGATCCCACATGCTGCGGAGCAACTAAACCCGTGAGCCACAACTACTGAGTCCGTGTGCCACAACCACTGAAGCCCACGCGCCTAGAGCCCGTGCTATGCAAAAAGAGAAGCCACCACAATGAGAAGCCCAGGCACCGCAACTAGAGAAAGCCCGCGTGCAGCAACGAAGACCCAACGCAGCCATAAATAAATAAATAAATAAATAAATAAATAAATTTTTTAAAAAAAGAAATCTTAGAAGTGATCATCTCTATCCATTTGGTGACTTAAGAGCTGAGATTGGGTCTTGTTTGTTGTTGCATCCTTAGTATTTAGCATGATACCCCTAAAGGGGTGTTGGGTGTCCCCAGGCATAGGAGATATAACCCTCTAGATGTAAACCTTTATTTTTTTCTATTGAAGGTACTTCCATGGTAGTTAGCTTAGAAAATATTTGTGAGAGGAAATAGTTCTGGGCTAGAATTGCAACCACTTGTAAAGACTCAGAAGGACCCTGCTTATCTCCCCAGACTCGTTGCCCACTCTCTTAGCTCCAGCCATAGGGAGCCACTTTGCACATGCTACTCCCTCTGTTTAGAACATTTTCCTCTCTCTTATCTTACTCTGCCCTCACCTTTGCCTGGCTAAGTCTTATTATCTTTAGGTTGTGTCTAGATGTTACCTTCTAGGAGAAACCTTCTGTGACCTTCCTCTGTGTTCCTGAAGCACCTTGTATTCACACTATTGCAGAATCACATGCTGTAACAGAATTGCCCACATTCTGGCCTACCTCCCCTAATACTTGTAACTTTCTTGAGGACAAAAACAGTTTTATTCATCATTTTGTCTGCAGCTTCTGGCATGCTATTTGGCACAAAGTACACATTTAGTTGATATTAGTTGAGTGAATGAATGAATGGTGTCCAAACAAGGAAGATATTCGTAGGCATAGATTTCTTCCCCTTCAGAAATTAAAGTGTAGCCAGAGACTTTGTCTGTGTCTGCACTGGATGCCAGTCCAAGCTTCCCAGGGGATCCCCCTGGGTGAGCGCCCCTGCCTGAGGCCCTCCCGAGGCTGCCTCGTGACCTGACTGAGCTCATGGCGACTCCAGCTCCTGGAGACCTGGTGGTCTCTATCCACCCATTGCTACCTAGTCCATTTGCTCTGCCTGAAGTATGTTCACTAACTGGCTGTTAAGCCTGCTTCTACCCTCGGATGAAACCTGAGAGTCTGTACTGTTTGTTCTAAACAGCTTTCAAGTCTTCTTGGTAGCATGAGGCTCTGAAGTGGGTGCCATCACGCCTGCAACTAGCTCAACTAATCGAGGCCAGCTTACATTGGGTCCTGTTGCTGAGGGTGGGTCCAGTGTTGTCTCAACTACTGGGTTCCTGTTTTTTGGGGATGTGGGGGAGGAATGTCCCTAGCTGCTCTCCGTTGACCGTTTACTTAACTCCCATCAAAGAAGGGACTTTCAAGAATTAAAACACTGCAGTTTTCTGGTAGAAGAAACACTGTGCATTCAATAATGACAAACAACTGTCCACTCACAATTAGAGGATGGTCTCAGTTTGCAGATCCTCCTAGTCAATACTCCTCCTTTAGTCCCACCTTCTTCCTTTGCCCGTGGAACTGAAGCTCAAAGGATCCAGATCAAAAGGGGGTGTGAAAAAAAATGGGAGTGGAGGAGAGAGATGAGCCATGGAGATAAAGGGAAGACAAGGAGAGCGAGTGAGGAAGATGGGAAGATCAGGACGGAGTAAGGAAAAATGGAATAGGAGTAATAAGAATAAGAAGAAGAAACAAAGTGTAAAAAGGCAAAGTGGGAGACATGAACATGGGGAAGAATAAAAAATTTGAGTGAAGAAGCCATGGGGACCCAGAGAAAGTTGGTGAAAACACCTCCAGGAACAACCTGGAGAGAAAGAAGAGAGCGGAGAAGTGAGAGGAAGGAAGAAACCTGAGGTGAGAGAGGACTCATGCTATACCTCTCATATTAACCAAAAGGATTAATAAGCTCCCACTTATTGAATGCCACCTATGTAATCAAGCGCTGTGATAAGGCTTTGCACTTATAGCATAGTGGGTGCACTAGCCCAAAACTGAGTTCAGAGTCTGGCTGTTCATGGAGCTGTGGACCAGAAAACACATGGGCATCTGCACATGAGTTCACGTGCGGGAGGCTGGGCAAACTTACATCTGAGCACAGAAGAGGCTCCACAACCTTGGGACCACCAGTGAATAACTAGGAGGGGTGGGGGAAAGGGTGATACCTTTTGAGGGTAGGAAGTTGTCTCAGGTCTTGCAGGCAAGCAGGCATGGCCTTGGAGCTCTAAAGATTCAGGCATGGATGCTATTATGACCACTTGGATACTCAAGGGCTGTGTAGTTGGAGAACCCACAGCTATCTTTTCTCTTTTAATCCTGGTTTATAACAACCGTGTGATAACCTCCATTAAAGAAACACAAGTTGCTTTCCCACTGCCACTAGATGGTGGCACTAGGAGTCCAACAAGATCAGTGTGATGCAAAGACCAGGCTCTTTCCTCTCCACCCTAAGGCGTCTGCTCTGCTCTCCCACCTTTGGTGGTCAGAGCAGTGTGTTACAGGAGGTCAGCCTCAGGCGGTCTTCAGGCAAAGAGTAGAGGAAGGAAATGTAGTATTGGTTGGTCCAGAAGCAATGACCCAGGCAGAAAGGGGCCTCTGGGAGCCATCAAGACAGATGGCAACACTGATCCTTTTCAGTTGGGCAGAGGAGGGGAAGTTAGAAGCTTGGACGAGGTGAGTAGGGATCCAATTGCCACCCAGGATCAAACAACCTGGCCATACAGGTTGGCCTTGGTCTCCTCTACCTGTTGTGGACACAGCAGCCTGGAGCCACAGGACTCCAGGAACTTTCTTTCCCTCACAGCTTCCCACGTGCACAGCTTAGCAAGAGCACTGCCCCTGAGCCTCTGAGCCAGGGTACCACAGTCTACAGGATTTGTGGAAGTTTGTTTTTGTCTTGCAGGGGCTTTGTCCCCATGTGATTCATTAACTAACCCATTGCTCCTTAGAGCTACAGGGAGCCTGGTAGTTCAGGCCATTAAATCCCTTCTGTCGGCCTAATTCACAGCCTGACATCACAAGCCTCCCAACATAATCCATTTGTCCTGATTTGATTTTTTTTTTAGAGGCTTCCTTGACAGCCAGGTTTTCTCATTACGAATATGATTCATCTGTATGGTAATTCCCATTAGAATTAGTATATCAGACCTGATTCATCTTTGGAAATATTAAGCCAGAAGCATCATTTCAGAAAGGCCTGTTACATTCACAGCCAGAGGGAATCTCTGCAAGAGATGCCCCTTCATTCAAGTAGCATTTGTCGAGATGGCCCTGTGCTGGACTCTGAGCTAGGGGCTTTGGGGAATATAGAGACGATAGGACTTCACCCCTGCCCTCAGGAGCTCCCATTCTAGAAGGAAGATAACATAGACATGCATGTTTATGGGATGGATAATATGAGAAGTGCAGTCAGAGATGAAAGGTAACATGGTCTCATAAAATATCAGGTTCTCAGACTTCAGCAGGAATCAGGATCACCTGGAGGGCTCATTACAACATGGATTTCTGGGCCCCAACCCCAGAGTTTCGGATTTAGTAGGTCTGAGGTGGGGCCCAAGAATATGCATTTCTAACAAGTTCCCAGGTGATGCTGCTACTGTTAGTCTGGGGACCACACTTTGAGCACTTGGCTCTAAGGCTTCAGTACTTTCTCCACTGCCCCCTCTCTTCACTGCCTGCAGTGCGCTAAGCTGTGTGCTCCCTGCTGGGGACGAGATGTTGAACAAGACATGACAGGGAGGGGACATCTGTGTGTGTATGGTTGATTCATTTTGTTGTGCAATGGAAGCTAACACAACATTGTAAAGCAACCATACCTCCATAAAAATTAATAAAAATAAATAAATAAATTGTACCAGCGGGGGTGGGGGTAAAAAAAAGACATGCCCCTGCCCCCCCCCCGGGGAACTGACAACCTGGAAGGGGAGTAAGCAGTGACTTCCACACTCCGCAGAAAGTGCCACTATAGAGTTTTGCACGGGGGCAGTTGGAGCACAGAAAAGATAATGCTTAGTTCTTGCTAGAGCTGGGAGAAGACTGCATGAAGGAGGCAAAATCTGAACGCAAGGGTAAACGTGGCCTGGAAGAAGTTATGTGGAAGGGTATTTCCAGCCACTAACTTCCCAGATTATCAAATGTGAGGGACGTCCCCTCACATTCCTTCTTAAATGTTTCCTGCAGTAATAAAGTTTCGACTTACGTCCTGCAGAATCCGGTGGCATAGCTCGTGTTCACTGGCCTGGCATTAGCAAAGCTTTTATTTTTGGCTCTCTGTAGCTCTCTTTGGTCAGCGTCTCGTGCATGGTCTGAATATTCTCAGTAGAATGGAATTCTCCACATAGGCACTTGAATAGAATGTAGAGTCAAGAGCAAAGGAAGCAACAGCCTGCTACCAAAATCTTCCTCCCCGTCCCTACCACTCGGGTCTCCAAGCTGCCTCAGCTACCACCCCCCACCCCATGACAGCCTCACTGTTTTTGTTGACGCTTTAGGAAATTTGGCAGTTCTTACACCATTGCATTTTGTTTAGACACACACATCCATCAGAAATCAAACTTCCAGCATCTTCAACCATCTAGAACACTGCTTCTGGATTCCAGAAGTTAGAAAAGGGGCCCATGAGACCAGTTAAAGGGGTTTGCAAACCACAGCTCTCACACTTGATTCCATGTGGGAGGCTCCTGTGTTGCTACCCATCCTATTAACTCTCAGTTAACACAGTTCAAATAAATATGATTATTTGTTTTTCCAGCTCAGACTACTTTAAGAATCACATTATGGGGAGGATAAGAGTGCTATTAGAAGTAGATATATAGTCACTAGTGAGAAAGGACAACTGATATTAAAGGGGAACACTGATAAGTAAGAAGGAAACTGGAGACCCTAACTATACACCAAATTCAAGAATAATGATGATCAAAGTTATCATTAAAATTAAGGTTAATTAATATCCTCCATCCCCCATTTAAGAAAGCTGAGAAGTATTGGTCATCAAACAGTAACACTAAGAGGGACGTAGGGATAATGTTAGTTGACCCCTTCAAGTTAAAGATAAGAAAACTATGGGAAAGGGGTGGGTTTCAGTCACAGGACAGAGTTTGTCTTTTTTTTTAATCATTGTTCTCAAGCATCTGCCATAGTCTCTGTAACTACAACTCAACATTTGTTGAATTAACCTGAATTAGGAAAGTCAATATGTGAATCCATATCGTGTTTTTTTTAAGCCCCATTATCCTTCCAAATCATCATTTTCATGAAAAATCAGGATGGAGACTAGATCTAATTAAACATGCTCAACTCTAAGCCAATCAGCAAATGATAATGGAATAGTATTAAACTATTGGTAAATTTCTCAGAACAAGTCAGTTTGGTTAGTAGCAATCAGATCCTCATCTGGCTACAGCTATTCTGAGTGTTTTGTGAAGAACTGGTGCCATTTCATGTGACTTCTGTATCTGGTGTTCAGCAAATACAGGTGACAATACAATATCACCTGTGGTTCAGATGAGTCCAATAAAGTCATGACCCAAAAAACTAGAGAATTCTAGCCAATTTCTTGGGGAAGATATATAAGACATTCATTAATTCAATTAAGAACTATTTATTGAGAAGCTATAATGCCAAACACTTCTAGACCCTGGAGATAGAGCAATGAAAAAGGAAATAAAGTCCTTATGAAGCTGACATTCTAGAGGGAGGAGACAGACAATAAAGAGAGGTGGCAGGATCATTACTACAATTACCCCTCTCTCAAAAGTGGTTTCTTTGACAATTGTAGTATAGGATTCTCTGTTTGGTTTGGTGGTTAGCAGCACCGGCTGAGAGATGGAGAGTCCTGATGCAGAGTCCCAGGTGTGTGCACATTAGTTCCTTATTTTTATGTGGTGGTAATAGTGGGATCTCCTCCTAGAGCTCTTCTGGAGTCTCAATGAAATCATATCTCAGTGCTCAGTGCCTGCTTCATTTTAAGCACTCAATGAATGTTGCAGTGATTACAAGTATTATTATTGAGTCAATGGACACCTAAGTAACAAGCCTCCTTCTTGCTGAAAGATTTCAGAAGGTATGCCATCAAATTTTGGAACATCATGATTTTCCATAGCTCTGACCCTAGAAAGATAGCTTTTGAAACAGAACAAGTACAAAATTGACTCCCCTTGTCAAGTATCCCTTTGACCCCAGTAGAAGTCAAGTAAAGACAAAGCCCTTTCTGGCTGTATAGAGGAAGGAGCTTTCCTCCTGGCTGAGTGCTATGGACACAGTGTGTCTGTCTGCTTCATGTCTTTCAGTGCACTCCTTCTGAATTACCCAGCTCTCTTCAGCCTTGGATGTTTGTTTTGTTATGTTTTGGGTTTGAACTCCACGTCCCAGTGCAGGTTTCTTGAGTCACAAGGAACTTCAAATGTTTTCTTGAGTGTTGTCTAAGTATCGCTTGCTTTTCTGCAAGTAACATCATAATATCAAGGTCATTCTGCTCAAACACAGCACCTGCCATAATGGGAGTAGTATAATTCGAGGGAGAGGATCCACTCACAGTTCACAGTGGTGGTTAAACATAAGTGCTATGAGGGGCACTGTTTGCAACATTGATCTATAGCTCTCTATATAAATCTTTTTTTATTGAAGTATAGTTGATTTACAATGTTTATATTAGTTTCAAGTGTACAACATAGTGATTCAATATTTTTATAGATTGTACCCTATTTAAAGTTATTACAAAATGTTGGCTGTATTCCCTATGCATACAGAGAAAGACAAATACTCTATGTTATCACTTATATGTGGAATCTAAAAAATATGTATAAATCTTATAATTTCTAAGAACTCCACAATGGCCAACTATAAAAACCTTGACTCCTTTCCTTTCCTCATTCCCAGTGACTTCAGCAAGTCCTGTAGAGTCCATATCCAAAATATATCTTGACTGTTTCAAATAGTCTGCAATTTTTAATTAACTTATTTGGTCTACTTGTTTATTGTCTGCCTTCCCCACTAACATAAAGCTCTTTTTGCTCTCTGCTGGATCCCCAAGTCACTGGGCTTGGCACAATGTATACGTTCAATAAATATAAATCAATTATTGAATGAACGGATAGACACACATCTGTTTAGCAAGATTAGATGCCTTGTTGTGATGTGTTGATTTTATCTCAAAAAGGATATTGACCCATATAGGGCAGTAGTCTCTCTAGTTTTCAGCATCTTCTATTACCACATTAATCAAGTGAGATAAAGTTTATATTTTTTTATCTTGTAATTTAAAACTATAAATCTCCATATAAAGGAAACATATTTGATCATTCATTAGTCATAACTTGACTGTTTTCCAAAGTAATTTAGGGTGATCATGAAAGGAAATATCATGAATAAAAACAATAACAATGGCAACGTTAACATCACTTAAAACTCTTGCCAAATAATGATGTTTTCTTGAATCCCACTGTTTGGGCTTTGGGTGTGACCATGTTTAGTGCAATGGGTAAAGCCGGACTACAGAGTTGAACAAACCCAATTTCCACCCTGGCTCAGCCTCTTACTAGCTGTGTAAAGTTGACTGTGTTTCTCCACCTCTGTAGGCTTACTGTCCCCATCTGCGAAATGAATCAATCTCATAGGGCTAGTGTGTGGATTCAAATCTCATACAAGGAAATACTCATTATTGTGCCCAACATATCATCATTATGTAAGTTAACTTTTGCTGTGTAACAAGGCACTCCCAAAACATAGTGACCTTTACAACAATCATTTATTTAGCTCATGTTTCTGTGAATTGGCTGGGTGGTTCTCCTCGTCTGGATGAACTGATCTTTGCTGGACTCTCTCATGTATCTATGATGGCAGGTAGACTGGCCCCTGGATGATCTAGGATCTAGGATGGATTCACTATGTGTCTGCCTGTTGGCAGGCTGTTGGCAAAGGTGACAGGAGTGACTGGGCCATGGTCTCTCATCCTCCAGCAAGCTAGCTCTGGCTTCTCCACATGGTAGTTGTCTCAGAATTCCTAAAAGCAGCAAGAGAGAGCAAGCTCCAACACACAAGACTTCACTTGCAGCATGTTTACTAAATTCCCATTGGTTAAGCAAATCACAAGGCTGGCCTGGAATTAATGAAAGAAATAATTTATGGCCATTTTTTTAGTCTACCACAATCATCCTTATCGCCATCATCATAAAAACCAATATTTGTTGAGCATTTACTAAGTGGCTGTTCCAATCATGTTACTATGTTTATCAAAGCTTGTAATTCTTAGGGCTTCCTTGGTGGCGCAGTGGTTAAGAATCTGCCTGCCAATGCAGGGGACACGGGTTCGAGCCCTGGTCCGTGAAGATCCCACATGCCACAGAGCAGCTAAGCCCGCGAGCCACAACTACTGAAGCCCACGGGCCTAGAGCCCATGCTCGCCCACGAACCACAACTACTGAAGCCCATGGACCTAGAGCCCATGCTCGCCCACGAACCACAACTACTGAAGCCCACGGGCCTAGAGCCCATGCTCGCCCACGAACCACAACTACTGAAGCCCACGGGCCTAGAGCCCATGCTCTGCAACAAGAGAAGCCACCACAATGAGAAGCCCGCACACCAGAACAAAGAGCAGCCCCTGCTCGACGCAACTAGAGAAAGCCCGTGCGCAGCAACGAAGACCAAACACAGCCAAAAATAAATAAATTTTTTTTAAAAAGCTTGTAATTCTTACCACAACTTTATGGGGCAGCTACTATCATATCCCCCTATTGGAGAAAAGCATACTGAGGCACAGAATGGAAAAGCAAATTATACAAAGTCACACAGCTGGGAAGCAGAGGAGCTAGGACTCAAACCAACACTCTAGAGCAACGCTCATAATTACTGTTTTATACGGCCTCCTCTTCCCATTCTGTGTACATGGGATTTTCCACAATTGCTTCTTTTTTTCAAGTGGATAATCTAATAAGAGGTTATAGCCTATTTTTAACATGTACCCTGAGCACTGCCATATCTACCACCACTTCATCCATATTTCAGCATTTTTCCAACAAGCACTTTGAATTCAGCTCATCCAGTATTGATATGAATGACATGTTTTAGTACAGATGGTGGTAGAACCTTAGCTATCTTTCTGATTCTTTGTGGATGGGGTGTTAGCAGTAGTGATGGCAGCTCAGAGCTTTATTCTGGGAGCTCTTCATCTCTTATTTCTTCAGACAAGTTTGAGGGCTTGGAAACAGCTGATAGCAATGCTGAACAAGTACTTAATATATACATGACATTTATATATGTTGGAGGTGAGCTGCAACAGCCCTTAAGAGTAGAGGCCATGGCTTTCTCTCTGTATTCTCAGAAACTAGCACAGGGAAGAGCACACAGAGGACAGATTGGAGGAGCTCAGTACGGGTTTATCGTATGTATCTACCTCCATATCGATATTCCATTAAAGCAAGTGTCACAAACACGTATACTAATGGTGACCAGATGATTGGCCAGATGTGCTCACTAGAGAGTGATGGGGACTGGCACGAACTGGAGAACTCATGGAAATGCTCAGCGTTGCCAGATTGTTCCATTTTTCAGATGATGCTCTAACTTCAGATGTGTATATAAACTTTCCTGATTTTAAAACAGTGTGTGTCAAATGAAGCAGGTCCCTTGGGTGAACCTGGCCCACGGCCAGCGAATTGTTGACCCCCCCTACATTAGACACTTGTTGGCATCTCTCTGTTGTATCACAACTGTCCTAAAGGCCTGAGGAGGAAACCTTTAATAAGAATAAGGCAGGGACTTCCCTGGTGGCGCAGTGGTTAAGAATCCGCCTGCCAATGCGGGGGACACGGGTTTGATCCCTGGTCCGGGAAGATCCCACATGCTGCGGAGCAGCTAAGCCCATGCGCCACAACTACTGAGCCTGTGCTCTAGAGCCCATGAGCCACAACTACTGAGCCTGCTTGCCACAACTACTGAAGCCCATGCGCCTAGAGTCTGTGCTTCGCAACAGGAGAGGCTACCGCTGTGAGTAGCCCGCGCACCACAACGAAGAGTAGCCCCCGCTCGCCACAACTAGAGAAAGCCGCGTGCAGCAAGGAAGACCCAACGCAGCCAAAAATACATAAATTACTTAATTAATTTTAAAAAATAAGAATAAGGCAAAGATGGAGCACTGAAATGATAAGAGAGGCAGGACTTCGAGAAAGCTGGGTGATGGTCTATTTCAGAGATTCCACTGAGGTCAAGGATATGAGAATAAGAAACGGCCATTAGATTAGAGCAAATTATTCCATACAATGCTACATTCGCAGGCTATGTTCTTTAACAAAAATCCATGGTCAAATAACATGAGAAATACTCAAAACATTCAGTTAAACAAAATAAAATAGATTTCTTTACTCTGACCCTTTTATTGTTGTTAATATTTTAATAAGCAATGTAAGTCTTCAAAAGTAGAAATACATACTGAGTTTTTCAAACTTCCATGATCAAGGAGTCCTTATTTCATGCAGTTCGTCTAGGGCTAATGATTTGAGGAAGACACTTTGGGAAAGATCGATAAGGGACTGAATGAGACATTGGGACTCTCTGAAGGCATGGGATGGAAACTGGAACACATCGGGTAATGAGTGTGGCCATAATGAGCCAACGGAGCAGCTTGGCAAGTAAAGAAAGTGGGTCAACACATTGGTAACTAGGAACCATCAGCATGTTAGTTTTTGTAAAATAAAACCTTTTTAGGATCATTCCTCTGCTGAAAACAAACAAATAGACAAGCAAAAAAGTGAACGGTTTCCCACCTCTGATGGATTAAACCTCTTTGCTTGACATTCATGGCTCTCCTTTATCAGGCCAACTGACCTTTCCAATTTCCCAGTTATTTCCCTACACTCACTCCCTGCTCTTAATACCTGCTCTGCTCAGTGTCCTTAGGACATATTCACTGTTTCAGCCTCTTCACCTTTACTTACCATGTGAGTTGCCTCCCCCAGCTGCCCCAGTTAGAGCCATGCCTGTTTTCCAAGGCACAGCTCAAATCTTCTTTCCCTCTGAATCCTTCTTTAGCTATCAAATCTCACAGTGGGCTCTTTTCCCTGAATGTTTAGAACATTTACTTCTGAAGGACTGTCTCGAGACTTAGTGTGTTGGGAATTGCCTGTATGATTTGGAGCTGAGAGAAGAAAATCACATCCGGAGCTCTGCAGCTCTCTACCCCCAATTGTCCTCACAGTACACCCAAATAAGGTTAGGATGATATTATCCAGCAGCACCTGAGAGCAAGGGTATAACCCCATCACAGCGAATTGCATAGACTGTGCTCTGTTGTTAAACAACCACCTGCTGCTCCTTGAGGATAGAGTCCATTCTCTTCTTGCTCAACAGTAATGGGTGCCATTTCTAGACACTAGACTGAGCACTTTATATGCATTGTCAGGGTGAATCCCACACCATCTCTAAGAAGGGGCATTAGTATCCTCTCCGGCTGGTCAAGGCATCCCATATACCTGACCCCAAGCCTGGGCTATTTCTGTCCCAGCACACCGTCTCCGTGGCCACACTGGCCACCAGAAATTTAGACAGAGAATTAAAGCTAAAGAATCTGCACTCTGCCTTCAAGTAGCAGGTATATACCAGTAGGCAGAGGAAGGCAGAGTAGAACTCTAGTTAGGGTGTCAGCACAGTTTGAATATCAGGGGGGATTCTGGGTACATTCTAGGGTCTCCTAAGGACCCAGCACAGCTCAACAGGGGTCCTTTTGAGTACCCAAGGGCTCTAGTTAAGGTGAGATTTGGAGTGTGCAGCATCACGAGGGCGCATGCAGGGTCTGGAGGGCATGCAAGGGTCTTCCCTTCCCTGGCCACTCACTGGTGTCAACAGAGGGGGTGACCTCAACTTCCACCCTACTATGAGCTTTTTGCTTATCTGTCTTCCTTATTAAACTGTGAACTCTTTGAGGGGAGAAGCTGTCTTATTTTCCCAGGCCTGACACATAACTGGTATATAAACACTGATATAATGAATGAATGACAAGTCAACCAAGGCAAGGTGCTCAAAGTGACATGATGGAGACAACACAATACAGTAAACCTTTATTCCACCATCAGAAAGCTGGATTAACTCACCCATGTTTTCTTTCTTCCCTGTCGTTTATACACTACCCAGAAGGCTCTGGCTTCCCAGAGACCTTGACAAAACCCCAAACCTCCCAGAAATAATGTCAAACCTCATAATTTTCAGGTCTCATCTTCTAAATTAGATTGTGAAGTCCTGTAGCACAAGAGGTGTGTTACTCTTTGTACATGCCCCACATCTTTTATCTCAGTGCTTCTCACAGAACAGATCTATATAAATGCCTGTTGAACGACTGTATTGGAATGGATTGGAATTATGGCTGGGAGACTGTCCGAATAATCCTATCTCCTTGAGATAATTCTTGGTGAATTCAGATGATGAGGGAAAGAGGAAATCAGGATAGTGGCAGAGACAGAAGGAAAGACGGAAGGAGGAAAAGTGGGTAGGATCTGGCAACTCATTGGATATGGAAAAAGTATTCAAAGGCTTTGATCCAAGCTGACAGATTGAAGGATTACGCCCGAGAGAGAAATATAGATGTTCTCCTGCCCTTTAACCCTCTCACCCTTACTTCATTTTGAGCATGGAGGGAAGATTCCTCATGAATCAGTCTGCAGTGTTCCTTGGAGATAGATCTGGGAGAGTCACTCAGGAGGGTCCAGAAGGACAAAAAGGAAAGGTTTGCCCTTGTCCCGCTACAGACGAGCTTTATTCTGCTGAGGAGGAGGAGGAGAAATTTGAGCTGAATATATTTTTGGTTCGTACAAGTTGTAAGTGCTCTGTTTGATAGCAAGGTTGTTTGAATGGCCCATTTCATAACTACACATAACTTTCCCAAATAAATGGTGTCTGTAGAATGTTCAGGTTAATGCATGAGTCCAGTGTTCACGAGTGTTTGCACTTAGAGCGACTGAGCCTTCTTTCTTAATAAGTCATCTTGGCATTTTGTCAACAAGTTAATTTGCTTTTCTAAGAAACTAGATTAATACTTCCTGTACTTTGTGCTATTCACAGATCTACAGTGCAGTGAGAAGGGGAGAAGAAACAGAAGAGACAATTAGATCTCTTCTCCATTTCTTCACAAAGCTCCCAGCCTCGGAGACAGCCCATGAAAGGATTAGCATTGGTCCGTGCTTAAAGCAATGTGTCCAAGACACTGTTTGTGAGTATCGTGCCACCCTCCAAAGGACTTCCATATCTCAGTACATCACCGGCTCTCTCCTAGAAGCCACCACATCTTTAGGAGCAAGAAGTAACCTTCTCAATTCTTTTGGAGGATCCACCGGACGAATGATGCTGAAAGGTAATGTCTGAAATTTCACTTTTAACTTTTCTTCTTTGAATGCAGAAAAGAATCTAAGTTAACGTTTATTGCAACTCCTGATGGAAAATTGAGTCCACGTATCAGCAACTTTAAGAAAAGATAGCTGCTTTAAGAGAATATATAAAAAGATAGTCCTCTATCAAAATCCCTTAAGGTATAAACATTCCGAATGATAAGCATTAAGATATTGAAATTTTTTTCAAAAATGGCTAAAAGGCTATCTTTATTTTTTTAAGTTATTCAGATAAGTGGTTTCTCCTAGTGGTAGTCTATGACAGATGTCAATTATTGTAAAAAAAAGCCTTGTAAACAAGTGTAGTCATGTGGCCACAGTGAAAACCAACTGTTTCATTCAAAACAGAGTGGAATATAGTTCTCGTTTCTACACAGAATCAGTAGGTTCATGTTGACCAGAAGAGCTAAAGGCCATCTTCCAGTGACTCCCATCTTAAAAGATAAGATAGGTGTCCTGCTGAAAAATGAAAGCCAATGGAAAATGGGATCAGAACTTCCCAGCTACTTCCCACAAGTAGCAGAAAGGCGAGTCAGAAATGGCAGTGCACCAAAGAACCTTGGAGATTTATGCACTGCACAGCTGTCACCACCCGCTTGGCAGCCTTCCCTGGCAGGAAGATGCCAGCCAGACGGGGACCATGCAGGGCAGCATTCCACTGCCTGGGGGCTGCCAAGACCTCAATCTGACATCCGGCCACTTCTCTCAAGGAGAGCAGCTCTTGTCCCTCCACAGCAAGCCCCAGACCTGCGATTATCAGGCCAGTGGCCTTCCTCCTTGATCCTCAACCTCCCCACTCCCAGCACCCCTTGGGCGGACCCTAGAGGGGGTTCACACCTGAGTGGGTGCCATGTTGATTTGTTTTCTAGAGTCACCTTCACTTTTGTGGATTGGTTATAAAGAATGAATGAACAAAAACACAAAATGTGGGACAACTAATCCAAGAGACTAAAGAGGAGACACTTGGTTTCATATGTGTTTCATTCATTCAGCATATGTTTTTTGAGCCCCTACTAGGTGCTGGGTAGGGAACAAAACATAGCCCCTGCCCCCAAGGAACTTGCAGTCTCTAGGTAGTAGGCAGTTTCCCCTATACATAGGATTCAAGATTTCCCTACTCTAATGAGGCTCCTGGTAACTGCCAAGCTTACATTCTCCATCAATGCTCTTCCTGGGAATTTGGGCTGAGATTAGCATATAGAGTTGGCATTGCTTCAGTGCTTGTGACTCTATGTGAGGACCTTATCCTGTGAGTTAATCAAGCTGTGTTGATCAGATACCCACTCTGTGCCCAGCAGTGTGTAGGTGTTATGGGCGATCCTAATAAAGTACAAGTCAATTTACTCGCCTTTAAGTTGTTTATGATCCTAACGAGGAGGCCACATTTGCATGCACCAAGTATTCAAAGAACAGACTGCAGAGAGTTAAATGCCAAATAATGTGGAAGTGGCTCTAAGTGTTCAAAGAGTTTGGAGACAGAGTTAATGTTCCATGTGACAAATGGCTTGGCCGCAAACAAACAGAAGTCAATAAAAGCCACTTTGTTTCTTCCCCATTAATTGCAAAAGGGCAGATCTCCAGGCTCCCCAACCAAGGCAGGCTGCCTCCAGGCTTACACAGACCTTTGGGGAGAAAAAAGGAGGCCACTGGTTAAGGTGTCTGTTGCCCTGATAATAACTTGATCTCAATTGCTCTTTGCCTGTCTGTATTCAGATCAGAACTCCTATCAGCATTCCCATCTCTGAGACTGGTTGAATCATCAGCTAATATGTTATCTTTAAATGGGGGTTTTATGCAAGAGTTGGGAGTTTCTTTTACTTTCTGTTTTGCAGCTCTTTAATGGTTTCTGATATCCCTCTGTTAGTAGCTTCTGCTGAATAATACAATTAGCCAGTTGGCTTCAGCTCCAAGCTAATTTCTATAGCTCTGACTTGCTCTCTTGGAAACCTTTTTCAACTTCAGTGCCCACTCCCCTGAGGTTTTCAAAGTCTATATGTGCCACAGTGAAACATACATTTCTTTAACATGCAGTGAGAGATAATGGTCAATAAAAAAATCACACATGGCTGTTCAAAGTCATGGAGTGTTTATGGAACCTATAGGTTCAGCATACTGACTAGTTGAGTCTTGAGCTCTGTTGGTCGTGTACTCCAGCAGGGGGTCTAGAGGATATGCTTGGCTGCTGTGCAGTGCTTTTCTGCTTGTATTATAGTTCACTGTGTGTCCTGTGGCACTGAGTAGGCCAACAACTTTCAGCTCTCTGTCACCAATGAAAATCTGTGGGAAGTGTGTAACACACTCAGTCCCCAGTTTATAAATGACTTGTGTTCCAGAAGTTCATTTCTCAGGAGCTGTGTGTAACTTAGAATACTTTCCTGGAGAAGCAGTATTAAACGTTGTGATTTGGTTCCCAGACTCTAGTCCTCAAAAACCCCTTTAACCCATAACACAATTGAAATCTACACACTTCCCATGGAACAAAGAGAAAAACACAATTATTAGAATACTGAGAATCAGCCTCCAGGAAAAGAGCAATACAAGTGAGTTAAAAGACATTTCTTGTTGAGGGGAAATAATTTTAATTAAGATGAGTAGAGTTAAATTAAAACTTTTATGGAGCTTTTGTAAAGAACTTTGGGCCATTTCAGAGATTTTAGATGTTGACATCTGTAGTTCTGTTGTTATGGTTAATTATCTTTTGAAACTCGTATCTAACATGAAAGATTCAGAAAATTATTATCCCAGTAAGTTTTATTTCTTTTCTTTTAATGAGAGAAGGGAAAAGGAAGGCAGGGCAGGGTTTATAATTTTTTTCCCAAAGGGAAAGGATAAGGAAGAGGGTCAAAAAGAATGACCTCTTCCATGAGAGAGATCACATTTGAAGTGGATTAAATGGAGTTGGAAAAGGTAGAAAAAAAGGAGGAGGGCAAAAGACAAATGCTGTATGATTCCTTTTATATGGGGCACTTAGAATAATCAAAATCATAGAGACAAAGTAGAATTGTGGTTGCCAGGGGCTGGTGTGGGGTGAGTATGGGAGTTACTGTTAATGGGTACAGAGTTTCAGTTTTGCAAGATGAAAAGAGTTTTGGAGATGGATTGTGGTGATGGTGGCATAACATTATGAATGTACTCATTACCACTCAACTATATTAAAAATGGTTAGGATGCTGAAGTTTTTGTTATATGTGTTTTACCACATACACACACACACACAAAAGAATTGAAGAATTTAAAAAGGAGGAGGAACATGTTATGTAGGTCTTTGGTGCCAGGTCCATTAAGATGTTAGAAAGAACCGAAAAAGAAAAAGACATATGAAGACAGCTTTTCACGTGACCTGCAGGTGCCCCAAGTCAACTTGTCTCCTGGAAGTGGTTATGATTACGAGATGAGGGTTGGAACTGCCTATAGTAGGTGAGAATAGGAGGAGAAAATGTGCAACCCCTTCTTCACTATTCACAGGGCATTCACAAGTCAGGAATTGGTAACTTAAGTGTTGATTAGTCAGAGTTCTGCAGCCTTGCAGCTTTACCACAGTCTACAGGATTCTGCTAACTCTCTGAAATCTCCATCAGCTTGCACACCTCCAGTGGTACAGGTGGCCCTAGAAAAACAGCCAACAGTCAGTACATTCCTGGTTTTCTGCCTTCAGGACCAATGAGGATGGTCCATCTACTAAGTGGAAAGTTTGCCAAATAATGAGAAACATTTTCTGATATGAAGCATCGAAAAGCAAGGGTATGCCCTTGATTACAAGGATGTACTGTCTCAAAATGGAAAATGGAGAGCTTACACCAGGGACTGTGTAAGGACTGTCAGGGACTTCCACTAGTTGAGTACAATCAAGATCTTTCTACTTCCCATCTGGTTCCCCTTCTCTTCCTTCCCATTAACCTTGTTAGAATCGCAGGACCAACTCTGTATAGCAGTGGCAGCCAAAAGAATTATTAACTTCAGTAATCAGGAATACATTTTCTAAATCCACCTGCTTCTGTTTCTTTTTTTCCAATGTACTCCCTACTAAAAATTACAAAATCACAATAAAGTAAAAAGCAAGAGAAAAGAATAAGATAATTGATAGTAATGTAAAGCACTGAAATAGCAAAAGTAAAAAAAGTAGTGACAAGGAGGAGGATTTTTCAATGTAAGGAGGCTAAATGTTTTCAAATGTGCATATTGTATCAGCCAATATAATAAATTTAGTACATTAAACTCAATTTCTCCTCAAATTGTTCCTAAGTAAGTTTGTAAATTAAAGGATTAAATATTTATGTATTACCAGGACAAAGCATAGTTACCCATATTTAAATTATGTAGTAGACAGTGCTCATTTTTAACCAGTTTAGGTATGTGTATGTATAGAATAGCTATTAATAAATAAAGTTATTCATCATATAAAGACCATAGATAGAATATCAATATGAAAACAAAAACTGCCCTACAAATGTAATATTCTTATTTGAAAATGGGGAATATTCTGTTTCTGATAGAAAGGTCTGATAAATTTTCAACTTATTTTCTTCTACTGCAATAAGTATGTTCTATTTGTGTCTTCTTCTAAAGTAAATGCCTTTGAGTATAAAAATAAGAAGTCCTAATAAGAATACACACACACGCATTTGAACTATGTGCTTGTACCTCATAAATAATTTAGTTTATTAAGGCTGTCCTGGTTGACTTCCTCATAATCAAAACAATTACCCTTTACATGCCTACCAGGCAAGGGAAGGCATATCCATAGTTCTAATTCCAAGATTTCAGTGTATTTAAAGAAATCCTCTGACTTACTAGTTTTGTGACCTTGAAATTATTTCATTGATGTTAAAGTATGCTTTAATGTAACTTGGGGTATGTTTTTGTGCCAGTTAATCGGCTAAAAAGTGTTCATTCACTGCCCACTATGGCCTAGGGCTGTGTCACCTCTGGGAAGAATGTGACAGATCACATCTGGAAGCCTTCAACTTGTAAAATAATATTTCTCACTCCAGAGAAGATGTAATATTAGGTTTCAGGTCTACTGAGGTAGCCCTTACTACCCTCAAGAGATTCATAAAGTGCAAGGCTAGTCAGTTGATGGTGGGGTCTGTAGCTCACGGAGCTGGGAAGTTTGGTAGGCACAAGACAAAAGCCCTCTGCCTTGGGACACAGGTGGCCAGGTGTCATCCAGGAGTGTGGCTCCATGTCGAGATGTACCTAAACATGCTCAGGTGTGACTGAAGAGTGTGACTCCACACCCATGCTTATAACCAGGGGGAGCTTCTCCAAAGCTCCAGTGAAGAGCGAAGTTACCTACCTCAGATATTACTGGAGACATGATGCTTCTTGAGTCAAAACAATTGTGTGTATTTTGGGGGAGAAAGAGGGTGAAGCAGAGGAATTACATTTATTTTTTAATTTTTTCAAGATGACATCCCCATTACTGATATCTCTGAAATTTTTTTTTATTTACTCTTTATTAATTAATTAATTTATTTATTGGTTGAGTTGGGTCTTTGTTGCTGCATGCGGGCTTTCTCTAGTTGCTGCGAGCGGGGGCTACTCTTTGTTGCAGTGCGCGGGCTACTCTTTGTTGCGGTGCGCGGGCTTCTCATTGCGGTGGCTTCTCCTGTTGCGGAGCATGGGCTCTAGGCACGCGGGTTTCAGCAGTTGTGGTTCACGGGCTCAGTAGTTGTGGCTTACGGGCTCTAGAGCGCAGGCTCAGTAGTTGTGGCGCACCGGCTTAGTTGCTCCGCGGCATGTGGGTTCTTCCCAGACCATGTCTCAAACCCATGTCCCCTCCATTGGCAGGCAATTCTTAACCACTGCACCACCAGGGAAGCCCCTCTCTGAAATTTTAAACTCTTCCATCTGTAAAGAGAAAGTTGGGTAAAGGGAAGGATTAAAATTAGAATTATAGTAATAGCTGTGAACATTTTTTAGTTCTTGCTTGGTGCCAGGTATTACTCTGAATGCTTTATATGTGTGATTTCATTGACCATTCAATGGTCCAATGAGGGTGGTACTGTCTACTAATGAGGAAACTGAGACCCAGAGACATGAAGAAACTTGCCTAGGTGTACACAGATAGTCCGTGATAGAGTCAGCACTTGAAACCAGACAGCCTGTTGAGTGCTTACTGTGATTCAGGCAATGCACCAAGCCCTTCATCTGCATTATTTCATTTAGTCCTTATTGTGGGTTGACTTGTGTCCCTTGAAAGAAATATGTTGAAGTTCAAACCCCAGTTCCTACAGATGGGACTTTATTTGGAAATAAGATCTTTACAGATGTAATGGAGTTAAGATGAGGTCATTTTCAGTTAGAATCGGCCCTAAACCCAGTGACTGGTCTTCTTTATCAAAAGCCCATTCACTCCTCACTTACTACCCCATTAAAAACACAATCTCCTGTTCTTTCTGCAGTGGACCCCAGCTGGGCTTTGTGAAGAGAGAGGTCTGCTCGGTTGGAATAGAGACCTGGGGTGTTGACTGATAAGGGAAACTCCTCCGGGAGGGCCAGGGACAGATAGAGGGGCTGATGGTAACTGGCAGAGGGAACGGGGCACCCAGGTGTAAAGGCATGAGACAGGAAAAGGCACAGTGTGTTCAGGGACTGCTGGTCTACCAGGCAGTTCTGGCCAAAGCTTGGGGCATACAGGGAGTAAGTAGGAAGGCATGGGCTGGGCTGGGGGGAGAAAATAGGTCTCCATAGGGTTGTATTTCATGATAAAGAGCTTGGCTTTTACCTTGTAAGTAATGAGAGACACTGAAGGGTTCTAAGGAAGCGTGTGATGTGATCAGACTGTGTTTTTAGGAAGATCCATCTGGCTGCAGTGTGGGGTGGGGCTGCTCAGAGTGTCACCCTTAGCCCACCTGCATCAGAATTGCCCAGCCTGAGTGTCCAAAGTATAGCTTTCTGGGCTTCACCCCCAAACCTACCGAATTAGGGTCTCTGATACTTCAGGTGAGTATGTTTGGTGTGGAAGGTGGATGGAAGAAAAGAGCAGTGAGAACTGGAGGCATTTAAGAGGCTGTTGCTAAGGCAATGTAGGGTGCTGCTGGCACATTTAGTAATTGGTAAAAATTACGAAAAGACCCCCTCCTCACTCTCTGCAGAGTGATACAGCCTCATACCCACGCATATCGTTTAGTGCACAGCATGTGGGCTGGATCTCGGACCTCCCCTCCACTCAGGTAAGGACTTTTGTGCAGTGCACAGACTGTTCACTGTACCAAAGAGTCTAAATCCTTGGGAAGCAGCAGAGAGGTGTAAGTAAGAGGTAGAATTAATAGAATGTGGAGACTGAATGGATGTAGTGGGGATAAAGGGAGTTAGGTTTAAGATGACCATGAATTTATCTTTAAAAAAATAATTTCAAATCCTTCCAACATGTTACTAATGGCAAAAGATAATAGAATTGTTGGATCATATGCCCATCCATCCTTCCCATCGCTTTAAGAAATCAAGAAATTAAGGGTTGGTTAAATCCTAACATTGAATTCAGAAAGGTGGTTGGTAAGGACAGCAACCCCAGCCAGTCACTTGGAGTTCCTCTGTTTGAGCTGATCATAAAAATGTCAAGTCCTAGTTACAGAAACTCAGAGTGGGCCATATTCCTGAAATTCATTTGCAAGATAGTTATTTGAAACTCTATACCCAAAGAAACAGCAGCAACTGGATTCCAAGCCTTCCTCCCAAAGCTTGCTTACCACGTATAAAACTGAACTCATAACTATTTTAAATCAAAAAGTCCTAAAAGGTGACTTTTCAATGTCAGTAAGCAAATGTTTTCCCAAAACAAACTGGAATAAGAAATCGCCAACATTACTGTTGGTGGGAATGTAAATTGATACAGCCACTATGGAGAACAGTATGGAGGTTCCTTAAAAAACTAAAAGGAGAACTACCATACGACCCAGCAATCCCACTCCTGGGCATATAGCCTGAGAAAACCATAATTCAAAAAGAGTCATGTACCACATTGTTCATTGCAGCACTATTTACAATAGTCAGGACATGGAAGCAACCTAAGTGTCCATCAACAGATGAATGGCTAAAGAAGATGTGGCACATATATACAATGGAATATTACTCAGCCGTAAAAAGGAATGAAACTGAGTTGTTTGTAGTGAGGTGGATGGACCTAGAGAGTGTCATACAGAGTGAAGTAAGTCAGAAGGAGGAAAACAAATACCATATGCTAACACATATATATGGAATCTAAAAAAAAAAAAAAGAAGTGGTCATGAAGAACCTAGGGGCAAGATGGGAATAAAGATGCAGACCTACTAGAGAATGGACTTGAGGATACAGGGAGGAGGAAGGGTAAGCTGGGACAAAGTGAGAGAGTGACATGGACATATATACACTACCAAACGTAAAATAGATAGCTAGTGGGAAGCAGCCGCATAGCACAGGGAGATCAGCTCGGTGCTTTGTGACCACCTACAGGGGTGGGATAGGGAGAGTAGGAGGGAGGGAGATGCAAGAGGGAAGAGATATGGGAACATATGTATATGTATAACTGATTCACTTTGTTATAAAGCAGAAACTAACACACCATTATAAAGCAATTATACTCCAATAAAGATGTTAAAAAAAAGAAAAGAAATTGCCGCATTGATCCCGAAAGAGGAAGGTTTAGAGAAGGATAAAGAGCAGATGGATAGCCTTGGGGGAGTTAAGAAATACATTTAAACTGAAATGTAAAGAGAGAAGATTAAGAATAGTATTTAAAGCTGAAGCAAAGAGTTACCAATAGAAAACTAAAACTAAAAAAATATAACTTGCAATAATGGGGAGAAAGGGCCAAATTCCTCATCTTTCATCGAGGTGATTAAATGTATTCTTCTTGAAACAGAAGAGAATATATTTTTTTAAATGGGATGAAAATCTTTTTTACAGTTAGGAGATAACTGCCGAAGAATAGACACAGAATCATGCAAAAATGGTTACCTCCAAGAGAGGCCTCTTACTTGTCACCTCCTATCCATCCTTACTATTTGAATGTTAATTTCCATGTGCACCTACTACATGAGTGATGTTTAAAAAGAGGCATTTGGAGCCTGTGTGAAGACTGATGGATTCAAGCCGCTTGTTTCCAATGGTATTGTTTTCTGCAGCCATAATGAAGACCATTTGGGGCTCACATTCAAATGAGAAGGGAGACAGAGGCTTTGTTGAAGCAAGCAGAGAGAGGGGCTCAGAATCAAAAAGACAAGTATTATCTGGGGCTCTCTTTGTCCTGTAGGACTCTCAGCCTCTGAGTTGCTTCTTGGTTAAAAGAAATTGAACAGGAGCATCATTCTGTCTTTTGTTCGAGTCTTGACTTCAACACTGTGTCATCTTGAATAGGTGACTTTGCCTTTCTAGGCTTTAGCGTCTGCCACCATAAAGCAGGAATAAGAGCAACAACCTCATAGAGTTGTTCTGAGGATTAAATGAGATAATGTATATGAAGAACTTAGCATAGTATCTGGCATCTAATTTGTGTTCAGTAAATGTTGCAGTGATGATGTGATGCTGAGGGTGATGATGGTGGTAATGATGATTGCTGCCACCCTTTGCCAACCCCGTGAAATGCCAGCCCTCCACTGTTCTTTTTTTTTTTTAATTTTTATTGACATATAGTTGATTTACAATGTTGTAATAGTTTGAGGTGTACAGCAAAGTGAATCAGTTATACATATACATATACACATTCTTTTTTTTTTAGATTCTTTTCCCATATAGGCCATTAGAGAATATTGAGTAGAGTTCCCTGTGCTATACAGCAGGTTCTTATTAGTTATCTATTTTATATATAGTAGTGCGTACATGTCAATCCCAATCTCCCAATTTATCCTTCCCCCGTCCCCACCCCCCACCTCCTGCCACCTTATCCCCTGGTAGCCGTAAGTCTCTGCTCTTTGCCAGGTCTCCCTGGCTATGGGCTCAGAGAAGTAGCATCTTACAGGACACTTGAAAGGAGGTATCTAGAGGCTGGAGGCTGCCCCTATGTATGGTTTTCCTTAGGACTCATGCATCAGGCCACTCATTAATTCATTTAACAAATATTTGTTGAGCATCTTCTATGTGCCAAGCACTGTGTTAGGCCCTGAGGATAAAACAGTGAATAAGACAAAGTCACCTGATAGTGGAGGAGATGGGCAGGTATACATGCAATTTTAGGACAGTAAATAAATGCTGTAGTTGAGATAAGAACAGGCTGTAGGGGCTCAGAGGGAAGTCCCTGTACCATCTTGAGTGAAGTCTGAGGTTTCTAAAACCATTTTAGAGCCTGGAGAAATGTGAACATCTATTTAACCAAGGAAAACAAGCCCTCACCTATATTATGATGCTTCTGTTGTTTCAGCTTCATTCTCTGCTGATATCATCTCTCTTCCCTCCAGAGTAGAAAAGATGCTAAGCATTTATTCCTGGGATTGGGCACCATGTCTCCTAAGATTGGTATAAAATTTAGTGTTCAAGTTAGAATTTGTACATTTTTATGAAGATGGATGGATTACTCTTTACAATAAAATTAAATGAGATTTTTTTCAGTACGTGTACCTAATCCTTTTGAGTGTTTTAGATTGTTTAAAGAACAAAAACCTCATTTAAATGAGCTATGAAAATTCTTGTCCATGGGAACATTTATAGAACATAATGGAAAATGCTTATAATTTGTTTATAATAACATGTGGGTCAGTAGCAAATATTTAAGAGGAAAAAAAAGAGAAGATCTCAGGATAGTCTGAGTCATTATTTAAACTTCTGTCGGAATTGAGTCTTAAAACCAAGAAACTTAACTAGCACAGTTAAAGTAGTAAGAGGCATTTTAAGAGTGTTTAGTTTTCAATGGACTAAATTCTAACAGAAGATTTTACCATCTTCTGGAAAGTCTACAATGTTTTGCCAACTGGAAATATGTACATATTTGGTATTTTAAGTCTTTTAGCTCTGTATTTCATTATAACAACAAACTTTTTAGAAAATAATTTCTATAATATTAATCCCATAAATGATTCTATGATGGCCTGAACAAATGGATGCTTCAACCCCTCTGAGACTCTACCTGTGAATTTTACAGTCACCAGAAACACCCTTGGTAACAGTCGTGGGTATTTTACCCCAGTTTATACGCAGAACCACATTTTTACATTAATAAGCAGACATCTGAAATCCATTTCAAGCAGATATCGTTGTGGGTGATCTGAGAACATGGAGGGGAACTGAGAGCATAAAAACTTTCAGAGACTCTGGCAACTCACAAGATCTGAGCTTATGGACTGCCAACTCTAGAACCAAAACCTTTAACTGGGCTTAGTGGGGCAAAGCCAGCATTTGGTCCCAAGTCTGTCTGATTCCCAATCCAAGTTCTTAACCATTAGGAAACCCTCCAGTTTTATCTCCCACTCAAATCTCAGCCTGTCCTGAGCATGTGTGTGTGTGTGTGTGTGTGTGTGTACATACATATATAAGTACAACATGGAACCCCCAATTTGAACACAGGTCCGTCTGACTACAAAATTGATCACTTCTCTGTGTACCTGCTACCTCCTTGACCTAGATACCTCCAAGGACTTCAAGGCTATCTCAGGCATTCTTTGATATGGGTACCTATGGGGGTGGGTGGAAGGCTTTTCCCTTCTACAGCTGAGTCAGCAGTCATAGCACAGAATCAACCAAATGGGAGAGGAAGTCTCAGAAAATATTTGTTGAGTGAATGAATGAGTAAATGAATACCTGCACACAACTCTAGGCTAACACACAGTTACCTGTACTAAGTAAAACCAGAAAAGCACGTTTAAAGCCATCTGATTTGAACCTGTGAGCATCACCAATATTTAAAGTTAACTTACCAGCAATGGCTATTTTTCAAACATCATTTACAAAAATCATTTGGGCTGGTCCCAGCCCTGCTCAATATGTAACTAAAGGTACATGGCAGAAGACAGACCATCTGAGAGCCACACAAGGCATATCTGATCTTCACTGGCCTCTGAGCAGAAAAGTCTTGCCCTATCCCACTGTGAGACAGACAGCCATGGAATGATTTCTCTCTAGTCTAGTTCTGTCACTGCTCTATATGCCCTCATACCCCTGGGCCTGTTGGCAAGTGCTTCTTAGGGCTTTATCTCTGCAAAGTGGACCCACACTGTTGTTGAGAAAAGAGAAAGGGGTAAAAAGGAGAGGCTCCAGTCTCTGCATTAGCCCTGCTTTGAAGGGTCTGGGGTCTCTTTCCTGAGCAAAGAGATGAGGGCACCTCCATTCCACAGCCCTCACGCTGAGAGAGGAGCCCCTATTTTCTCTCTGTCTTTGGGGAAGGCCCTCTTCTCTGTGGTCATCATACCCCAGCACACCAAGAACAGGCTGCTAGTGGTTGAAATTCAGTTACCTTGCAAATATTATTAAACACCTGCACTGCCAGGTATTAAGAATAGAACAGACATTTTCCCTACCCACATGGAGCTTAAAGACAAGTAGGGAATCATGTAATTACAAAAATAAATGACAAGTTGTGGCCATGGTACATGCTACCAGGGAAAGGGCCATGACTGTGTGAGACCCTCTAAAAGGGGGATTAAACCCAGGCAGAGAAGGCAATGATGTTTCCACTGAGGGCTAAAGGTCCAATAGATATTAACTAAGAGAAGGGGAGCTGGAAGAGTGTTGGAGACAGAAGTAATCATTTGTGCAAAGGCCCCATGGCAGCCGGGAGTATGGCAAGTGTGAGGTTTGAGTGGAGAGTGGAGATCTGGAGGGTTCCTCAGGAAAGTCTGGAGAACTCAGAGTGACAAAGGCTAACAGGTATTGGGTACTCACTGTGGGCCAGGCACTCTGAGAAGTGTTTTTT
Source organism: Balaenoptera physalus (assembly GCF_965194825.1). NCBI lineage: Eukaryota > Metazoa > Chordata > Mammalia > Artiodactyla > Balaenopteridae > Balaenoptera > Balaenoptera physalus. The sequence goes on along the minus strand of NC_138893.1, from coordinate 55,909,562 downwards.
TTTGTTTTTAAATATTATCTAATTTAAGACTCACATTTTTACACGTGAAAAAACTAAGCCACAGAGAGGCAAAACAAACTACCAGATAGTACAGGCTCTTGTTAAGGGCTCCTGTCTGTATCCCTAGGAGCCATGGAAAACCATCAGAGGGTTTTAAACAGAAGAAGAGACACAATAGGATTTCTCTTTCAAAAGGATGATTCTGACAAAAATCAACTAGAGATGCCCACACTTACACTGCCTCTCTAGCCCTCTTTACCCCCAAATAAAAATGTTTACATTTAAAACCGTCGAGGCTATTGAATCTGAAAACAAATGATATTCTGAAAGAGAGACGCAGCTTGTATGAGCTATAGTGCTATGTTGCTGTTCTGAGGAGGTGGGCAAAGGAGGAATAACCTAGTACCCCAGCTTTCTCTACTTTCTGGGAACTGTATCCCAAGAAGTTTAGAAGACAGGCTATGGTGTGGACTAGAAAGGGGGATTGAAGACACTCCCCCCTGCAGGCCCAGGGGGACTGTTAACACTCCCCCACCCCAAGCCAAACTCACTGAGTGCTGAGTCATAGCAGTGTCTTGCTTTGACCAGGAGAGCAAAAACTCCCTTGTGGGCCAAATCCAGACTATGTGGCTTTTTCTTTGACAGCTGCAGTATTTTTTTTACATTAGGAAATTTTGCATTAAAATGTAGAGTTCTGGCTTTTCTGACACCTCTGGGCCACCATTCTCCCTTGGCCCCTTGCACTGGCCCTGATGCATGCACACCCCGAAGCAAGACACACCAGCTCGCTCTCCCATATACCTGGCGCCGCCACTGGGTTGTCTCCCTCCCAGCTCAAGTCTCATTTTCTCACCCGTCTGACCCTGCAGACAGCTACATCTGTGTGTCCTGGATGGTATGCTAGGGAGGATTTCAGTTCATGGGTTTAGGAGGCTGGGCTGGAAGCAGGAAAGTCTTCTTTGAACCGGCTTCTGCTGGGGGTCTCATTCCAGGCACGAGATAAAGTACAGGGTGGGAAAGAGCACAGCGCCTGGGAAACAATGAGGAAGTGATTCTCAGCAATGATCTGTGGGCGGATACAGTGAGGCGTAAGGCTAATTTGGTAGATGTGGTCACAATTTGGAGAGAACAAGGTGAAAGTTTGGACCTAAAGCATTAGAAAGCCATCACAGGCTCTTAAGCAGGTTGAATTTTAGGAAGGAGAGACCAACAAAAACATGGTATAGGTCAAGAGCCTGGAGGTAGGACACCCTCGGAAGGAGGGAGAGTAGTAATTACAAACTTGCATGAGTATTCCCAGATCAGGAATGGTGCACTCAAAATAAAGGGCCAGAAGCCAGTGTGAACCCACACAGTTTTCATTGGCACGGGGCAGTGCTTACCGGAAAAAGATTGGTCATGAAAATTTAGCATCACAGGGAGAAAAATGAAATGTAATAAAAATTACGTTTGGTTAAGAATGGAGGCATTTTTACTATGACACAGCCCCACTGTGAAAATCTCTGCATCCGTGCCAAAGGGTGGCGCAGTTGGCTCAGCCCATGGGGCTGGGAGTGGGGCCTCCTCGGGCTTCCATAAAGCACAGATCTTGCCCAAATGTGGAAAACCTTTAGGGACATGAAAACCATGAGGGATCCATAGCCCTGATTTGAACCAAGCAGAATAAACAAACCCCTGCCCAAACTGGAACTCACTGGACGCCTTTCAGAGTTATCCAAGGGAAAAGGCTGGAGGCCTCAAGGGTCTTCAAGTGGGTTAATGTCTTGTCTCACTGATTCACTCCAGTCTGATATAACTGCGTGCTCTTCGGTCTTTGTCCTTTTTTGTAGTGTCTCTCAACACCTCAGTTGCAAACCCAGATATGAATTGTGTTCTGAACCTAAAACATATACAGTACCTTTTTTTTTTTTTCTGCTAATGGGATGTTAAAGCCCAAGTTAGAGCATCTGGAAGTGTGTTTCATGTTCAGGAACTGGGTTGGAAAAGTTCCAGAGAGCATTCACATTTTCCATAGACAGGGTTTTGGTAAGTTCCCAACCTCTTAAGCTCTTACCCTGTCTCTAGCTCACCTCTAGGAAATATAATGTAATATAACACACTATGAAAACATTTGCTGAGTGCTGGCCATGGCTTTGTCCTAGCCAGGGATGAAAACAATGAAAAAAGGCAGTGTCCTTCATCTCTAGGAGTCATTGATTTAGTTGACAGAAAGACTGATGTTCGAATATGTGGTTACACTGTACTGTGACACATATGAGGCAAAAATTAGTGATTAAGAGTGTGCACTTTGGTGACAGACAGACCTAAATCCCAGATCTACAACAGACAAGCTGTGTGACCTGGGGCAGATTACTTAACCTTTCTGTTAACTTAACCTTTCTAAGTTTTATCATCCTGCCTGTAAAATGGGGACAATGCAGATACTTGCCTCAAAAAATTATAACAGAATAAAATCAATGAACCTAATGAATATAAAGTGATTAGCACACTGTCCAAAACAAACAGAAAAAGGTGGAGATGGAGCAAAGAAGACATTCCAGAAATAGCAAGAACAGAGGCTTAGATCAGGATGGTTCTCGGGAGGGAATAGCAAGGGGTCAGGTTTGGCAGGAGGGAGGGAGCATGGAGGGGACTGTGGGAAATGGAGCTGGGGAGGGTGCCGTCGTCTGGAGGCCATCTGGAGCTGCAGGTGGCCCCTGGGTCAAGGCAGACCTCAGGAGGACGGGGGTCCAGACAGAGCTATTCCTGGCTCTTGCTCTCAGAGCTCATTTCTCCCATCCACCCCCATCCCTTCCCACGATTCCAGGCTGCATCAACCACCAACAGCACCTCACCTGCCTTGAAGGTCTCTCTCATCTTCCCGGTTAGCTCAGGTGGATCATGCACAGGTAAATTCCTTTTTCTCCTTCTCTGCCTCAGCCGTGAGAAAATTGGAATTTTTAAATGCAAACTCTTCCTTTAAAAAAAAAAAAAAAAGAAAGGATAGAAGGAAATGAGGGAGGAAAAAGAGATAGAAGAAGGGAAAGGGAGGGAAATGGATAGGGGATGGGATAGACATACAGATGTACAGTAACAGACGTGTTCAGCAAAGCACAGACTTACTACCTCATATATCAAAAGTGGGTCACAAAGATCAGCCTTGCCAATGGATTCCATTTGAAGGACTTCCTGTTCTTCTCTTCCTTGCTTCTGTCTGAATGTCTGGACTTGGAGAGATTACACTAGCTATCTGAGGAAGCGTCTGCTTGCTGACATGGATGCCACATCCCTTCCAGAACCTTCTCATCTCTCCACAGTGGGGGTAGGGGGGAGCCCAGGTCTTAGATTCCTTTGGCCTTAGGCTGTGTCACATTCCTTTGTGTTTATCAATCTCTCCATCTGTTCATTCAGTGACAGTTACTAAACTCTCCTCTCTGCAGGCGCCCTGCTGGGAGGAAGTTGGAGATAGAAACATAAGCTATAGGAGGTCCAAACAACAGTACTACAGACTCTGAAAACAGCACCAAGAAAGGACAAGGGCTACCCAGAGCACCTTTGTATCACATATATCATACCCAAAGGTGACTGCTTAGTGTTTAACTTGGACATAAATTCTGGTGGTATTGTTTTGGTTTTTTTTTTAAGATTTTTTTTTTAATTAATTAATTTTATTTATTTATTTATGGCTGTGTTGGGTCTTCGTTTCTGTGCGAGAGCTTTCTCTAGTTGTGGCAAGCGGGGGCCACTCTTCATCGCGGTGCGCGGGCCTCTCACTATCGCGGCCTCTCTTGTTGCAGAGCACAGGCTCTAGACGCGCAGACTCAGTAATTATGGCTCACGGGCCCAGCTGCTCTACGGCATGTGGGATCTTCCCAGACCAGGGCTCGAACCCGTGTCCCCTGCATTAGCAGGCAGATTCTCAACCACTGCGCCACCAGGGAAGCCCCTGGTGGTATTGTTTTTTTAAAAAGATTATTCTTGTACCTTTATTACTTTGGACCTAAAAGCAAAAAGCCTGCATTGCTTTAAAAATATTGTTATTAAGACTAATTTTTTCTACTGCTCAATTTAGTACAAATTAATGAGAAACCATGTATTTATGAAGTGACCTATGGGGGAATAACATAATTGTAATTTTGGCTTCTATGTTGAAAATGAATTTTTGATTATATGATTATTCAGTCTCTCTGAACCTTAGTTTTCTGTATCCACAAAGTGGAAATAATAGGCTTATCCTATAAATCAAAGCAATGTAGAGGCATTCAATTTGCTGACTCTAAGCCATTTATAAAACTGTAAGCTGCTGTTGTTACTGCTGCAAATAATTGTGATGGTAAGTAATGACTATGACTGTGGTCCTGGGTGTGGGTTTGTGAAGCCAATGGGCTTATTTTCTGCTATATCTGGATGCTTCTTTCCCTGTGGCCACCCTACTTACAATGAAACTCCATCAAAGCAGTGCTTCTCAAATAGTAATGTACGTGTGAATCTCCTGGGGACTTTGCTGAAATGCAGATTTGGATTTACTAGGTCTGCGGCAGGGACTGAGATCCTGAGTTTCTAGGACATTCCCGAATGATGCAGCTGCTGATGACCAAGACCCTCATGTTGAGTAGCAAGACTCTAGATTACCTCTGGAAGCCTCCTCAAGGGACCTTTCTGTATCTCATGGCTTCTGTGTCACTGCACCTTTGCCTAAGGAGAACTAACTCATCCTCTGAGGGCCAAAAACTTGCATGCCAGGCCTACGCCTGGTCTTGGAGCGGGAAGCCCACCTGCTGCAGCACCCTTTGGTTGCTGCCACACAGAGGAGGCAGCCTTTTAAAAAATGTTCTCCTGTTTGTTTGTTCCACTTCCCCTTAAGCTCTAATCTTTGGCTCAGAAGGCATCTTCAAAGCTTGGTGTGGTCAGTTCACCAGCCTATTTGAGTCCGTCTTTGAACCCTGGGGCACTGGTCTGAGCCAATCAAGTCCCCAGAAAATGGATTTCTAAACCCAAAGGCACTTGCCCTATTTCTAAGAGCTACACGCAACTCAACCAGTGCGAGTAATAGAAACAATAATAACTATCATTTATTGAATCAGGAGCTACATGCCATAAACTGTTCTAAGTGCTTTAGCAACACCAGCCCTCTTGCAACTGAAAATGTGGTCCCAGAACCAGAAGAAATCTTAGACCCCACCGAGACCTCTTGAATCAGAATCTGCATTATTTTAACAACAAAATTCCTAGGTAAAAATCCTGGGTTCAGTGCTAGCTATGCCACTCACTAATTGTGCAAACACTCTTTTCTCCCTTGCCTTCTGTCCTCAATCCCTTGGTCTCATTCAGTTTCAAGGTCACCTTGAAAAGACCCCAGGTCTTTCCCATTGACAAAGATGTTTGAGAGTTCTCTTTGGTGCCCAGGATTGGTGGTCAACAACTGTAAGACTCACTCAGAGTGGCCAGAGAGGATTCTTCCTTCAGAGAGAGCAAGGGTCCAGTTGGGTCCCTTCAGGTGAAGAGCTTACAGAGTAATTAGATATGATCCACCATCTGTTAAAAAATAGAATCTCTTTGTATCATTTATATTTATATCTGTAACTGTAAACAAAAAGGAAGTCGCCCTGAAAGAAATAGCAGACCAGTAAGTAACAGGGCCTTCAACAGAATGAAAAGCCACATGTCTTATGTGTATTAATGACCTATTCTCTCCCTTTGCCAACTCTCACGTGCTTATAAACAAGTAAATAATAACACATTCCTTGGGCATATGACAACCTCCCCAGAGTTCATGTGGAAACATGTAAGTCTTCTCTTAATGGCCCAGCCACTATACTGAGTGTTTTGTGTACCCATCATGTAATTCCCAAAGCAACCTGGTGAGGTAGGCTCATGATCCCCATTTCAAAGATAAGAAAACTGAGACTTAGGGGCCATAAATTGGTACCCCTACAAATTCCAGTTGCTTAAGAAGAGCTTGAGAAGGGGGAAGATAGCTGGTGGCTTTACCCTCTGTTGTCCTGAGCTATTCCCTTCTGGCCCCCAGCTTGCCTGCCCCAGTCCACAAACCAAGGCCCTGTGGTTAGGCTAAGTGGGTGTCTCTGTTTTAAAAGGCATTTTGGGGACTTCATAGTGATCCCACCCCCTTGCAACTTCAGAGGTTTGCCAAAGTATTTGTCCCAACCACACATGATATTTCACTTCTAAGGAGTTTAAGAAAATTGATTTTCCCCATCTTCTTGTTTCTTTACTGGTGTTTTGTACTCCTTCCAGCTGGGAGTTCACAGGAAGCTGAGCAGATGGCCTGCTCCACTCTGAGAGATTAATTACAGGGTTAAGCAACTAGAGAGTGGCTGAGTGGGATTTGGATTTGGTTCTGTCCCACTTCAGAGCCCGGGCACCCGAGCACTCTCCCGCATTGCATGTGAAGCCTAGGGCTCCTCCTTCACCACCTCCTTACCACATGCCTCTGGTGGGAGGCGTGAGAATGAAGGTGCCCAACGCTCCCAGGCATGCAGCCCTAGTTTGCACAGTCAGAGCTGGCAGCACTCCGGCTCAGGGTCACGGATACAGAGGCTGGGCAGTCTGAACTGTTTATGTCCAGGTATGGGCACCAGTACCTCCTTTGTCTCTGCTGCTCTGACAGAGGATGACAGTTGTTATTCCAGGTCCTATGACTGTTTTATACCGAATCAGAGAGGAACTGACCTCAGGAAGGAATTATGAGGTCTCTCCCAGACATGATGAAACCTGTGTGTGTTTTCTTTCCACATTTTATTGGGCTGGCTCCGCCCTTCTTCCGCCTCCCACTGCCATCATGGACATCACTTCACAGAGCCAAATGGCCTTACTTATCCTCTAGGCTTTGGCCTAAGAAGGCTTTTGTGAGGATTCCACTCAGTATCTCACAGTAGAGGACAGTCAAGAGGCTGATGCAGATATCCATGCAGCTGGGAATTGAGAGAAAGCAGTGAAAATGGGATGGAAGGGCCTAATTCTGGAAATAACTGGTGGATGAATGGGTGCAAACTCAGCCCAGGACATGGAGGAATAACAAATGCCTCCAAGATTTTGGATCTGGGGAAGTAAAGGTGGTGCCCTAAAAAGAAAGGGCAAAGTTAGATCCAATTTGCATAGCTTGACTCTGAGATGCTGGGATGTTCACCTAGACACTCCCAATAGAAGCATCAGGATTGGAGCTGAGCGAGAGGTCAGAACTGGAATTACACATTTGCAAAGTCATCTGCTTAGCTGTGATGGCTGCAGCTTGAGATGAGCTTTTCTAGGAAAGAGAGGTGAGAGAACTGAGACTGTAGAGTTCAGGCCTAGGAGCTGCGAGGAGACTCAGAAGCCAGTGCCGTTGCTGGAGAGGTAAGAGGAGAGCCAAGATCGTGTAGTGTCCTGAGCCAGGACTCAGGGGAGGTCCATGGTGTGGGGCTTAGACTTGTAGATTACCAGGCTCCCGCTACGTGACAATGGCATGGTGATTTTAATGCACCAAATCATAATGTCCTCAAATCTATCATTAGCCACTTTGGCATAGTTTTGTTTTTGTTTTTTTCTTCCTGTTAAAGGTGGCTTTGACTTTGTCAGCAAAGATCTTCTACTTAAATCATCAAACATAGTCAAAAAGCCATTAATTGCATAATTAAATACAAAGCAGTTCCTGTACAGCCTTGTCCACTACTACTAGATTAGATACATCCCATAGGTTGAATTCACATGGTAAGTACCTACTGAGTACTTGACTTGAAATAGCATTTGGTCAACAAGTGGGACACGGTGAATCCTAATGCCTTCCAGGTTTTGGTCCCATTTTAGTTGAAAAGGGGAAATGAGTTTTGAGTTTGTGCATAAATTTAACTCTGGTACCTAGAGTACAAGAAATGGTGAAGAGAATGGGCTTTGGAGTCAAATGAGTCTAAGTCAGAATCCTGGCATCACTACTTAACTACCTGTGAATATTTAGGCAAGTTACTTAACCTTTCTGCGTTTCTTCAGCTGTAAAATGGAATACTTAATCATAGTCAGGCCAGAGTCACTGATAGGACTAAAGGAGATACTTAATAAAACGTTAGCAAGTAATGCTGTCAGTACCATTAGTATTGCCTTTTATGGGAAAAAAAAAATTCCAGGTCAGTATGTGTTTTTCTTATTAAGTGACTTTGACCTACCCAAAGTCTGGTACAGGTCAGTTCTGCAATAATATGTTCTAAATCAGAAATAACACATACCAGTTTTCTTTTAAGTCATAGAGCTATTTTAATTGATGCTCATATCGTCACAGGTTGAAAATGTGATTATAATAACAAACAATAATAAAGAGTGCATTTTCAACATGAATTTTTAAAATATATATTTCCTTTCTTTAAAACAAACATAATTTTTAAAAATATCAGAGTGTTTGTGATTTGGAGTCATGGTTACAGCCATGTCCCAGTTTGCCCTCTGTTCTTGTCCAATGTACAGGTCCAAGTTAGGGTCAGAACTGCAGATAGACAATAAATGTCTGCTGGGCTCATACAAAGCTCTTCTCAGTTAGACTGTGCTTACACACACAATATATTAATATAAAATGAATGTACAGTTAAGCATATGAAAATCAAAGTAATGCACTATATTAATAGAATAATGGATAACAACCACATGATTGTCTCAACAGATGCAGAAAAATCATTTGACAAAACCCAATACCCTTTTACAGTAAAAACACTCAACAAAATAGGAACAGAAGGGAACTTCCCTAACCTGATAAAGTGCATCTATGAAAAACCCACAGCTAACATAATGCATAATAGTGGAAGACTGAGAGTTTTTCACCTAAGATCAGGAACCAGACAGAGATATCCATTCTCACTACTTCTATTCAACATTTTATTGGCAGTTCTAGCCAGGGCAATTAGGCAAGAAAATGAAATAAAAGGCATCTAAACTGGAAACAAAGAAGTAAAACTATCTCTATTATCAGATAACATGATCTCGTATATAGAAAAACCTAAGGAATCCACTAAAATACTATTAGAACTAATAGTAGCAGTCGTATTTTTGTACACTAGCCATGAACAATCTGACAGTGAAATTACAAAAACTATTTCATTTACAACAGCATCAAAAATAATAGAATACTTAAGAGTAAATTTAACAAAAGAAATTCAAGACTTGTACACTAAAAGCTACAAAGCACTGTTGAAAGAATTTTAAACGACCTCAATAAATGGAAAGATCTCCTGTGGTCATGGATTTAAAACTTAATATTGTTAAGATGGCAATACTCCCCGAAGTGATCTACTGATTCAGTGCAATCCCTATCAAAATTCCAGCTGCCTTTTTTGCAGGAATTAATAAGCTGATTCTAAAATTCACATGGACTTTCAGGGACCCAAAATAGCCAAAATAATTTTTTTTAAATAAAAAGTTAAAAGGTTGGAAGACTCACATGTCCAATTTCTAAATTTACTACAAAGCTACAGTAATCAAAACAGTGTGATACTGGCATAAAGACAGACATATAGACCAATAGGATAGAATAGATAGCCCTTGCATGTATGGTCAAATAATTTTCCACAGAGGTATCAAGACCATTCAATGGGGCAGTTTTTCAAAAAAATGGTGCTAGGAAAATTGGCTGTCCACATGCAAAAAATGCATTTGGACACTTGCCTAACACTATAAAAATTAACTCAAAATGAATCAAAGACCTAAAAATATGAAACATAGGGGGAAAGCATCATGACATTGTATTTGGCAATGATTTTTTGGATATGACACCAAAGGCACAGTCGACAAAAGAAAAATGGGCAAATTGGACCTCATCAAAATTAAAAATTTTGTGATATTCAATATCTTATAATAACCTATAATGGAAAATAATATGAAAAAAATATATATATATAACTGAATCACATTGCTGTACACCTGAAACTGACACAATATTATAAATAAACTATACTTCAATTAAAAAAAAACTTTTGGACTTCCCTTGTGGCACAGCAGTTAAGAATCTGCCTGCCAATGCAGGGGACATGGGTTCGAGCCCTAGTCCAGGAAGATCCCACATGCCGCAGAGCAACTAAGCCCACAAGCCACAACTACTGAAACCCGCACGCCTAGAGCCTGTGCTCCGCAACAAGGAAGCCACCACAGTGAGAATCCCGCACACGGCAACAAAGAGTAGCCCCCGCTCACTGCAACTAGAGAAAGCCCACGCACAGCAATGAAGACCCAACACAGCCAAAAATAAACAAATTAATTAAATAATTTTTTAAAAAACTTTGTGTATCAAAGAACACTATCAATAAAGTAAAAAGGCAACCCACAGGATGGGATAAAATATTTGCAAATCATATATATAATAAGAGATTAACATCCAGAATAGATAAAAAACTCAACAACAACAAAACAACACAATTCAAAGATGGGCAAAGGACTTAAATAGATGTTTCTCAAAAGAAGATATACAGGGACTTCCCTGGTGGTGCAGTGGGTAAGACTCCACGCTCCCAATGTAGAGGGCCTGGGTTCAATCCCTGGTCAGGGAACTAGATCTCACATGCATGCCACAACTAAGGAGCCCACGTGCTGCAACTAAGGAGCCGGCAAGCTGCAACTAAGACCCGGTGCAACCAAATAAATAAATATTAAGGAAAAGAAAAAAGAAAATATACAGATGGCCAATAAGTACATGAAAAGATGCTCAACATCATTAGTCATTAGGGATGTGCAAATCAAAACAGTTAAGATACCACTTCACACTCACTAGGATGGCTATAATTAAAAAAAAAAAAAAATTAAGGAAAACAAATGTTGACCTGGATGTGGAGAAATTGCCGGAGGAATGTAAACTGGTGAAGTCCCTGTGGAAAACAGTTTGGGCATTCCTCAAAAACTGCTAAACATAGAATTATCATGTGACCCAGCAATTCCATTCCTAGGTATTTACCCACACAAAAGTTTTTACACGAATGTTCATAACAGCATTATTCATGATCGTCAAAAAAGTGGAAACAATGCATTTGTTCATCAACTGATGAATGGATAGACGATATTTGGTATATACATAAAATGGAATCTTATTTAGCCATAATAAGAACTGAAGTACTGATTCATACTATAACACTGACTAAACTTGAAAAGATTATAAGTTAAAGAAGCCATACACAAAAGGCCACATGTTGTATAATTCAGTTATAGGAAATGAACAAAACAGGCAAATCCGTAGAGACAGAAAATAGTGGTTGTTGGGGGCTGATGTGAGTTAGGCCATGGGGAATGACTGCTAATGTGCAGCAGTGAAAAAGATGTTCTAACACTGACTATGATGACAGTTGTTCAACTCTGTGAACATACTGAAAAGCCACTGGATTGTACACTTTCAAAAATAAATTTTATGGTATGTGAATTATATCTCAATAAAAAAAGAATGGACATACATAGCTCAGCAATATTTTAGCATGAAAGGATTTAACTCTTGAGACTAGTCTGACGTCTCGATGAAGTTTGCAGATAATGCCAATCTAGAAGGGATACGAATGTTCTTTTCATAGAGGGAAGAGATGCAGAGCTAAGAACAGCAAATTTGGGGTGGGTAGGGGATGGCTTTTTTTAAACTGGGGAATCCATTACTACAATGTATGGCAAGATGTAATGGATATTTCTTTTCATATGAATAAATGAGGATTTTTTGAAAATGTTTGATTATTGGTGGGCACCACACCGGAGGGTACAAGTTGCAGGTTATAAAAACAAAGCAAAAGTTTCCATAGCCTGAAATGGTTTGATATATGACTAAGTCTCTCCATCTGGCTTCTAAGATCAAAGGCCCCAGAATTCCTTCTTCCTCTTTCAAATGATGAATTCATGATGATTAAAAACAGCTAACTACTGAGAGCTGATTATGCACTAAACATTTTACATGCATTTTCTCATTTTAATTTCCCTATCATCATGGTGACATGGTTGTAGAGAACTTACCCGAGGTCAGGCCACAAGTCAGTGCCTGAGCTGGGCTGCAGCCCCACACCTGTGTGACTCCCAGGACCTCACTCATAACCCCTGGATTATACTCTCTGTTTCCCTGTTTTCTCCTTCTGGGGGAGATTCCCCCCAAGAGTTTACAGCACTGGAGGTTCTAACCACACCAAGTAGGGGAGACAGTGGAGTAGAGAGGGAATACCCTGGATTGGGAGTTGGGGGCCAACTTTGCCAATAATCAGCTCCATGACCTTGGGCAAGAAGCTTGACCTCTCAGAGGCATAGTTTCCTGATTTGTAAAGTGTAGAAAATTTGTCCCAACTATCCCTGAATGTAGTCCTTCCAGCTCAAGCATTTGGTCCAAGTCCTGCTTCATTTACCTACCACTGGGAAAACATCTGATTGTCAGTTGTATAGAAACACTGAGAGGAACAAATCCTTCAAGTCACTGTAGGGTGGTGATTTGGGGAGCCTGGACTTTGGTGTTAGACTGACGTGGCACTGCTTCCATCACTACTCTCAGGGTGATATTGAGCAAGTTCTGTAACCTCTGTCCCCATCAGTTAAAATGGGTATAATAGCATAGGGTGCTATGGCATAAAGTGTTTGTGAGGACTGAGTGAGACCTCTTTAGGGAGCTTAGTTGCAGTTCTTAGCATGCAGTAAGTAGTGGTTATTATATATTTAATAATATTATAATTTATTTAGTGTTATTATTATTGATGGTTATACTTATAAAATAGAGACACAGAATCCCTTAAGGGTAATTAGCATATGTTTAGGTAGCTCAACCAGATCAGACTCTGGAGTTCAGGTGGCCTGCTTGGGCTCTGTTCTAGAACTAGCCACATCTACTGGGTTGGCCATCAGGAATGTGCTGCTGGGTACAAGGGCATTAGATTGTCACTGACACTCCAGAGTTTCCCTCCTATTAACTTGGAGTCAGTAATGCCATTTTCCTCTTAAGCACGGCATCTTATTATAGCTTACCATGTGAATTTTGGCTCAATTAATTTTGTTTACCCAAAATCATCAGAAATAGATTGGTGATCAATGAGAGAGACTGCTAAAACATTTGGTTAATGTGCCGTGAAAAGAAAAATTACTGCTCCCTGGAAATTTCCCAGTGTGGGCAGGGAATTTTTCTCTCTTTCAATGTTATTGGAAACATAATAAGCACATATAATGATATATTTACAAATTCTATCACAGTTTTATTTCTAACAATAAAAAATAGTTAAACATAACATTGACTAAAGAGCCATTAAGATCCAGTATTAGAAAACTAGTTTTAGAGTTGGGGAAATGTGCACTATAGAGTAAGTTGGGTTTTTGTTTTTGTTTTAAGTTTAGAAAAAAAGTATGTGTTCTGATCCTAATTTTGTAAATGTTATGTATATATATAGAAAAAATGTGAAATACTACAACAAAAATATTAGCAGACATTATCTGTGGGTGTAGGATTATTGATTATTTTAATTTTCTTCTTTATATGTCTCTAAATTTTTTATACTTTCACAGTGAGCTCATATTTCTTTGGAAATCAGGGTGCAGAGTTACTTTTTATTAATAAGAATTCTGTCAGATTTTTTTCTTCTAAGAGGCTCTTCAGTCCCATAAAGAGTTTTATCTGAATATGGCTTAATTCTCAATCTAGGCATATTGGTTTTTTCTTTTTTTTAAAGTAGACTTAGAAATAATATGCTTCATTGATTTTGTGAACTTGTAAAATCATGCAGTTTTGAGGACAAACCAGACACATTTGTTGCAAGATTGATTGTTACTCTGAAAACCAATAACAGATAATGAGAAAGAATCACCAGTTAACTAACCTTTCTCTAAATCCATTACTTCCCTGTTGAAAGCAATTTTCAACTCTGCCTGAGATTGTGTCTTTAAGCCAGCTCTGAATCTTTCATAAAATGAAATCAACATCCTTCCTCTCCTGTCTTATCTTATATAATTGGAATTGTCTCACTCAAAGGCTACTAAATGTGGAGTTGATGAATCCAGTGCTTAAGTTAAAAAAATAAAGGGATTGTCTGCAAAATGAATTCAAATCAAAGAAAAATGTATAGAGTAGATATAATAAAAGTTTTTCCTACTTTCTTCCCTAATTGTAATTTGAAGAAACTTTTCAAAACCAGTATTGCAATATTTGGAAAAGATCTGAGCAGCTCAAATGCCAAACCAGTTTGTGCCCATGAGAAGATTAGAATTTTGTTCTCTGGATGAATTTTTCAGATACCATTTTGATTTTTTTTTAATACTGTCAAACCTACATTAGAAAAAAGTTCAATGAAACAGAACTGTGCAGTATATAAACACTTTCATTAGTTTGGTGTGTACTAGACAGATATACAAACATATACCTACATTTATAAAATTCTTTTTCCTCCAATAGTTTCATATTCCATTGTTCCCAACTTGCTTTATTTTCACTTAAATTTTCAATTTTCGTACCTATGAATTTACCTCACTTTGTCTGTATTTTTGCAAGAATTTCTGTCAGATAAAATCCCAGAAGTGGAATTGCTAAGACAAAGGGTATGCATGTTTAAGTTTTTGTTTTGCCTTCCAAGAAAGTCTGTGCCCATCACACCACCACTTACAGAGAATGAGAATGAAAAATAACATTTCAGAAGCAGAGCTATGTGGCAGGTTCTCCCAAAGGTTTTACCTTTGTAAATATATACATACATACATACTAAGCTACCATCAAAATATAATGCAAGTACTATATTCTATTTTTCATTAAAGTCAGATTCCTGTAAGGTATAATCCTGCCTAACTTTTCAACCATCTCTCTCCCTACCCAGAAAAGACTCTGTCTGTGTGTGTGTGTGTGTGTTTGTGTGTGTAACAGACAAAAACAGAAACAGACTCAGCAGGAAATCAAGGGAATCCTTCTCTCCTGCAGAAGATCTCTCAAAATGTTGACCATAGTAGATGGTAGACTTTTGGAGTCAGAGCTGAATTTTAGTTCCAGCCCCATCTCTTAGTAGCAATGAGTCTGTAGACAAATTGCTGAACATTTCTGACCCTCAATTTGTCATTTATAGAATGTCACGCTTGCCTGACAGTGTTCTTTGTAAAAATTAAAATGTTTTACTTCGTGCAAAGGGCTAATAAACAGTGAGGCGCAAGAGCTAGGTGAGTAGCTCTTGTTGAGACGCCAGAAAAGGATTAGGGTGACCAAGCCAAGAGCATCCTGGATGGTAAAGTTTTGAAGACTTTTGCAGAAAGACTTGAGGAAATAACATTCCAGTTAAAATATGCTATGTAATACTACACCTTTCCAACCTCCATCCAATATCTTCCCCTCCCCCACCCATATTATAGTAGTGTTTATCAGTCTTCTCTCCTAAGATGTTCAGTATCAACAAGGATCTTTTCTTATTCGCTGAATCCCAACATCAGTGTAGTCTGAAATAAAACCTGGCACATAGTAGGCACTCAATGAGTGAATGAAGGAATTTCTGCTTAACCTTACTTAACCCCATTGAGATGTATTGGCAGCTAATAAGGTTGGCCCCTGGACACAGAGCACATCCATGGTGACTCAGGCTCAGCTTGGTGTAATGCCGAGTACTGGGCAAGGAGCCAGAATCTTCCGATTCTCTCTCAGCTTTTACCAGTTCCAGGGCTGACCACTCACAAACTGGATTCTTCAGCAAATCTCGTAGCAATTTAACTCAAGCTTTACGAAAAATACGGATAGCCATGCCAACCTATCATGGCTCCCTCACATTATGTAAGACATTTTGTGAGATTACTTGGTAAACTCTATATTTGCGTATGAGACACAGCAATAAAGACCTTTTGATAGGGACCAAAAGGCAAAAAGAGAAATCCATGGGAAGTGGCAGGTTTTGCTGAGCTCTAGGCCAAGCCCGAGGCTCTGTGTGCTGTGATAGTATATGCCCCTCGTGGGATTTATTAAAGGCTCTGAGAAGTCCTGCAGTTAAAATAGAAAAAAAGAAAGCTTGTTTAACTTTGTTTAACCCAGTATGTCTCTAAATTATTAACCAAGGAACGGTGTTTTGCATAAATTCAGTGTTACACACTTTGGAAAATACCCGTTTAAAGCATGGGAACATTCTTATGAATTTATAAGAAGGAAAGGAGAGGGCACTTTTGAGTTTCTATGTGCTCCATTCTAATGTAGTTGTAACGTAGTGATTGACATGATGGTTCCAGGCTGAACAAAGAAGGGAACTGTCCATGCTCTAGGGTCAAATCCTTACCTTTGGAGTTTGAAGAGTTCATTTTATCAGATCACTGCAAGTAAGCAAGCACAAGAAGTTGATTTATACTAACTGAAATCACTTGAGATGCATCTAAAATCCAGAATGACAATGTGATATTCTGCCGCTACATGAGGTTATATGTTGAGTGATCAAGCACACGAGCTCTGAAGTCAAAAAGACCCTGATTCAGATCCCAGCTTCCTAGCTTACTATTTTTGTGACCTTATGTGAGCCTCACATAATAATGCTATCTACCTCCTAAATTAATCCATATAAAGTGCTGAACTCGGTTATCAGGGAAATAGAACTTGAAGACACTGTGTCTCACAGTAAATTTTGCTAGGCTGTTAGAGTGTCTAGAGATACAACCCTATTCTACTGTAGAATAACTATTAACTGGAGAACATGGGGCTGAGAGCAAACATTGACGGTAAATGAGATCGATAATTATATTCACCAGAAATTTTCTAAAAATTCTTTCACAAGAGAAGAACTACGGTTGCCTGTGGGATTAATGAACTTTGCTCCACAAATAATGAGGAATGCTCAGGGGTCACAGAGCTCCTGGGTCTTTAATCCATCATAGAGTTGCCCATGTTGCAGAGAGGGATATCTGATGGTGACTTACAGCTGAGAGTTGGGGCAACATGGCCTGTGAATAGGAAAGAGGAGATTAAAGGGGAGCTCAGCAAGAGTGAGAGAAAGCAGGAAGTATTTTTAACAGCTGCTGTTTAAATGTGGAACTTGAAGAACACAAAATATGTCCCCAAAAGATTTCTGGGATGTTTCTTTGTGGTGCATGATACAAAATCCCCGAGTAATCCTGCTTTAAGGAAACCTACACTAAAGGTCTACATTATGTTTCAAGGTTTCTAACCTCAGATTTGTGTTTCCTTTGAGTATGATGCCGTGCTTATATTGAGACACATGGGGCCACTACATTTATTCGAGTTACACCTACCAGGCTTCTTTTTCTTCTTTTATTCAAATTTGTTTAGGTCTCCTTTATTGCTATTTCCCACAAACCACTAGATTCTTCTTCATTCATTGTAACATCATGTGATTCATGTCTCAAGATACATTGTGATTTACAATATATCATCTTATGTTATTTACATATTTTATTACATTATCTCTTCTCTTGCATATTAGATAAGCAGCTGGTTCATAAGATTTGGGAGTTACTTTTATTTCTTTCACAGAGAGCTGTGCTTTGAAATCCTGTCTTAGAGCTGGTTAATTCTGGGAAGACTTCCTATATATGACTAATTCCACTGTACATAAATTATCAGTGTCAGAAACTGCAGTCTGCCTCTGTCATCATTCAGGCTACATTCTGACTCAATTTGGGGGAAATCTGGTCACTTTCTCAACCATTCAGCAAGTTGGAAAGTGAAGCCACGTAGGCTTGATTTGAGTACCTGCCTTATTTTAATTATTTTCAAATATGAGCTTAGAACCAAATATGATTTGGTATTCCAAATTAACACTGTGATCTAAGAACCAGGAGCTCCCAGGACAGACCTGGTTTCCATTTTTCTGTTCCATCCACGACCTTATTGGTTAATTAATTTGAACGGACTGCGTGGCCTGATTTTTGGATCAGAAGATATGGTCGCCATACTCACAGAGGAAGGAATCAGGGAAAGTAGACTACCCTTTAGGGAAGGTACGTAATGAAGGGTAAGGCTAGTTGGAGTTTAAGGGATAAGGGAAGTTTTACTGGTTTGTATTTAAGAATAAGGGAAACTAATATCTGTGTAGACAAAGAAGAGTCAGTGGGAAGAAAGGGATTGAAGGTGGAGATATCCACTGAGGCAAAGTGAATTTGTGCTAAGGGAATAATTTTGAGCCTATGAATGAATGTCTTTGGTAGTTCTATCTAATGCACTCATTAATTTCCCTCTCGCTACCACCTTCTTATTACCAGTTGTGGAGCAGGGAATGAGATTTATTTATTTTATTTATTTAGATACATCTCCTCATTACCTATTTCTCCTTACTTGTATAGGTGGTTCTGTCCCTGCACACCTCCAGGTAAATCTCAGTGGAATCAGAGTCTTTGAGGGCTGAATGTTGGCAGAGCAGACCGTGAAGTTTTGAAGCCTGGTGTGCAGAGGGTCCCTGGGTCTCCTGCGTGTTCACACATAGAGTGCATATGCCTATATGTGTACAGGCCTCCTCCCCCTACTGCCTTTCTTCCCTCTTCCATTTCAATTGCTGTGCCCATGCCCACCCGCATTTCTTTTCATGGTGATGGTTAGTCCCAAAGGATGAGGAAGCAAATGGTACAATTTACTTCACTGCTACTCTGCAGAGTGTCACAGTGAACTGGTTAGAGAATGGTGTGCTAGATCTGTTCTGCTTCTGAAAATAGGAAACTAAGCCTTCCCCTACCCCCAAGAAGTGGGAGGGGGCAGGCAGGAGAGATATCAGAAAGGTCTCCAAAACAGGAGAGATAGTATAGAACTATTCACCAAGCAGAAACTTCAGTTGAGAAACCTATAAGACTTTGAAGGGCTCTCAAGGAAATACCTGGCGTAGGGGACACCAGCCTTGGTGTAACAGTGACTTTTGTTGCTTTATTTCAGAACGCCAGCCAGGCACCTCTATGGCCAATCCCAGTGCCCTCCCTTCAAGTTCAGCTGGGATCAGCAAGGAGCTGATTGATCTGCAGCCCCTCATCCAGTTCCCAGAGGAAGTTGCCAGCATCCTGATGGAACAGGAGCAGAATATTTACCGAAGGGTCTTGCCGGTTGACTATCTTTGCTTCTTGACCCGGGACTTGGGCACCACGGAATGCCAGAGGTCCCTGCCCTGCCTCAAAGCGTCCATCTCAGCATCCATTCTTACCTCCCAGAACGGAGAGCATAATGCCCTTGAAGATCTTGTGATGAGGTTTAATGAGGTAAGAAGCCACTCTGAGATGTTTTGTAATGATTTTTAAGCATTTCTCCTTTTAGGTTTGTTTGTTCCTGATATCTCGTCTACCTGTCTGTCTGCCCGCTTCCATGATGACTGTTTCTTTTCCAGGCAATGAGATAGACACACTGTCGTCCTCCCTTTCGCTTCACTCCACACTTCAGCCTAATTGAGCCCGCCTCCATCCCATACCATTACCATGTCCACAAGCCTTCTCCCTTTGGACAACCAGTATCCCCCTGCCCCATTTTCTCTATGCCCTTGCCAAAATATTCTCCCTGGGCCCATTTTCAAAGATTCTCCCCCTGTTCCTACAAGTGCTTTTAAGACCAGATGTCTCAATTTTGGGTTTGGCCGAGGGATCATGGGATCTGTCTAGCCCACTCTGTCTTCCACTATCAGACCTCCTCAGCAGAAATTAAACACTAATATACCTGGGTAAGGAGAGCTGGGAGGAGCATGGTCTTGAGGGGCAATGAATCACCTCATTCCTGATCTCTGCATCCCATCAAGCTCCTCAGCCCCAGAAAGTCCCTCCATGGCCTCCAAGGCCTTGCCAGAAGCAAGTTCTAAAGAGGACAGGTGTGACCAGAGTCTGGGAACACCTAGGAAGGAGGCAGTGTTCTTACACTGCTCTAGGCGCTCACTGGGAGGAAAAGAGACAATGGCTGGCCACCCTGTGGCTCTGGACCAAGGGTAAAGGACAGGATGGGGAGGAGGTCGCCATGCTGTGCTAGGGTCACAGGATGCTGCTCTCTCAGGCTTAGAGAACACTTTCATTCCATAGCATAACCCCACACCCAGACCTTTCTGTTCTATATTTTATTTCTTTTAGACTTCATTTCTTTGTCTTGAATACTAAAACACAAAATTTCAGTCTGTGTGTTTGGTGGTTGTTGGTTGGTTGAATTCCACAAATACAGTAGTTTCCTACTTTAGTCATTTAGTAAACTACCTAAATGCTAAGAGGATGCTCCCATCCTAGTTCGTATATATCTCTGATTGACAGAGGATCAATCAGCCTTTGTTACTTAAACACTTTCCAACTACAGCAGTTCACCTTGCAGCCTCCATAGCCTTCCAGTGATGACCCTGGTGATGGTTGTATCACAACAGTGATAAAGCCCAGTGGATGGAAAGTGTTAGAGGCTGAGCTCAAGCAATTCTGTATCCAGACATGCCTTGAGCATCATTCCTCAAAGGGAGATCCATTATCCATAGGAATTGCTAATATCCATCTAGCACTGTCATACTAATTATTTAATATGTGCCACTTATTTGTTCCTCACAACAACCCTGGGAGACAGATCCTTGTCATTGACCCCATTTTAGCAGTGGGGAAACTGAGACATGAGGAGATGAAGTTCTTCGCCCAAGGTCACACGGGTGGTAGGTGACAACAGTGAGACTCAAGCCCAAAGAGTCAGGTGTCAGAGCCTGGGCTTTGAACCACAACAATATCCTGCCTCTCGCCTGTATCAGGCTCATACTGAGGGTGACACCTGCTAAATTGCAGATTCCTGGTCCACTCCAAACTGAGTAAGACAGACTCTCTGGGAGTCCACATGAATGCTTGTAAACCACACGGCCCCCAAAGTTGTCTTTTGAAATAAATCTCCTGATGTTCTTGATTTTCCTTGCTGATAAAAACAGAGTGGAAAATGAAAGTTCCAGTAAACTGAGTGATTTTATTAGTGGATTTTACTGTATATCATGAATTATTTTAAACTTCCTGATCGACTCACTCAAACATCCTTAGAACCCTACCCTTATCCTTTGTCGCTATTGTTGTTGTTTTAAATTCCACCTGAAGTTAAAAGTGATTTGCCTGAACTTTACAAAGCTAGTTTTAAGTTAGTTTTGGAGAGAGAAAACTTGAATCTCTTCCATTTAGTACCATAACTTTGGGAATCAAAGATGAAACAGTGATTTCACTAATTCAGAATTAGTGATGATATGAACCACAGCTGGGTAAAGGCATGCTTGGGACGATCTCTGAAAATAGTTTAGCTAAGCAACTTCAAAACGTAGACAAGATTTATGGGAAAACACTTCAACTACTTAAAAGAACAGTCTGTATTCAAGTATTCTCAAGCATCTATTTTCATACATATTATGCGTATGCCGATTAAAAATCAGTCTAATGTAGTCATTACAGGCAGATCCCAAATGACCTACGCTAGGCAAAACTGAGAGAGCTAAATTCTAGTTGTTTTATATCCTTTCAGGTAAAAAGGCTTCATTCCATTGAAAGAATTCTTAAATTCAGATTTCACCTATTTAGAATGGTCTTGCCTCCAAATTAGCGTGGCTTTACTTTCTGTAAAGAAAAAGAAGAAAAGGAGCTAGCATTTAGGACTGGACTGGACATTGTCACTTACTTTTTTTCTTTCAATTTTATTGGAGTATAGTTGATTTACAATGTTGTGTTTCAGGTGGACAGCAAAGTGATTCAGTTATACATATACATATAGTCATTCTTTTTTAGATTCTTTTCTCATATAGGTTATCCCAGAATATTGAGTAGAGTTCCCTGTGCTATACAGTAGATCCTTGTTGCTTATCTGTCAGTGTCACATTTTTTAATCCCACTAATCCTTATGACAGTTGTGTAAGACAGTTATTACCTCTGACTCACAGATGAAGAAAGTGAAGCTTAAACAACAAAATAAATAATGATAGTATTGGACTGTGGTCCATAGAATAAAATAAATATTCATGAGTCCATACTGATATAAATAAATAAGTGAATAAATAAATCAATGGGAGGAGAGGGAGAGGTACAGCTCTTACTTATAAAAGATTTCTAATTAATAAATGTAGAAGGGATGAGGGAAATGAGAAATCACCATTTGGACACCCTAGCAATAAATTGTTACAGGCGAGAACCACTGATGAATGCTAAAATTATTGAACAAAATATGAGAAACAAGATATTTGCATAGTCTCAAAGTATCTATTCACAAAATATGTATTAATTACAAAAGGAAAAATAGAACAGTGGAGAAGCCCAGTAGATACCCACCTTAAGTAAGTGCTCAAGGTCAACATGACCAGTAATAAGACATATTGATGTCTTATTACTGGTCACATCTCCTGATGTGATGCACTCAGAAGGACTAGATATAGTCTCTACGATGTATTTGCCCCCCTTAAAAAAAATAACCTAAATCTAATCATAAGAAAAAAAACCATCAGGCAACCCCAAATTGAAAGACATTGTACTCTTCAAAAGTGTCAGGATCATGAAAGGTAAGGAAGGACAGAGGAATCGTCAAAAATTAGAGGAGACCAGGAGTCATGACAACTAAATGCAGTTTGGGATCCTATTAGATCCTGGACTAGAAGAAGGATACTGATGGGGAAACTGGTGAAATTCTAATCAGGCATGTAGTTTAATCAGCATGAATGTATCAATGTTAATTTCCTGGTTTTGATAAAGGGACTATATTTATGAAAGATGCTAACACTGGGAGAAGCTGGGTGAGCTATGTATGGGAACTCTCTGTATTTTTGTAACTTTTCTGTAAATCTAAAATTACTTCAGAATTAAAAGGTTTAAAAAAATAGTGAAGCTCAGAGAGGTTGAGTCACTTGTCCAAGGTCACACAGTGGCTGAATGAATGTCAGAATCCAGATGTCTGTCTTTAAAGTCTATTCTCTTCTCAGCCAACTGCCTTGCCTCTCTACTTGTTACATTATCAAGTTTAAGTTTGTAGTAAAACCAGAATTTCTGATTTTGAATTTAATTAGCCTTGGTCTCCTTTCCCTCTTCCCTCCCTCTCTCTACTTCTGTTCTAAACCTCCTGTGCATCTACCCTTTTTCTACTCCTACCATTTCTATTTTTATCGAATTTCCTATTACCACTCATTCATTCATTCATTCATTCACTCAAGACTTATTTATTGAGTGCCTACTATGTTATAACCTTTTCTTTTTTAATTGGTGTGTCACACACTCTTTCAAATAAGAAATGAGCAATATATGATGAAAATTTACAACATTATTAGCCCATACTTTGGTTCTGTCAAAATTGGATGCACAAAATAAATGCACTTTCCTCAGTGGAAGTAAAATATATATTTTTTGAACATCGGAGAATCTCAAAGACAAGAGAGAGACTACTAGCTGCATTGCTAGTTACTTAGGAGAGAAGCGAATGCATTTGTTTATACATTCAGTCATTCAGTTAACATGTTTTCAGCACTTCTCAGAAGCAGGAGACCATGGTGGATAAGCACTAAGGGAAATGAGTAACGGTCTGAGGCTGCCAGAAGCTACCAGTCTTAAATTGTCGTCAGGCATGGGTACAAATCACTCCCAAGAGAGGCAGAAAATACGTGCAGTGTGAGTGGCACAGACGGTGGGAGCCGCGGTGTCTAGGTGGATGATCAGAGCTCTCTCTGCTCCGCACTGGAGTTTGCGGCTGGGCCTTGAGTGATGGCTGGGATAGAAGGGGACCATCACGGGAAAGGGAAGGAGGACGTTCCAGACGAGAACACAACCAGTGCTTGTCATGAGCAAGAAAGATTCATGGCCTAAGGAGGCAGCTTGCTCCTCTTTGTCAGTAAAACCTGAGCATGAGCTAGAAGTTTCCCGAATTCTAACAACTCTTTACATAATGACTTAACTGTAATGTGGGGAAAGGGGAGAAAATCCCTGATGCCTCTCAGGCAATGTTGCTTAACGTTGGTTCTTAGGAAAATATGGTTAAAATGCAATTCCAAGTACAATCATGAAATAACTGAAAGTGTTTGGCTTACATTAAGGAAGGCCAGGAGATAAATCATTTAAAATCAATTTAGACTGTGGCTGGGAAGCAGTTTGTCTCCCCATTTCCCTATCTCCTGCCCGATGTCAAGACTGGTGCTCAACAGAGTGACTTCTCTTCGTCCTTGCAAGTAAACAGAAGCAGGTACAAGAGGCCAGCCCACAGGCCGGTGGTAGTCAAGGGGGCGCTGGGGGTGGGCTCGATCCTGCTCCGCTTGGTTTGGGAGACAGGGCTTCCTGAACCCTTTTGATCTGGACACCTCTCTGTAGTCATATCCTTGATCTAAAGCTCAAGGAGCCCGTGTTCTGTCTTCCTTCAGGTGAAGCAGGCTCACTTCCTGGCCACCCACGATGTCTCTTGCTCTGACCGTCTCACATCATATTGTCCTTTTTCCCTCCTCTTCCTTCCTCTCTCCAGCCTCTACCTGTAGTCCACATTCCTTTTGATCTTGCTGTTTTTTAATTCCTCTTCGAATACATTCCAGAGCCATTTATCTCTTCTAAAAGGAGACAGAGAGGCATTTTTGGTAGATAACTTTACCAAAGAGATCACACACTTTAGCACACGCATTTGAGAAGATATGAAAGGCAGATAGAGATTGAGGAGTATGCTTACTCCCTTTGCGTTCATGCCCTTTTCTTTCGAAGGGCTGTGATGGAACATGGTTTGGGGAGGTGGTGTATTCTGGGATCACAGTTCTGAGTCACGAGTTCTCAAACCTCATGCCTCATCAATATAGCCTCTGCTCCTGTCCTGTTGTTCACCCACTGATGATCTTTGGGGTTGGAACTCATCATGGTCTGCATCTACAGTGGTCCTCAGGATCTGTCAACAGAGTAAATTTTCAGCTCCATAACCTACCACTGCCCACATCACTGCCAGACACTCTTTGGTGTAACAATTGATTTCTCTGACTGAGGGCTGGTTTTCAGCTTCAAAAGGCCATTAACAGGTTTACTTTTTCCTATGCCCTGAGGGAGCAGTTTTTCTTGTCAGGTGGGTCTTAGCAAGACCATTCTCTGGGCTCCTCTTTCAAACCAGCTGGTCCAAGGGCAGGTGATGAGGCCAAGATTGAACCCACAGTCATACTGAGACCCCAGAAGGCTCTGGAGGGATTCCACCTGGCTCTTTGACCCAGGTGACCTTTCTCCACCCTCCTGTGTTTGGTCAAACTAAGCAGTCATCAACCTGCTTCTCTAGCCACACAAATGTGGGCAGCCCACAGTGACACTCAGTGCTGCTTGTTCCTTCCATCTGGTGGGTTTCACCAGATGTCAGCTCAATAGTTTAAAGGCCACCCTCTCTATAAAGAATGCCAAGGTGCAGCTTAACTCTCTGGGAAAGAGCATAAGAATAAATAAACCATCTGCAGAGAAGGGCTGTTTGGGCCTGTGTCCTTTCAGCCAGAATCCCTTAGGTACTTCATAAGAGATCCTGATCACTTTGACAAATTCCAACATCTCGAAGTCTGTCTGGTCGTAGCCAAGGAAAGACCATTTCGGCATAGTAAGGAAAAAGCATAACATATGATAGTGACCAAATGTGTTCCTTCACTTGGTTTTGAATTTGTACATTTAACCATGTTAGGAAAGTTTCCTATCAAAGCTTGCCCCTCCCTCTTTTATGCAGAAAGCCAAGCAAATCATCTGTTCAGGTCTGCTGTACAAACTTTTTTCCTCATGTCTGAATACCCATGAGGTAAATTGTTAATAAAGCCCTCTCAGGGTAAGGGAAATTTCAGTTCACTTTGGAAAACCAGATTTTTCCTTGGGAAAGCACGTCTCCCTAGAGGCACACCTCTGAGAGCAGAAATTGTATTCATTCCCCAGAATATTTCATGGCACATTCCCCGGTTAACAGAAATTTTAGTTCAGAAGTTTCTGGACTAAAAAAATACGGTAGGCAATTAAACCACAGAGACTCAGCTGTGCAGGGCAGGTTATTTGTAGGGGGCTTATCTGCCCTGGAGTCTATTGACAGCAAATCATGTTCGGTGGTTCTTGGCAATCAGCACCCCCAGGATTCTACTCACTCAGCGTAACACTAAGTAAATGATGGGGCTGGAAATGAGGAGGGGCTTCACAGCACACCATCATGCACGGTGCAGTTCTGGAGTCCTCTTGCCTGCATTCTAATCCATCATCCCCCACTGTGGAACCTCAAGCCCAGTACCTAATCCCTCATCTTTAGATGGGGATGTTAATAGTACCTACTTCACATGGTTTATATAGGAAGTCAGAGTGACGGCATGTGTGAGGCACTTAGTGAGGACCTAAGACACTCCTGGGTTCAATGTTGGTTACAAAACGACACTAAAAGTAACTACATTTTCACAATAATTAATGATAATAGATCCCACTACTTATTCTTATTCTTATTATTATCCCCTCACCTAATGGATGAGAAAATGGAAACATAGAGAGGCTAAGCAAATGACCCATGGTTTCAGAGCTAGTGTTTGAACCCAGATGGTCTGACTTCCGGAGCCAATATTCTTGCTTCATCTACCTGGTGCCATTGAATCAAAAGCCATAAGAGCCTTTTTTCCTCACCTTGGTCTCTTATTCTGAATGAAACCGTTTGCTTCACAACAGGATTCAAATATTCTTTACTATTTCAACCCATATAACACTGTTAACCTCCTTGTTGACTCCGTGATATTGAAAATGTGGCATTTCCTTTGAACTGGGAGACTGTGGTTCTTGAAATTGGTAGGACAGTGGTGTCACAAGGTGTCTGAGAACATT
Organism: Balaenoptera physalus; assembly: GCF_965194825.1. Lineage (NCBI taxonomy): Eukaryota > Metazoa > Chordata > Mammalia > Artiodactyla > Balaenopteridae > Balaenoptera > Balaenoptera physalus. Next base: position 55,882,940 of record NC_138893.1, on the reverse strand, counting down.
GTCCCAGAAAAGGAACAGAATAAATTGTCATTTTGCAGTACCAGGCAGTAAAGGGATTTTAGGTCTTTGGCTTTTAAAGTTTCCTTTTTGGCTTTGAGGGCTCCTTAGGTACTGGATACCTGAGAATGTAGAATGCCAAAAGAAAATTAAAAATTTTACTTCATTTCTTTAGCTTCATTTCTTGACCACATCACCTCTGCAATCTTTTTCCTCCTCTTTTTCTGTATTTCAATTTTGCATGAAACCTACACCCCCAAAAGTGATGGCTTTTGAAATTCAAAATCTTTAGTTACATCTGTACTCCTAGGAAGACTGGGAGTACAGTTTTTTGTGGATTTTTTTTTTTTTTTTTTTGGCTGTTCTCAGGCTATGCTCAGAGTTGGGGCAGCAGGAGAAGGCAGTGGAGAGGGGCTGCTAAGCACCTTGTGAATCAGAACCTCCATGCCTGTGTTCATTCTTTGAGCATCAAACATGATTTCCTTTAACAGTGGCTTTCACTGATCAGCAGAAGGAAAACAATGGGCCTCAGAATATATATATATATTTTTAAACATCTTTATTGGAGTATAATTGCTTTACATTGTTGTGTTAGTTGCTGCTGTATAACAAAGTGAATCAGCTATACGTATACATCTATCCCCATATCCCCTCCCTCTTGCGTCTCCCTCCCACCCTCCCTATCCCACCCCTCTAGGTGGTCACAAAGCACCGAGCTGATCTCCCTGTGCAATGCGGCTGCTTCCCACTAGTTATCTGTTTTACGTTTGGTAGTGTATATATGTCCATGCCACTCTCTCACTTCGTCCCAGCTTTCCCTTCCCCCTCCCCATGTCTTCAAGTCCATTCTCTACGTCTGTGTCTTTATTCCTGTCCTGCCCCTGGGGTCTTCATAACCATTTTTTTTTTAGAGTCCATATATATGTGTTAGCATACGGTAATCGTTTTTCTCTTTCTGACTTACTTCACTCTGTATGACAGACTCTAGGTCCATCCACCTCACTACAAATAACTCAATTTCGTTTCTTTTTATGGCTGAGTAATATTCCATTGTATATATGTGCCACATCTTCTTTATCCATTCACCTGTCGATGGACACTTAGGTTGCTTCCATGTCCTGGCTATTGTAAATAGTGCTGCAATGAACATTGTGGTACATGACTCTTTTTGAATTATGCTTTTCTTAGGGTATATGCCCAGGAGTGGGATTGCTGGGTCATATGGTAGTTCTATTTTTAGTTTTTTAAGGAACCTCCATACTGTTCCCCATAGTGGCTGTATCAATTTACATTCCCACCAACAGTGCAGGAGGGTTCCCTTCTCCACACCCTCTCCAGCATTTATTGTTCATAGATTTTTTTTTTAATTTATTTATTTATTTTTGGCTGTGTTGGGTCTTCGTTTCTGTGCAAGGGCTTTCTCTAGTTGCGGCAAGCAGGGGCCACTCTTAATCGCGGTGCGCGGGCCTCTCACTATCGCGGTGCACGGGCCTCTCACTATCGCGGCCTCTCTTGTTGCGGAGCACAAGCTCCAGACGCGCAGGCTCAGTTGTGGCTCACGGGCCTAGTTGCTCCGCGGCATGTGGGATCTTCCCAGACCAGGGCTCGAACCCGTGTCCCCTGCATTGGCAGGCAGATTCTCAACCACTGCGCCACCAGGGAAGCCCTGTATATTTTTTGATGATGGCCATTCTGACCAGTGTGAGGTGATACCTCATTGTAGTTTTGACTTGCATTTCTCTAATGGTTAGTGATGTTGAGCATCCTTTCATGTATTTGTTGGCAATCAGAATATTTTTTAAATATACACATGTCTGGAGCCAGTCCCCAGGAGATTCTGTGGACTCTCTGTGGATCCGTGGTGAGCCCAGGGATGTGTATTTTTTAAAAACTCCACAAGATAATACTGATGCCACCAGTGGTTGAGAATCACTACTCTAGACCATCAGACACAGAGGTATTCAAAGAAAAGAACAAAGCTGTATTCCAAAGCAAATGGGGGGAAATGATTCCTGTCTTTGGGACAGGAACTACTATAATAGTTGATAATTGTCCAAAGTAAATTTAAATAAATGTGATGACTTGCTTGCTTGCTTTCTGTTTCTTTCTTTCCGTCCTTCCTTCTTTCATTCTTTTTTTTTTTTTTTTTCATTCTTTGGTCCTAAAGGACTTGGTTTTGGAATCTTAAATATTCAAAATATTTTGTTACTATGACAGGATATTTTTATTCTTATTTACCCTGCTTAAAGCTCACATCATGTTTTTAGGATTTAGCCAACCTAGAAAGAGAACTGCCAAAGCCATTGACCCACTGGAGGCCTGTTTTATTCTTTCGAAAGCAGGCATCAAGTTACCACTCAGTCCTGGGGCTGATAGAAGTAAGAATGAGTCCAGTGGAAATTAGTAAATAGACAAGTAAGATTTTGACATACATGAGTAGTATTTTTTAACTGAAAATAGTTAACATGACTCAGAGAAGCAGTGTAGCATCTCCTCAAGGCCCAATGTTCTTTTCCATCAGACATATCACTTTAAATGACACTGAACACTGTGGGAAAGACCAGGTATGCTTTAGTCAGAGACTGGGATTTTGAGCCTCTCTCCAGGACTGAATTAACTGACCCTATTAGGATGTTTAATTCAACTCTGAAAAACCACTCTCTTAGAGATCCTTACTGCACATGTAGGAGCCAAGGAGGAATGTATTTATGCTTTGCTAAGAATCTACATTTGCCAAAGAGATTTAAACATTCATAAATCCAATTGCCTTCTCAATGCCTCCCCTTGGCTTTTTTCTTTCAACAGTTTTTTATTAAGTACCAACTTATATTCTAGGTACTGTTTTGTGTGCTGGGGATATAGCAAAGAACAAGACAGATCCCCTCCACACACAGAGCTTACATTCTAATGTCTAAAAGGCATCTCAAATATGGTCAAAATAGAACTACTGCCTTCTCACAACCCCATTCACATACTACCCAGTATCTTCCCTATTTATCCCCATCTTCCCCATCTCAACATCTACCTGCGTGCTCAGTCTAACAACCTAGGAGTCATTCTTGATTTACTCTCTTTTCCCAAACTGCCAACATCCAAACCATCAGCAGGTCCCATTTGCTCTACTTACAAAATACATCTTGAATTGGACCACTCCTTAGCATTTCACCCGCCACCACCTTAGAGCCAGTCACCACAGCACTCACCTCCAGTATTGCTTTCATCCTTGCATACCCAATAATCCAATCCAAGATCACCCAGCGGCCAGAGTGATCTTTTAGAAACATAAAGCAGATCAAGTCACACCCTTCCTGAAAATCCCCCAAGGTCTTCCTCTTGCATTTGGAATAAAAGCCAAAATGCAGGGCAAGACCCTGCATGATTTTGCCCCTGTTGACTTCTCCAACCTAACTTTATACCATCCACCCCTCTCTCTGTCTCTGTTCCAGCCACACTGACCTTCATTCTGTTCCTGAACACACTGAGCTAGTTTTCCCCACACAGACTTTGCACTTGCTGTTCCCTCTGCCTAAAACCATCTTCCCCCCACTGCTGTCTTCTTCTGATCCTGTCTTCTGATCATGTCTCAGTTCAAAAGTCAGGGAAGCCATTGACTTGTTTACTTTTTTCCTTAGAAACCTGTTTAACCTCTTCATTGCCATATGTCTGGTTCTTCGCAAAGTGCCATTTACGTACTAGATGGTCAATAAATATTTAATAATAACTGGTGTTAGCAATTGTTTATTGAAATAGGAGCTGTTAGAAATGAGACAAACAAGACATGCCCCTTTGTTCAAGGAATTTACAATCTAGTTCTAGGCATATAAGACATAAAATATTGAATAAATATACATATTTAGAAAAAGGCAATGCTTTTCACGGGAGAGACAATGGTTAGAGACATGCCATAGGTAGTGGAAAGAGTATGATTCTATTGCTAAGTCTGGTTTTCAGTGCAGGTTCTGCCACTTACTCACTATCGGAATCTAGACAAGTGATCACATAACCTGATTTCAGCTTTGTATTTCCCACCTGTAAAATAGGATAATTTTATCAACTTCACTTGGTTATTGGAACATTTAAGCAAGCTAATGTGTATAAGATCACCCAGCACAGGATAGGTACTCAATAAATAGTAACTAGCAGGTTTCCATGCCACATGAGAGGCAAGGACTGTATGTTCCATGAGAGTGGAAGAGAGAGACCACACAGGCACATGTCCCTTGAGGATGACCAAGGGCTTCAGAGCCTTGGAGGTTGGGAAGACTTTTGCCAGGCACAATTATGAACTTTATCGTTGATGAAGTTTCAGAGGTTATGTTATGTTCTCCTATCTCCACCAAACGTAGGAATCTCTCACTTGCATATTCTTATCCAGCTTTTACTAAAAAACTTCCAAAGACAGAGTTCACTCCATTTTAATGAGCTTATTATGTTAATGGAGCGTAATTTGTTTTAAAATCCTGCCTTAAATCGAACTGAAATCTGCCTCCTTATAAATTCCACCTGTTGCTCCCAGGGGACTAATAGAAATTGCCTTCCTTTGGTTTGGTTCTCTTGAGGTTGGACATTCCCCACATTGTCCAAACTTATATTATTTTTCAATATTCTTCTTTAAAATGAGTCTCCCTAATCTGTTCTGGACAGTGAGACTCTCCCCTTTTACAGTTGGGTCATTCTCCCGCTCTTTACTTTTTCCATCTAATTATTAGCCCCCTGAAGGTTAACTAAAACCCCTAGACTTTTAGCATACAAACAGCCACGCTCATCTTTTCTCTGTGCATAGGTTGCTTTGTTTGTTGTTTTCTTATGTGGATGTAATATTTTATACTTAAGTCTACTAAATTTTCTCTTTCGGGGCATTCAGGCCTTTCAAAATGTTTTTGAGTATTAATTTAGTTATGTATTGAATTAGCTACCACTCCCCATACTTTTTATATTCAGGCTTGATACATATGTCTCAAGTTTTTTAATGTAAATTGTAGGTAAAAATGTCAAACCAAATAGGAATTAATAGGAAGCCTTTTGGCACATCAGTAGGCTGCTCATCAGGTTGGCCTTGAACCATTTATCCCCTCCTTGCATAGTGTTTTTAAGCTAGATGTGAATTTCCTTAATGCAGTCATCTGACAGATGTTTCTCATTTTGTCTCTGGGTATAACTTGAGATGCTCTGTGAAATGATTTCTTAAAACCAATAAACATCCTTGGTATGTAAGTCAAATTATCCTCTAAATAGGAAAGAAAAAATGTGGTTAATTTGACAAATAGCTGTTTGAGGATGTCTAATGGTTATTCCATTTATTCAGATAACAATGATGATGATGATAATCGCAATGATGGTGATAGAGAAATTAATAATGGAGCCACTGTTAATTCTGTGCCTTGCACTGGGCACCATGCCAAACACTTTACATACCTAATCACATGTGGTTTTCACGCAACCCTGAAAGATGTGAATCACTGCTTTATTTTACAAATAAGAAAACTGAGATTCAGAAATGCTACATAATTTGCCCAGTATCACATAGCTAGAAAGTGGCTAAGCTAAGATGAAATTCAGGCTTTCGTGACCCCAAAGCCCAAATTCTTTGTTGTACTGCTATACATGTAGCACTATGCATCTATCAATAGTTGCACAATAAATATCTGCCCCAGGAAATACCATGAATAAAGCAATGAGGGCAGAAAATGCTGGTTTGTTTGAGGGATTTGGGGGATAACCAAGTAAGACCAGAGCAGCATCTCCCATAGTTGTAGTGTGGGATGTCCGTATGCATTCTATGGAAAAATATTGCCCCATGGTCTAATATATATGCCACATGCTGGGAAAACAGTGATAACTAAGTTTTCATTTCTTCATTGCAGGACTTCTCAGGTCATTTATTGTGCTCACGTACACTGGGACTCTCTTAGAAGACAGTATGTCACAAACATACATGAGTATTGAGTACCTGTAGGCCTGATACCTATTATAGAACATGCTTTAAGAAACTCTGTCACATAGGAGAAGTAGGTGGATCTGTCACATAGGGGAGAAAGTGGGTCTGGGCCCTAATGCCTTAGCCTCTCAAAGCTGCTTGGCTACAGATCCTTTGAGAGCTGGAGAAAGAACAGGGAAGGAAGTGAGGATTCAGCTCCAGGTCAAAGCAGGGCAGATTCTGTGGAAGGTGGGGTCTTGGTCCCTCCTGTCCTGGCACATGGGTCTGAACCACATGGATTTACCAGGTGAGACCCTAATCTCTTGATTCGGATTTCATAAGCCTCACACAAACACAAGTTTCATTCCTTTATCGTTACACCTCATACTTTAAAAATTATACACACACTAAAATCATGTATAAATCAACAGGGTAGAAAACATGCAGGACAGGCCCTGGACAAAAGATGCAGCCAAGAAGTTTGCTGGCATTTCCAGCTTCCACAACAGTCTCTTCTATTCTCTCTCCGTCTCCCCACCCCAGGTACGCACAGCCGCCATGAGGCCCAGTACCCCCTCAACCACCCCAATTCATGTTAAAGTTGCCTTATCTTTTTGTTATGAGGCATTCTGTAATTTGTAAAATGCTGTTCTCTTCCATGAAAAGTAAAATCACCATATATTTGTGGCAGTTCTTTATTTGGATAAATCGAATATATAAATGCAACAAATACTCCCTGGAAGCAGAGAAAATCAAAATCTGTATATTTATAGTCCTTTGATCTAATGCTGCCTAAAAAGCTCCCTATTGCTATATAAAATATGATTTTTAAAATCTTTAGCTGGAGAAAGTAACAGCCAATCTTGGGGGAAGTTTTTAAGGTATACTTAAATTAAAACCCTTAATCAAATGGTGACACATTTATACTGTGCTTTACACTTACACAGAGCTCATCACACCAGTTATCTCATTTAATCCTTATAGGGCCACTCTGATTTTGGATCTGGGGCTCCAGTCTGTCCTTCTGAGTCCAAGTCCAGGGCTCTTCCCCTCCATCACTGCAGCCTGTCACTCCTGCTGCATGCCTAGCATTTTGATAGATACTCCTAGTGTAGCTTTTCCTAAACATTGTGCTGCAGAACCCTGGTTTCTCAACCTGCTCTGGAGGAGAACATTTTTTTTAAAATTCATGGTTCAGTACCTTCCAGAAACATCTTTGCAGCTTCTTTCTTCTGTATTGATATTCCCAATGCACATTAGTGTACTGAAGGCTTAAGAAGTCCAGCAATAAAGACACTTACAGTTCACCAGCATTTCACAAATGTATTTCACCTCAAACTTTATTTTCTTGATCTTTCTTCTAGTTTTGCAGGACACACTGCTCTTAAAAAAACCAAAGACAAAAAATAGTAAGGAACAAAAACTACACATGTGAAATATTTAAATTACATTATAGTTGATATATGTTCCAGCCTTCCTCCTCTCCTCCGCCCAGGATGAGGGATGCATGTCAGTTAGGGGTGGACAGCTCCAAGATATAGGTCAAATGAATGGCAAAGAGGTAGAATGGCAGGGAGGACCTTTTTAGTGAGAGAAGCAGCTTGATCAAACATATTCTAGGCAAGATCATGCGTGATCATGCATGATGGATTGAGGAAGGAGCCTGGGTGCAGGAAGACACATCAGGAGAGAGTCGAAGTAAACAACAGGAGATGACAGGGAGCCTGGTGTAGGATGCTGGTGAGAATAAAGGGGAAAATGGCTTCTGATCACTTAGAAAAAGAATCCCAGTAGCGCAGTGACCCATTGAATAGGAAGGCTCAATGAAAGAGAAAGCTCAGTGAAAGAGAAGGTTCAAGACTGATTTCAGGCTTTCCAGGCAGGACTTTTGGAATACAATGGGCCCCTGTGACAGCATCTGGGCAGTTACGAAGGCCATCCAGTGTGGTCAAGAACTCATGCTTTGATTCAGACATGCAAGTGTTCAAATCCTGACCCTGTTTCTTATTAGCACAGTGGACAAATTACTTTATTTCTCTGAGCCTATTTCCCCAACTATAGAAGGGGCAAGAATATTTTCCTCATGAGTTGTGTAAAGGTTAAGTAAGATAGTGAATCCTTAGCTCAGAATAGTGTCTGGTGCAGTGTAAGTGCTCAACTAATGTTATTTCTATTTTTACTGTCATCATCATCATCATCATCATTATCTTGTAAGGAGATATTCAAGTTGGGACATGTAGGTTTTAGGGTGAGAATAAATTAAATTAAATAAATTCAGGTGGGAAGTAAGCAGTGGGAAGTAGGAGCCAGGAGTTCATGTACTACGAGATCGAGGCTGCAGATACAATTTGGGAATAATCCCTACCGAAGGGATGGCTGAGCCATTAGAATTAATTTGCTCCCTAAGACATCAAGTGTGAGAGAGATCACAGGCTCCAAGGATCAAGCCTTGCTAACACCCACTGTCATGACAGGTAAAATCATCCAGTGAGAAGGAGAATGTGGGCATCACAGGAGAATCAGGCCGTGTGGGTGATGAAAACCAAGGGGAAAGAATTTCCAATATGAGTATCACATTATTCTGAGCCAAGGAAGTTGAGAAGTGGACTGATAGTCCAGAAGGACAGAATCAGATGAACAGATCACAGAATGACATAGCATTCCTTGCCTCTCCTCTAAACTGGGCACATCTGAAATGCAGTAGTCTAAGGCCAAATTTGCAGAAGGATTTCTACATACCAAAGCAGAGAGGACACTAAAAATTAAAAAATGTTGTACAAGCAACAGCTGAAGGAAGTTGTACTATTTTGACAAAATGGGAGACTTCTGAGGCGGTCAGGGTAGGTGCATTTCAGTATTTGAAGGGTTGCCATGAAGGTGAAATTGAGTTATTCTTTGTGACTTTAGTAGGCAAAACTAGGGCCCATCATTTCATCTTGGCCTTGGAACAGGCTGCCTTCAGAGGTAGTAAGCTTCCTACAACTGGAGAAATTTCACACACAGCCTGGGTTGGCTGGCTGCAAAAGCTGGGAAGAAACTCCTGGTTTGGGTTGGGAGGTTGTCCAAGATGAAACTATGGCCTATCCCACCACCTGTTTGTATAGCCTATGAAGTATGAATAATTTTTACATTTTTAAAAGATTTTTAAAAATCAATAGAAAAATAATATTTTGTGATGGTTGAAAATGATATGAAATTCGGATTTCAGTGTCCATACATAAAATTGCACTGGAACACAGCCAGGCTTATTCGTTTACATATTGTCTACGGCTGCTTTCGCGCCACAATGGCGGGGCTGAGTAGTTGCAACAAAGATTGAATGACTCACAAAGCCTAAAATATTTATCATCTGGTCCTTTAGAGAAGAAGTTTGCCAAAAAGTTTGAAATCATCCACAGGTCTTTTTTTCAACTGGGAGATTCTGTGAGGGAGAAAAATTTTTGTCTTAGATTTGGGTAGGAGGTCCTGGGTCACTTGGAGACCACCATCGCAATAGCCTGCAGGGATGGAAAACCAGGGTGCAGTGGTGAGAAAATGTAGGTGATGGGGTGGGAATACTTGTTTGAGAAGTAACACAGAAAACAAAGGTGAGAACATAGATGGCACTCATCAGACCAGCACGGTACAGGGAAGGTATTTGTCTGGGGATAGGAAGACATGTATAAGCTTGTGTCAGAAGAGGGACATAAAAACTTTTCCTGTGCTTGATGAACCCAACGGTATTCTTAGTTTCTGCTTTATTTTATGGCACGGTTAAACATATCTGTTGTAATATCTCTCAGCAAGAGGGGATTTTCTAAATGTTCTTGTTTATAAATGTGCAGAAAATTTTTGCACAGAGAGTCATGCTTTTGTTGGCCAAAGAAAGTGAACACTTGCTGATTTTCTGGCAATCCTAACAAAAATACTGAAGTGTATTTATACTCCGGGGGCCAAAATGAATTTCAGGATGACAGTGCTCAGATGTATAATCAGCCCAGCTTTCCTCTTCTACCTCTACGGGGTTTAACAACTTTGTCAAATCCCTTCCTCTGAAAGCCACTTCTGCAAGTGAGTTGAAACTAATTCTCTCTAGTGCCGCATAAACACAAGGCAGGCTTCCCTGCTGGGATCTCAAAAGGTTGGTCCCCAACCAATGGATGAGCTAAACAGGCTAAATCCATGGAAAGTGTGGTATGAAACTGTATTTTTTAAAGAGCAAAACTTTTACTGCTTTTTTACAGTGTGGTTTCCTTATTAACCTTATCTCGTGACCATCACGAAAATGTTTACTTCACGCTGTTTTGAAGCATTATGATATTCCAGAATTTCAAGCCAGACACGGGAACTTAGTTACTGTTCTTATTCCAATCAAGGCAAGATAGCTAATATGTAATCCAGTATAAGTAACTATTATCTGTGCCAGTGAAGGAACCAGATATTCTGCTGATGAAAATCCACACAGAACCAAACATCCTACTTTGGCTAATAGTTTTGCCATCCTTTCCCAGGAGAATTATGTGACAACTATTAACAAGACCCACATTCATTCATTTGGTTTTCACATTTATTCCCTGCCCCTGTGGCAATAACAAGAGACAGCTCTCTGCTCTTCGTTCTCTAGTAGCTCCTTATTGCCAATCAAATAGTGTTCAGGCATTTTTAGCCGCATTCAAGGGGCTCTCCAAAGGACCTGTCCAGTTTTCTCCCCCAGTAATCCCTTCCTGCCCCTTTCACAGGCATAAGCCTGGATGACTCACTGTTGTCCTCTGTGGGGAGTGGCAGGGACCCTGCAGAATTCCAGAGGGGAGTATTCACATAGTGCCCAAAACAGCAGCTCTGGATGAGAGTGCTGGCTCTGGGGTTTGAATTCAAATCCCAGTTCCACCACGTACTGTCTGTGGGACCCCAGCCAGTAAGTTTCTCAACCATTCTATACTTCAGTCTCCTTATCTATAAAATGGTACTAATAACACCCACCTAACATGTAAGGTTGCTGCAAGAATTACAAGAGACCGTTTCAGGGAGTGTGTTTGCCACGGTGATCAACCTAGACTCAAGAGCTCAATAAATAACTAACGATGCAGATAATGATTCTAGGGAACCAGTAACTCTGGATCACTACTTTTAGAACAGATAAGAAAAATTTCCTTGTTTACAATACTCTAACGTTTTAAGATCTCTATTTACAAGCTATCAAGAGGTTTGGGGAAATGGAGGTCCCCATTTTGAAAGTTCAACACACCTATGCGTACCCTTTGAATGATTGCAAATGTGGCAGATAGAGGTACTGATATTAGGGTTGGTTCTACTGTCTGTGTCTGGATTCATAGAGTAGAGAAACTGCATCTAAAGTAAAGTTTTCTAACATTTTTAACTCATGTTCTCTTTCAAAATTTAAAAAAAAAACCATTCATATCCACATTTAACACGATTTGAAATTTCAAAATATAATTGATAGCATGAGTAAAAGCAATTAATAAAGTGCTAAATGTACATTTAAAAATACTACGTGTTCAGGACTTCCCTGGCGGTCCAGTGGTTGATTCCACACTTCCAATGCAGGGGGCACGGGTTCGACCCCTATTCGGGGAACTAGGATCCCACATGCCACACAGCGGAGCCAAAAAATAAAATAAAATAAAATGAACCTTAAAAAAAATGCTGCATGTTCTCCTCTCCCCTACCTGCCCTGCCCCAACCCTGGCCAAGATTGTCATCACCCTTGACAGGTGATGCGCTGGTCCAGATTTCACATGACCTCTTCCAGCCCTAGGAGTTTATGATCTGGGGACTCAGTGTTGAAACCCTGGAGATCCAAGACTTCCTCTTAACGGGAAAGAAGTCCCTGTGTACAGGGACACAATGAGATGACATGGGAAAGAAGTTTCCCTAAGAAATGGAGGCTTTTTTTTTGGAAGAGAAGTGACATGACAGGACATCTCTGAGGAGAGTAACACCACACCCAGTGATTCCCTTTCTCCTGGGAAAATGAGACTAGTAGGAAAAAATCACACACACAAGAAGACATTCTATCAGCAATATAACTCCCGGAAGATTTTGAAAACTTCTTTCTTAGAAATCCTAAAGAAAACAATACATACCCCTCTGCTCGGACTTAAGTTACGTAACTCTGGACCATGGATGTGAGATCCTGACTTCAGGGAATTTCTGCCATCTCTGTACAATGAATCTAAAAAAAGGCCAAGGAAACTTTTAACAAGATCATGAGTGTGGAATCTTCCTTTTGCCTCTAGCCAGCCATGTGATGTTGAGCAAATCCTTTAGTCCCTGGGCATCAGTTTCTGCCCCATAAGACAAAGGATTAGACCAGATGATCTCCAGCACCCCTTAGAACTTGAGCTCTGGAATCTGATCTCCCCGAGTTTGAATCCCAGCTGCACGGTTTACATGACCTATGTTACTAAGCCTCTCTTTGCCCCTCTGTCAAATGCCCTGTAGATAGGGTTGTTATGATTAATAAATGCCATCTATTGTTTTAATCCTCTGATGCTTAATACATAAGATGAATTGAATGTAATACCGAATCCAAAATATCCATTACGGTACAGATGAACCGGTTTGCAGGGCAGAAATAGCAACACAGATGTAGAGAACAAACATATGGACACCAAGGGTGGGGGGGAAAGGGGGGAAGGGGGGTGGGATGAACTGGGAGATTGGGATTGACATATATACACTAATATGTATAAAATAGATAACTAATAAGAACCTGCTGTATAAAAAACAAATGAAATAAAATTTAAAAATTAAAAACAATGTATCCATTATGCACTACCCACTCAGCATACACCTATTTGCAGGGAAAGAAGGGGCAGGAACTGAGTCTACCAGTCAACACCCATGGCCCTGGGCTCAGCAGCTTGGATTCTATGGGGTGGGGTGACAGTGAGGCTTCTGCTGTTGCTACATACTACATATTTTATCATGAAGTGTTGTCTTCATTTCTTGGAGGTAGTGATTTCTTGTCTGATCCACCTTCAACTGGGTCATTGCAGCTGGGCAGAGCCCCCAGAGGGGAAGCAGCTACACCCCCAGTTCAGAGTGAAGGGAATCTTCTTAGGATGAGAGGGGAGGATCTATAGCCTGTCTTTCATGGGAGAAATGGCCCCACTCAGGCATAATGGAGTGGGACTGCCCAGCTCTGCATGCCTAATCCCCTTTCTTGTGAGCTTTCTCTACTGCTGGCAACACTTTTTTTCATTTGTTTGTTATTTTCAGTGTTTGTCATTATGTAACAGCTTTATTGAGATACAATTCATATGCCATACGATAGAAATATTTAAATTATATGGTTCAGTGTCTTTTTAGTATAGAGTTGTGCAACCATCACCACAACCAATTTTAGAACATGCTCATTGCCCACAAAAGAAACCCCCTGCCCATTGGCAGTCACTCCCTATTCCTCCCTCACCCTAGTTCCTGGAAACCACTAATCTACTTTCTGTCTCTATGGATTTGCATACTCAGGACATTTCACATAAATAGAATCATACAATGTGTGGTGTTTTGTGTGTGGCTTCTTTCACTTAGCATAATGTTTTCAAGGTTCATCCACACTGGAGCACCTATCAGTGCTTCATTCTTTTTTATTGTTGAGTAACATTCCATTATATGGCTATAACTCATGTTGTTTATCCACTCATCAGTTGATGGACATTTGTGTTGTTCTACTTTTTGGTTATTACAAATAATGCTCCTATGAACATTCATGTATAAATTTGTGTATGGATGTATGTTTTCATTTCTCTTGAGTATTTATCTAGGAGTGGAATCACTGGGGTATATAGTAACTCAATTCTTAGCATTTTGAGGAGTTGCCAAACTGTGTTCCAAAGTGGCTGTACCATTTTGCATTCTCACCAGTAGCATATGAGGATTCTGATTTCTCCACATCCTTGTCAAACTCTTTACTATTATAGCCATCCTAGCAGATGTGGTGTGGTAGCTCATTGTGGTTTTGATTTCATTTCCCTAAATGGCTAATGATGTTGAATGTCTTTTCATGTGCTTATATTTTTATATCTTCTTTGGAGAAATTTCCATTCAAATCCTTACATTTCTGACAATGAAGGATTTTATTAAGATGCAGTCTCATCCTTCATAGATTGGCTATTGTCATTCTGAATCCTTAAGTAGGAATGTGTGTCCTGGGTAGGGAATGTGAGAGTTCTACTTCTAAGTGTAGACAAGTAGAAAGGGATCAGCACTTAAGACTCTCACTCTAACTGGGGTTTATGTCTGTAAGCAGAGAAAACAGAAAATCAGTTGTTTTCTAGACAAGTGTCCATTCTCAATAGAAAAACTCCGGGCTTGTAGGTAGAAGACCTGAGTTCAGTTCCTGTTTCTGCTTGGTGACTATGAACATGTTGCTTAGTAGGTAACTTAGCGTCTTTAAACTTTCCTCTCCACCGCCCCCTTTCAGTGATCTTCTTCTCTTTTTTGAAATGAAGTATAATTTGCACACAGTAGAATTCACCCTTTTTTGGTGTACAATTTGCATTTTGACAAATGAACACAGTTGTGTAATGACCACCACAGTCAAGATAAAGAATATTTCCCTCATTCCAAAAGTTCCCTTTGTCCCCTTTGTAGTCATTCTCCTCCCCTACTGTAAACCTGTGTGAATTAATGATCTGATTTCTCTCTTAGTCCTTTTGCCTTTTCCAGAATGTCATATAAATGGAATCTTACAGTCTTTTGAGGTTGGCCTTTTTCATTAAGCATAATGCATTGGAAATTTATCATTGTTATTGTACATGTCAGTACTTTGTTCTGAGTAGTATTCCTTGTTATGTATATCTATCATAGTTATTTTTAATCCATTCATCAATTGAAGGATATTTGGATTATTTTCAGTTTTTTTGCAATTATGAATTAAACCACTAAAACATTCTCAAATAGGTGAAGATAGGTGTTCATTTCCCTTGGGTAAATGCTAAACTATTTTGCAAAACATTGTGCAAAGTATCTGTATCATTCGGCATTCCCAACAGTGTGAGAGTTCCAGTTGCTCCATGTCCTCACCAGCATTTGTTGTCACAAACCTCAGTTTTTTCATCTGTAAATGGAACAGCAATCTCTACATTCCTCTCTCAGGATTGTTAGATAGAAGTAAAAATGAAATTGCATAAGCAGAAGTGCTTATAATCTGTGAAGTACCGTACCCAAGTAAGAAATTCTGCTGCTTTTGATGGTAATGATCATGCCCACTTACATGTAAAAACTTGTTTCCCACATGAGCTAAATGTTTTGGTTTTTTTCCCCCTACATCCTGGCAGACAGAGTGAGTTACAGCAAGTCTAAAGCAACAAGAGGTTTTGCCTTAGATGCATTCCGAAGTTTGTTTTGGCTCCAGTTTTTGAACTTTTCACAGAAGCAGATAAACGGCCAAGATGTAAATCATCAAGTGTGAGTCAGTTTTGTAAAGAGAAATGACCCTATGTGATGGAAATCAGCAGGAGTGGAGTCAGCAGGACAGGCAGTGTGACGTGCTGTGGGAGAAATAAATGCAGGCCTAACCAGGCGGTGTCCCCAGGGTAAGGCATTCATAGGACTGCCGCAGTTAAGAGGACTGGCTGCCTAATATGCCCCATCAGGGTAGGGTGGGAGGGGTGGGTAGGAAAACCGAAAATAAAAGTAATAATTTTAACTTACTCTTTTCAAGTTTGAAGTCTACTTTTTTCCACTGTAGAAGCAGAAAGGTGTGAGAAACAATCTAGCAAATGTTTTCTCATTGACATCAGTATGAAATAATGATTAGCATAATAGACAAATGGTTACATGTAGAAATACTTATAGATATGTATGAATTCACAGGTCAGTATACACACATATATTTCCTTGCTCTGGCATCTGAGGGCCTAGAAGCAGCTGACACCCCAGTAGCAATGAGCACACCTTCTCCCCAGATCTTGGTTTCTAATTCCATTCTCCAATAAAAGGAACCAGGGCTCCTTGGAGAAATGGCTGATTCTAGGACTAGGGCCAGAAATATATAAGATGAACCTGGAGTAGCTAGTAGTGCTGGAATATAAGTAAGAGGCCAAAAATCCACAGTGATGGGTATGTTAAAGAGGCACAGGAGTCAACTGAAAGAGCCAGCTGAAAGAGTGGGCAAAGCTGGAGCAATTTGAGCAACAAAGTAAAGTACTACAAGTACCTCTGACTTTTCAAAATTTCACTTTACTGCATTTCAATTTTACGAAGGATCTATACTGGTACCTGTTTTTGCTAACCCAGAGAAATCCAAAAAGGATTTTCATTTTTATGAAAAAAGGCAAAAAGCAAAAATGGCATTGAGCATTTGTTTTGCAACGAGCAGTTATAGAGGCAGCGTGCACCACAACCAGCAGTGAGAGTGGCAACACCAAGCTCCTTCCCTGAGAACTACACTAAACATCTCAGTGCCATAGCTCTGGATTGTATCTGTGAGCATCTGTGCTTTATATCAATTTATTTTGTGTTAGCAAGATGCGTCCTAAGGTAATCACTTCTTCTCTTTATGCCATTTTGGTTTACAAAAGGTTTCACAGGAACATACTACTTTCAGATAGCAGGGGAAACCTGTATTAGAGTACAGCCCATCGTGACTTTTTAAAATGAGCATTAGTTAAGTGAAACCCCCAGTGTCAGATGGTGAGCCACTGGTTGGACAAAAGACCGCTAGGGAAAGGTCCTGGAAGAGGTACCCAGCACACCTAGAGGGGCCACAATGAGAAGTCAAGGTAGGTGCAGGTAGTGAGAGAGGCAGGACCTGGGCCATGTGCCTTTATTAGGATCCATGAGTGGAGTGCTTTGGGGTTCCTGGGCCAAAGCCAGATTGGTCGATTCGAAACAAAAAGAGCAGGGTTTTGGTAAGCTCCAGGGGGGTCTTATCTAAGGTGCACAAGGCCTTGAGCAGAGCATTGGGAGAGAGTGCTTATCACAAGAGTCTTTGAGGGAGTCATATCCGAAACCTATATTTACTTGTGATTCTGCAGGCTGTTACCTGGGGCATTGCTGGAGGGAGGGGATAGTGTCAGTTTAATGCTTGGCCACACAGAATGGCTGCCAAGGCAGCAATATCACAGAGTACCTGAGCTCTCAACCTAGCCCAGAGTATAAGATAAATATTCATGGATCTGTACAGATATAAGTAAATGATGGAGTAAATAAATGGGAAAAATAGGCACATCTCCTATGCAAAAGAATTTCAAATAATTCATTCTAGAAACTGCCCTCTAACAGGTAGAGCATGACTCCCTGCTCCTTAAGAGTGAGCTGCGCATAGTGACTTACTTCCAAAGAGGACAGTGTGGAAAGGGAGGGAAAATGAGCAACTTTATAGAATAAGGACACAAGGTAAAAACTGAGGGAAAAAATGAATAAATTATGGAATTTAATTAATAATAATATATCAATACTGCTTTATTAATTGTGACAAATGTACATACTAACCTAAGACATTAATAAAAGGGGAAATTGGGTGCTGGGTGTATGGGAATTCTCTGTAGTATTCTTGCTATTTTTTGGTAAGCCTAAAATTAAAAGTTTACTGTTAAAAAACTTTTCTTCTCACAAAATAAGAATAGATCTAAAATTTCATTGGTAGATGTATGTATAGAACACTTTGTCCCACTGAAAAATATTCTCTGAAGAATTTTAGTTTAATCTTGATGAGATTTTAAACAAGATAATTTTTTTTTTAAAAGAAATTCACGTTCTTTTATTTATTTATTTATTTATGACTGTGTTGAGTCTTCGTTTCTGTGCGAGGGCTTTCTCTAGTTGCGGCAAGTGGGGACCACTCTTCATCGCGGTGCGCAGGCCTCTCACCATCGCGGCCTCTCTTGTTGCGGAGCACAGGCTCCAGACGCGCAGGCTCAGTAATTGTGGCTCACGGGCCCAGTTGCTCCGTGGCATGTGGGATCTTCCCAGACCAGGGCTCGAACCCGTGTTCCCTGCATTGGCAGGCAGATTCTCAACCACTGCGCCACCAGGGAAGCCCTAAACAAGATAATTTTTTTAAGGTTATATGACATGAATTATGTAAGCTGCAAATGAAACATTTATTTTTTGTTTTGTTTTTGTTGCTCACTTACATACCCAAAGAAAAGGATGACTATAGATATTTTGGGGGCGTTTTCTTTCTAAAACTTAAATATGGAGAAGTATTTGGTAAAAAAAAAAAAAAAAAAAAAAATTAAAGCCCAGAAGATAATTATTCAGATTATCAGGCACAAAAATCAAAGGCCACTTTTTCTGCCAAGTTAAAAACAAAATCCAGCTTGGTTTTCGCTTGTTTTCTAAAATGTTGTTTAGTTTTGCTTTTCAAATTAACAAATAAGAGCAAGTGTACAGATAAGATCAATTTACAAATAGTGTAGAACCCAGTATTTTATAATGTGACCATGGCATGTAGAATATATGTCCATATCCAAACACCTGGACCATCTAGGTCAATCAATCAAGATGATTTATACCAAGGGGAAATTTCCATATTCCTTTTATCAACTTAATTTATTCCTGGCCACAGTACCCTCCCCCTGTCCCTGAGATAATAGTGATGCCTTTAAAGGAGATGTAACAGTTTAATCTTCCATTGCTTTCTAGGGAGCTTCCTGTAACAAAGTTTCTGGCAAGATGTTTCACATTCGGATCCAATTCACTGTCTGTGAGGAAACTGAGCCAAGAACTTCACAAACCCCCCCCCCCATAGAAGCTGATGCCCCCCAGCCTCACCCCCCAAGACTCAGGGCTGCCAGTCACTCACTTTGTGAGGGTCTTTTCTCCTTGGGCTTAGGACTGTAGTCTTTACCTGTTATTACTCTCCAGGGGCACCTTGGCCCATGCTGTGCTCAGCTGGCCATTTATGACTTGATGACAATGTGAGGAAACCTTGGCTCTTTGGCTGCAAGATATGTAAGTCCAGCAGAGTTAGGCAATTACCCAGGTACACAGTTTATTCACTGGTTTGATTTATCCTAACATAAGTCTGGCTCATCACAATTTCAGTCTGAAAACTGTCTTCTCTGCAGCTATGTCTACCCCAGAGAGTAGAGTCTGTCCTCAGTTAAGTGTACCCAGCACCTCTTCAGTACCTTCCATGTACTGATGGTTTTTCTTTATGATTTTGGCCTAGTTCTTTTTTTTTTTTTTAATTTATTTATTTATTTATATTTTTGGCTGTGTTGGGTCATCGTTTCTGTGCGAGGGCTTTCTCTAGTTACGGCGAGCGGGGCCACTCTTCATCATGGTGCGCGGGCCTCTCGCTGTCGCGACCTCTCTTGTTGCGGAGCACAGGCTCCAGCCGCACAGGCTCAGTAGTCGTGGCGCACGGGCTTAGTTGCTCCGCAGCATGTGGGATCTTCCCAGACCAGGGCTCGAACCCGTGTCCGCTGCATTGACAGGCAGATTCTCAACCACTGCACCACCAGGGAAGCCCGGCCTAGTTCTTTAAGTAACCTAGTTACTGACTGGCTACCATGGTTGCTCTAACCTGACTCAGGGATGGTGATAGCCATGATTAGCTGAGCACTTAAACAAGTCTACACTGTGGGCTTTATCCATGTGGCCTTATTAAATCCTCTGCACAGTCCTGGGGTATAACTATTCTTGTTTCCGTTTTATAGATGGGCACACCAAAGCTCAAAGAACTTAGAAAATGTGTCGGAGTTCACACAGCTGGTACCTGGGAGAGCTGGGATTCCAGACAGTCTGTGTGCCTCCAAAGCCCATATACGTAGGGGCACTCCAGTCAGTTCTGGGCTCTGCCGTGCTCTCTGCTCCCCCTAACTGTGACCCCATCCTCCACCGCTCTTAGGGACACCTGTCAGTCTGCCCTGAGTATTTGTCCAACTCAGTACTCTTAGACCCATCTTTACACTCACCCTATTTTTCCATACAAGGAAACCTAAAAGTACAAATAAGAATTTTTTCTTCATATTAATGTTTAGGGGGAAATAATTATTTTAAATCCAATCAATCACACTTGCTTTGGGAGTATAAATTACCATATTTCAAACATCAAAATGTGGAGCCCTTCAGCTTGCTTTAAACTCATGGTGTCCTTCTTTTTGGTGACCCCACAGTCCGCAACAAAAATATCATACTCAGAAATACCTTGTTTCCTCAATATATTTTGTCCATATCCCCGTTATTATGCCTGAGGTCCCAAGTGAATTTGGTAGGTTGCCTATGCAGAAATGATGTGAGAAGTTATCCCCCTCCCTCCCAGATCCAGTCAGCCTTGTGCATTGCTGGTGATGCGTGGGGAGATCGTACAGACCACAGCCTTGACTTCTTTCCCCAAAAGCGGAACACAAAGGAAATCAAGCAGAGTGAATATTCACAATATCTGAAGGCAGAAGAAATTCTAGTCTTTAATTTGAAATAATATATAGGGTCGTGAGAGAGTGGGAACCCTCAGGTTTTAGTCTGAAAGCTTCCATTAATTAGCTTCTTGTGGCTCTTAGCAAAGGCAACCTCTCTGAGCCTTATTTTCCTTACGTGTAAATTGTAAAATGTCAGCATTGGACTCTATTAATGGATTATTTATGTCTCCTCCTTCTTGCAAAAAAAGAAAAAAAATCTCAAGAAGCTTTTAGAAATGATGGAGTAAAAAGGCTAGAATCATGTAAGAAAGGGTAGAACAATACAAGAAAGAACGCTTGGGCAAAAGGAAACTGATACCATTGATTCAAAAGTTGGTCTGAGCTTCCTGGCAGCCTAGGCAAAAAGAGAGAGAGAGAGAGAGAGAGAGAGAGAGACCGAGAGAGAGAGAGATGATGATACAGTATTATTCTCGTTATCTGAAAAAAGAAAGTTTAGAGAAGAGGGGAAAGAAGAGGAATGAGAGGAGGAGGGCAAAGAAGCAGCAGCATACCAGCTCATCCAAAAATCCAAGCTAAGCTCTGGGAGTAATTTCTTCTATGTGTCCTATAGAAGGTGGATAGTCTCCAAGAGCTGTTTTGAGAACAAAAGCATTTGCAGAAACAGTCTCTGTCTGGCCATATTTTATACTGACCTTCAATAAAAGGACATAATTTAAAAGCATAGCTCTCTGAAGATACGCATGTAGAGAGCTAAGATAATCTACTCCAGGTGTGTTGCTCACTAGAGTCTCGCCTGGCCCAGGGATAAAGCTTAGAAAATCTCAGGAATGAATGCCTGGTATGACCCTTAGGATATCTTTCTCAAATACCAGTTACCTCAGCCAAGCTTTTGACAAGCGTGACATGCTACAGACAATTGAAAATTGAGATTCCTGGCAAGGCCCTTTACATATAAAAGTCAAGTTTGTGAAACTTCTCTCCCCTTTCACCACCTTTCTATTCCGCAAGGACTCTCACCTGTCTACTTGCAGAGAGGGCCGATAAATGTTATTATTAGGGTGACCCATAGCGAGGGAAAGAGGGAGGGAATTTCATTTTCTACTGTACAGAAGGCTATATTGTTGGATTTTCTTTTTATAACAAACATGTATTGCTTAAGATAATAAAGTTGAAACTAGGGATCCCGTGAGTGGGGGAGAGAGAGAAGGAGAGAAAGGAGGGGGGAGGGAGGAAGAGAGAATGAAAATGAAATACAGTTGCATGCAAATAAATTTGAAAAAGTCTGTTTAACAAAAAGAAGAAAGTTATGCACATGAAGCCCTAGCGCAGTCCTGTCAGTTAGACATTGCTCCACAAATATTTGTTGAATGACTAAATACATAGAACACAGAGGAGAGGACTGGCCAGCAAGAGTCTGAGGGCAAAGTTGCCGGTTGGCCACCTTGACTAGGAAACAAATGTACTTCAGCTTTTTAAAAACACACTTTGTTGTGAGTGAGGCAGCATCCTAACACCCTTTCCAGGGTGAACATCTCCAGCATGCCCTCCTCTCAACCCCTCAGATTCCTAAATGGATCACTAAAGAGGTTCATCTGTCAACTAGAATTATATGTCGAAGGCAGGCTGCCAAAAGCGACTCTTCAGATCCAGCAGAGTTGGAAATGAGCTCTTCCTCCTGTCATCAGACAGCTAGCACTTTTGTTGGCTTCTTGAGGCCATGCCTGGAATATCATTCATTTGTTCATTCAATCATTCATCCAGAAATATTGCTTGAATGCCTACGACATGCACTGTTCTAGGCTCTGGAGATCCTGCGGTGAAAAAAAAAAAACAGACAAGAACCTCTACTGATAGGAATTACATTCTAGTTAGGCAGAGACAGATGATAAGATAAGTAAAGCATATGACTTGATAAGTGCTAGAGAGAAAATAAAGCAGGGGAGGGGGTGGGGAGCGTTGGGGAGGAGTGGCTGTTATAACCTGAAGTAGGGTGGTGAGGGAAGACCTCACGGAGAGCCTAGTATTTGAGTAAAGACAGGAAGGGGTGGAGGAAGTGAGCTCTCTGGACATCTGAAGGAAGAGCTGTCCATGCAGAAGGAACAGGAAGTACAAATGCCCTGTGGAGATGGGTGTGTGTGTGGGGTCCCATGCCTGGCACATTCAAGGAACAGTAAGGAGGTCAGTGTGGCTGTGGAGGAGGGAGGGGACTAGTAGAAGGTGAGGTCAAGTGGCCTGATGGTATAGAGCTTTTCGATTTAATGGTAGACCATTTCAATTTTACCCAGAACGATATGGGAAATCATTGGAAGGTTTTGACCAAATTGTGTGTGTTCTTTCCTGACTTGTTCTTTCACTCAACCTTGCATTTGAAATTCATCCATGTCGATATGTGTGGCTATGGTTGATTCATTTTCAATGCTTGATATTATTTTATTGAGTACTCTTTACCTTTCTACCATTGAAAGACTGTTTTTCTCTTTTTTTTTTTTGTCATAATGTAGATATGTCTCTTTCTATTTGCAGTTGTGGGGAGTAGGGACGGGTATATCCTATTCACCTAAATGCCACATTGAAATAATTTGGGGATGAGTTAAGAGCTAGGGGGACTTCCCTGGTGGAGCAGTGGTTAATAATCCGCCTGCCAACGGAGGGGAAATGGGTTCGAGCCCTGGTCCGGGAAGATCCCACATGCCGTGGAGCAACTAAGCCCGTGCGCCACAACTACTGAGCCTGCACTCTAGAGTCTGTGAGCCACAACTACTGAGCCCACGTGCCACAACTACTGAGCCCATGTGCCACAACTACTGAAGCCTGCGCGCCTAGAGCCTGTGCTCCACAAGAGAAGCCAACGCAATGAGAAGCCCTCACACCGCAACAAAGAGTAGTCCCCGCTCTCCGAAACTAGAGAAAACCTGCGTGCAGCAACAAAGACCCAACACAGCCAAAAATAAATAAATTTATTTAAAAAAAAAAAAAAGAGCTAGGGATCTAGGCCATCCTGTTTCCCCTGTGAAGAGCTGGAATTTATGCCATCAATGGGCAAATCCTATGCAATATGATCTTCTGATACCCCTTCATAAGGATTCAAAAGGAATGTCAGAATCCCAAAATCTGGTGAGATACACAGCTTGGCCCCATAGGTCATTCCTGGCCATGTATTAGCAGTGGACAATGGACAAATCTATGTGGCTAAGCTGTTAGCAAATAGCAAAGTGGTCAGTAAAGACTGCCTTCTCCTTGTTTGGAGTTTGAGGGGTGGATAAGGCTGGTGGTGTTGAAATGATGTCCTCAGGAGCCCCAAGGAATATTCCTTGAAGAGACTCTACCCGACTCCTCATCCAGCCTCTCTTCATCAGAGCAGCTCTGCTTATTCAATGTCATATCCTAGGTATCCCCATAAAATCCTGGTGCCCCCAAATTTGAAACCATTTGACTAAGTGACCTCTAAAGTTCTTTACAACTTTAAAGTTCAGCTGCCATGCGTGCACACACACACACACACACACACACACAATGTTTAAATTATCTTAATGTTTACTTTTTTATTAGTGAATGTTTTAACAAAAAAGGTCAAATTTACTTTCACAATTATGAAGTTACTAACCATTGTAACTTAAACACAAGACACTACTGGTCCATTTGCAAAGGATGAATAGCCTTCCCTTTCTTGCCCAGCATGGAGGAGTCAGGAGCAGGCATGCCTCATTGAAGTGAGGGGTGTGGGAGCCACGCAGAGGTACATCAGTGGCATGTCAGACAATGTAGGGTGGTGACGGGGGTATGTAGGTGGTGGATGGAAGAGAAGGCCTGGATGGCTGGAATACCAGTTACTTTGAGCAAATAACTCAACTGATTATATAAATAAGTACTAACTATATGAAGGAAAAATATATGAAAGCCAGGTTCATTACTGTTGGAAAAGATGCAAACCTAGAAAGAAGAAAGAACCTTGAGGTATTAAAATGGAAATGTAGATTTCATTATGAACTTATGTTTTTAAACATATATAAAGAGATAAATATGGGAATAGTTATGGGGTGTGGGCGGGGGTTATGTGTGTGTTTTCTAGCTCTGTATGCCTAGGGGACCTAGAAACAATGACATTCCAGTAGCATGAACACACTGAGCACACAGATACTGTATTTTAAATACCATCCTCCACTAAAAGGAAACCAAGGGCTTCTTGGAGAAAAGGCTGATTCCATGGCTGGGGCAGGAAAAATTTAAGAGAAGTCTGAAACATTTTGTTATGCTAGAAAGTAAGGAAAAGCTCGAATGATGATGGAGACATGTCAGAAAGACTCAGGATTTGAGCTTCTGCAACAATTTGAGCTTCATTATGATTGTCATGGATTCCAATATAGTGGGGAAAATTTGCAATCCGTGAGTCTTTGCTGATTTAAGTGAGTAAATGAATAAATAAATAAGTAAATAAATGGGGGAGAAGGGAGAGCTCATTCTTTTTTTTTTTTTTTAAACCTACCCCATTATTATTTTTTTAATTAATTAATTTATTTATTTTTGGCTGTGTTGGGTCTTCGTTTCTGTGCGTGGGCTTTCTCTAGTTGCGGTGAGCGGGGGCCACTCTTCATCGTGGTGCGTGGGCCTCTCACTGTCGCCGCCTCTCTTGTTGTGGAGCAGAGGCTCCAGACGCGCAGGCTCAGTAGTTGTGGCTCACGGGCCTAGTCGCTCCGCAGCATGTGGGATCTTCCCAGACCAGGGCTCGAACCCGTGTCCCCTGCATGGGCAGGCAGATTCTCAACCACTGCGCCACCAGGGAAGCCCAAGGAGAGCTCATTCTTACCAAGGAAAGCAGCTAATCAATATAGAAGTAAGGGTGGAAATATAAATCATCAGTTGGCAGCTCTCTTAGGGGTAGGTGGCTGATCCAAGTGGTAGTCATTCATGGAAGGCGGATGGACAGAGGGTTGATGAGGAGCAGGGTTTCAGTGCAGTCACTGAACGACCTCCCCACAAAGCACTAATCAGTTATCAGGGGGCAAATGGTGACTTTATGGTAGAGAAATCTGGGCACATGATCAAGATTGATATGCCCAAGTGGTGCCAAGTGTTGACGTCCTGTGCCCTTTGTTGTGATGCACTGAGCCAAAGCCAGCTTCATTCCGGGGCATTCCTGCCAGAACAGCGTAACCAAAGTCTGGTCATGAGGAAATATCCCACAGACCTAAGTTAAGGGCCATCCTACAGAGTGTAAGGCTGCAATCTTTGAAACTGCAGAGGACATGAAAGGCAGGGAAATATGGAGGAACCATTCCTGACTGAAAAAGACTGAAGAGACCTGAGAGCGAAATGCAGAATCTCCGCACGTAACCCCAACCTCAAGCCCAGACCTACTGAATCAGAACCTACATTTTAACAAAATCCCCAAAGAGTCCTGTACACACTTAAGTTTGGGAATGGCCGAGACCCTAGATCAGTGGTTCCTAGGCTTAATCAGAATCACTTAGGGAAACTTTTTAATAGGACAGATTCCTACCCTCCCCCTCCCCAGATCTACAGAATTAGACACTAAATGGCAAACTCTCACAGGTGGTTCTGATACCAAGCTACTGGGCTCGAAATGGTACTGTCATATGTATGTGACCAAAGTGGGGTTCATACCACGTGGGCCTGGAAACACAGATTGAAGAATCAAGCTAATCATCACCACGACTCCTACTCCAAGCACGGAGACATGACCCCAAACTAATATTCCAATGCAGGGATGGAATGTACATAAATATTGCTGGTTCACATTTCAGGAGTTTTCCAGGACATTTAAGTGGATTTGAAAAATACTTTTGAAAAGATTGTTTGTACAAACATCATACTCTTTCCAGTCCTTGTTTGGCATAGAGTTTAATCAGATGTAAAATGGTGAGTGTTCTTTGTAAGGTTATATATTTCTTTTCTTCTAAGGCATGTAAGACAAGACATCTGGGTTTTATCAGTAAAATACTAAAACATGTCCAGCATTTTTAGGAAATCTGGGCCTGAGTTTATAAGCTGCAGGTGTTGAATATATCTGATAGAAGGCTATAGTCTATTCATTTAAAGTTAAAAGGAAAAAATTTATGCATACCGATTTTGTTTCAGAAAAATATTTGACTAAAACATGAGTTTTTGACCGTATCTTAGAAAATTAGGAGAAAAGAGAAAGAAATCTTTTAGTCAATCTTATATGAAAATGTCTAGTTTTAAGATGTTCTTATTTTTACATTATACACTGAACTCTCATCAACTCATAGTAAAACTTGCTTTTACGCTCTTATTAATATCTGTTAATTTATCTGTGGACATAAATAGCATCCTCCTTTATTAGTTTCTTTCCTGCCACAAGAAAGATATAAAAATATTGAATTTAAAGAGTGGGGCTGGCGGGCTTCCCTGGTGGCACAGTGGTTAAGAATCCACCTGCCAATGCAGGGGACGTGGGTTCCATCTCTGGTCCGGGAAGATCCCACATGACGCGGAGCAACTAAGCCCGTGCGCCACAACTAATTAGCCCGCGTGCCTAGAGCCCCTGCTCCGCCACAAGAGAAGCCACGACAATGAGAAGCCCACGCACCACAACGAAGAGTAGCCCCCGCTCACTGCAACTAGAGAAAGCCCACGCACAGCAATGAAGACCCAACACAGCCAAAATAAATAAATAAATAAATTTATTTAAAAAAATAATAATAAATCTTAAAAAAAAAAAAGAGTGGGGCTGGGGGTAATATAGGCATATTCTATGTGCAAGTCTAATAGAGCAGAGGCCAGTGAGGGGTGAGGGAGACAATAAGACATTAATTAAAAATTGTAATTTCTAAATTCAAAGAAATACCGCATTAAATGCAGGTGCCTCACAAAACCAAATGCCATATCTGGAAATCATTGAATACATGTCCATTAATATTAATAACATTGGCTAACCTTTCTACTGTGCTTCTAAGTATAAGCACTTTCACCTTACTTCCTTTAACCCTGCAATTCTGTAAGGTAGGTGTTGCTGACAGGCCTGCTTGAAATTGAAGGAATAGATGAGACAAAGTAATTGGCCCAGTATCACAGTTAGTAAATGTTAGAGCTGAGACTTGAATCTAGCACTTCTGACTTTGATCATGGGCTTCCTACCCCCCACCCCCTGCATCTAGGAAAGAATATTTGTTCAGTCAGCACCCCAAAAACATGATCTTGGTTTGGTTTGGGCTTTTGTTCCGTTTTGTTTGGGTATAAGATGTGCCACTTTCTAATACTTAAATGGCGGTCTTTACTTCTCAGTCTCTGTCATCTGTACCCAAAGCATTTTCCAAGTAAATATTTCTCTAAAGAGATTTCTTGAGCCAGATATGAAACATGTCTTTAACCCCTCTGGGGTGGAAACTCACCCTCTCTCCACAGGAGAAGCACCCTTAAACTACCAGACCCCAAACAGGTCAGTCACTTTTACAGGAACTGTCAACACACCCCCAAAACTGTCAACACCCCCCAAACTTCTTTAACTGACTCTCCTGAAGAAAACAAGTAGAACTTCAGCCCACTCAAAATCACTCCGAAGTCCTGCCAGCCATGTGGCATGGCCCCAGTCTCCAAAATAAATCCCCTCTTCTGCTGGTCTGAAGCTCCCTCCAGCCTCCCCATGCCCAGAGTTTTGAATTCTGCAGCTCCTGTCCTTGGGTTTATGCCCATGAGCTATTCATCAGGGTCCGCAGCCCATAATCCACCACCATCACCGGTGAGCAGCCGCTGTCTCCCTTCCCAGAAGACACATCCCAACAGAAATCTTCCGGGAGGGCTCTTCCCATCTGCCCCCTCTCCTCAAGGAAGCAGAGGAGGCTTCTTTTTTGTTTTGTTTTTTTTTGTTTTGGCCGCGCCCTGCGTTGTGCAGGATCTTACTGTGCCCCTTGCATAGGAAGCGCGGAGTCTTAACCACTGGACTGCCAGGGAAGTCCCTTTCCTAGTTTGTTTTTGTTTTCGTTTTTTTAGAGGAGGCTTCTTGACTCTTCCTTGGACCTCTCCTGCCATCACTGAAGACAAGTAGCAACTGCACCAACTATTATTATTTCTCCCCGTCTTCCTTCCAGCCTCCCTTCTAGAATTCTGCCCCAAATCTCTGTGGCCAGGCGGCTGCCCGCTGAGGGCTTCTCAATGTCCTGACTCTTCTTCCTTTTGTTCCTTGGGTTTTGACCAACTAGGACTCACTACCACCATCTCTTAGGCTCCCTGAGTTAGTGTCTTCAGCAATTCCTGCAGCTCCAGCTCTCCTCCTCCTCCTCCCCATCAGACCAGGTTAACTCCTTGCTGGCACGTGCCACTTCTTCACCCTTGGGGAGCCTGCCTCTGTGGACCCATGGATGGAGGGAGTGAGACGGGGAGGGGTGGTGGTGCATCAGATCCTCTTCACAGAGATAGCGGAAGCGCAGCAGGTTGTAACTATAGGATGTCCTGAGGTCAGGAGACCTGGGGTCTAGCCCTGGCACTACCACTCACTAGCTAGTTGACCTTGGGCAAGTCACCTGACCTCTCTGGTTCTCTTGGGCTTCTTCATCTATAAAATAAGGAAAATGAGCTAAATAACCTTTAAGATCCTTGATATATTCGTTGTCACATTGTGTAGTAGAACCACATGGCTAAAGGCCAGTCTGCTCAGCTCTTTCCTCAGGACTGCCTTGGCCGTGAAATAATAATTGACCACATGCCTTAATCTCCTCATTTTGGATTATAAGGAAAATCTTCTTTGTGTCTTGGTTTTAGAATTCCTACAATAATATATTGATTCTGAATTTATGACACCTGTTACAAAACCATATGTTGCCATTTCTGGCTATTTCTACCTCCCGAAGTCCGCTCACACCGTGCAGTTTCTAGAGATGGCGGGATGTGTTCTCAGGTTGAGCAGATGCAGGCCGAGGTCTCCAGAATTACCCGTGGAGACGAGCCTCTGGCTGCATCGGCTCCAGGCAGTAGGAGCTCAGAGAGACTGGTGCCAATATTCCAGGAGTTTTCTAGATGCTAGTGTTCCTTTGAAAAAATATCATATGGTATAAAGAATTTGGGAAACTCTGAATATTAGCCCCTTCTTGGAGATTTACCATGCACATTAGCATATTTAAAGCTCTAAGAAATCCTGCCAGTGAAGAAATCTTAATTTATCCCAGCATCCCCCAAACCTGTATGGCCCCAGATACTTTCTTCACAAAATACTTAGCATCTGGTAGAACATGTCCCCAGAACACAGTTTGGGGCACATTACCACAAAATCTGGCTGACCTGTCTCTATCTGGGTCTTTGGAGCAGAAAGAGAAAACTACAGCTGCTGGAATATTTACTGAGCACCTACTGTATGCAGAATAACATGGGAACAACTCAAAATTGGCGCAAGGGTCTGCCTGCCAAGACTTCGAAATCTAAAGCTGCAGACGGACAGGCACACATGAAGAAGCATGCCAGTCAGCAAACAGGACAAATGAAGTGTCAGGTACAGTGTGGGAGTGCTGGAGCCAGGCCCCTGGGCAGTCGTTTGCCTCCCGAAGTAAATTTCTGCACACTCAGCTGTCAGGCTCAAGATCGTTGCTTTGCGCCACCAGGGTAGTTACCATTCAACCAGTTACATGACCTCATCAAAGGACAGTCATTGTTTATTTTTATAGATTAGGTGGTTGGGGAGGCACACCACGTGCTTTTATTTTGTGCTGGACATCCTAGAATTTTTGCCTTACATGTACAGCTCTGTTGGGTTTATTTGGAATTGGGATCTCTTCTTTCCCTAGAAAAGGTGACCTCCTTCTCACGAAGTAGGAAAGATATTGAACTGGCCAGTGTCCCATGCCGTTGTTTAATTCTACTCTGAATCAAATGTAACTGCTGTCCAATGTACCTGATGTTTCCTGGACAAAGGGCCCTGGTTTCTCAGGGCAGCTGCCCCTTTAGAACCTATCTGTGACTCACTGCTATTTACCAAGCACTTCCCCTCCTACCAAACCATATCCACATGGCCCCAGGTCCTCAGACAGCCCTCTCCCACATCCTCCTTCCCCATCTCCTGTTTCCCACCCCTCCCTGCCAACTCCTCTTAGACTTTCTATTGATACGTTTTTTTCTCAACTTTTTTCTTACCCCTTTTCTGCCTTCCCTCTACCTCTCCTTTCTGGCCTCTTTAAAAGAAGCGAAGGATCATTCTTTCTTAGAGTTTAATCCTTGGGAACTCACTCTCTGCTAAACAGAACAGACAAGCTGGCACTGTGATAAGAAGGCCAACGTTGTTTCCACAAAGAAGCATCTTTGAAGAAGGAGCTGCTTATTATTTTTTTCATTATCAGTATTAGTTGACATTTACTGAGTATGTACTCTGCTCCAACCACTAGAGCACATTACATATATTTATTGTATCTTTTATTAGTTACCACACACCCACCCTTATGGCAGAACATTTTGTGGGTGAGAAATTGAGTCTCAGGGAAGGTAAGAAACTTGCTCAAGGTCACAGAAATAGTGAAAAGCAGTGCCAAGAGGTGAACCTGCATTTCTTTGGCTCCAAATCCAGTGTTCTCCCTTCTCTCCCCCACCTCCCATTGAAACAGGGAAGCTAAAGAGACAGAATTCTGGTTTTCATCAGATTTATTCCCTAACAAGTTTCATTCACAGAAGCTCACCCCTACACACATGTACTGCACAGACGGCAGATTTAATTATCTTCTTCTTAGTGATCCATTATATCTACCAGGGTCCAACAGAGCAGGATGTCATTGATCTTGGTGGGATGCCAATATCCTTCGTTTCTTCACACAGACTTGTCTTCAGGGGAACATAGACCAACACATGCAAACGATTTTATTCCCCTCCCTTCTCTCCTTCCTGTTTGATCATTGCTATCAGTTTAACTGTTGGTCTCCTGTTACCTGCTCACCATCCGCATTGCGATCGGCAAACATTTGCCATTGGGCCCTACAAGTGAAATAGTGACTTGTTGGGCTCAGTTTTCCTTTCCTGTGACAGGTGTCCACCTGCCCTGGGACCCACAGTGATTCACAGCAGGTCTCAGAACCTCCAGACCTGCTCGGTGGCCCTGGAAAACAACCTTCTCTCTCTCCCTTTTCCAAGCAGTGTGGCCTGCAGCCAGTGAGTTCCCCATCGGGGGACTTAAGTAACCAGGGAGGCCATTTCCTGAACATCACTCAGGGCACCTCAGAATGGTCCCAGCTCATTCCAGAGCAGACGAGAAAGCCATCACTACCCTAACTCTCTGATGCCCAGTTCTCTCAGGGAAAATGGAATCTTCCAGTCATGGGCCCAATTGCCCACAGGCTTTCTATGCCATGGCTCCCAGAGTATCCTTTGCCAGCACAAGCCTCTGAGCCTCCTGGGTGAAGAACAAGCAGACAGGTGATTATAGGATGGGGTTGCAGCCTCCAGATGCCCTGGGCACTCAGGCCCTTGGACACTTCTGAGAAGGGCAGCACTGGCAGGGAGTTGGCTGCTGTGCTTTGTGTGTGACTCAAAGTAAGAAGTTGCTGAGGACTCACCACTCATGCTGGACCCTGTGCTGGGAAATAAATGAGTAAAACAGTGCCTGCCTTCAAGGAGCTCAAATTCCAGGGACAGAGGCCAGGGGGAAAGTGGTCACAGTGCAGTGATAAAGTAATTTTGATTAACCATATGAGGATTCAAGAAAGGCTTCCTGGAGGAGGTGACATCTGGGCTGTTTGGCAGTCAGTTGGATGTGGGAATGGAAGGTGAAGGAGGAGTCAAGGACTGGGATCAGGGTGTGCTTGAGGTGGCCTTGGGCTCTCCAGGTGGAAAGGTCCAGTTAATTTTTGGATATACAGGACAAGAGATAGATATTCGGAGACAGCAGCAGAGAGGTGGGTAAAACCAGATAAGGGAAAGAAATCATCTAAGAAGAGGGTGTAGCATAAGAAGAGATCCAAGAAGGGTCAAGGACAGAGCCGCAAGAAATACCAGCATTCAAGAAGCAACTTGTGCCTGCAGAGACAATATTATGAGCCTGGGCTCTGGGCCTGGGCTGCCTAGGTTGGGATTCCTCCCTCCACAACTTACTAGCTGTGTGACACTGGGAAAGTGACTAAACCTCTCTGTTTCCATTTCATCTATTAAATGGGATGATAATGACATACATTTCATTAGGTTGTTGTAGGATTAAATGAATACATGTTAAGTACTTAAGAGTTTTTTTTTTTTGAAATGTAATATCTGCAAAGAAGACAGAGTCTATTTAAGTAGACCCTTTTTTTTTTTTAATTAAAAAAGAACAGGCAGGGAATAAGAAATGGTACAAAATGTAGTAGGATTGGAATGTCAGACAGATGAGTGGCGGGCAACAGTGAAAATTAATGCTGGAGGTGTAAATTTAGATCAGATGGTACCGTGCTTGAAGGCCAAAAAAAGAGGTTTAGAGTTTGTTCTATAGACAACTGTGATGCAATTTGAGGGTATAATCCAAGATGTGTTTAGGGCTTCTTCAGAAACCACCTTCAGGTGCCTCCTTTTTTCTGTCTGAGTCTCTCCTAAACACAGTTAAGGTGGAACCATGCCAAGCAGGACCAGGAGTTCAAGAGACTCTTCTGCACTCACTTCACATCAAGGAGGATGCCTGAGCATGTGTAGCTTGATGGCCACTGCATCCTTAGTACAACACCCTGACATTAAGTCCTGGCCTCTGCTTCAAGGAGCTCACACTTGGGAGAGATTGCTTTAGGACAAGGTACTAGTAATACTCCTATGCATACATGTATATAAATATCTACATATGTATATGGGATTGAGCAATTTAAATAGAAAACAATGGATATAACGAGGAGTCAGGGAAGCCTTCAGAGAAGAGGAAATATGAGTTATCCTTTTAGGACAGGCTTGTGCTTGAGGCACAAACCCTCCTCAAGGCAACCACAGATTCTTCCTGGTTCAGCCTTGGGCTGCTTCCTTCCTTGTAGTTAGGAAGTGGAACTTGGAGACTCCTCTCTTCTGAATTTCTGTGTTCTGCTTCCTGGAATTCAGCTTCTCTACAACTCAGGTAGCAATATTAATAGTAGTTGTAGAAGCAGCAGGTGGCCGCAGTAGTAAACATCTATTGAGCCCTTAACTACACACTGAGCATCACATTGAGATCTTAGATACAACCTCCAGGTTCATCCTGACAACAGTCTTATCAGGTAAGTATTATTATTCCCCTTTTACTGAAAAGGGAATTGAGGCTCAGAGAGGGTAGGTCGCTTGCCTTAGGGACCTGCACAGAGTAACAGTGGAACTGGGAGTTGAAGGCAGGTCCACTCAACTCCGGTGCCCATGCTCCCCACCAGCTATGCTATGCTATCTCCCACTGGCTCCTCCTTCCACCTTCCAAACGGCTGACAGCCCCAGTCTCAAGTACAGTCACAGAGGTGGTGACTTATAGCATTGGACAGGTACTACAGAAGTGATGCTTTCCTGATTCGAGGCTCAGGGGCGCAGAAAGGAACACCGAACCCCTGGGATAGCTCTCAACTTAAGTGTATATAAGAACACCAGGGAGTTATCTAAAAATGCAGATTCCTGGGCTGCAATCTTAGAGAGTCTGGTTTCTAGGTCTGGATGAGGCCTTGCAATCTGCATTTGAGTAAACACCCTACCACCACTCTGGAGATTTTGATGCCGGTGCTCCATGTTGTGAGGGGTACTGCCTGGGCAGGGGCATTGTGTGTGTGTGTGTGTGTGTGTGCGCACGCGCATGCACACGTGTGTCGATGTATTGCCTGCGTGTGCATGCCACATCTTCTAGTTCAAGGGTTGTTCTAGTAAAGCTCAATGGAGGGCGGGTATAGATGGGCACTGCATACAACCCACTTCAGAGGAGCTTTGTCTAGAGAGACTTTCATTGCCTTCTTTAGATTTCACCATTTGAGGCTGGACTTAGCAGTGAGGGTGACCAGATACCCGTTACAAAGGATCATCTTTCTACGAAAACTTCTGCTCAGCATGTTCAAAAAAACTTTTTGGCAGGAAGTCATTTGTCCCCTTTTTCTGGACCTGGGAACAGCAGTAGGAAGTGTTCAGGCCTTTTCCCAAATATAATATCTGACCATTTGAAGGCTGAGAATCCTTTCTGCCCACGGCCTCCTGGGACTCTGAGTGGCCTGCCTGCGGGTCAGGGGCACCAAGCATCCCCGCACTGGGATGTGGGAAAGATGGTCTCTGCCCTCGAGGACTTAAGGTCTGGGGGGGAGACAGAACAGACCCATGTGAAAGAGTCAGGCACACAAATATAACAAAGCTAAGCCAGATGCACATCCACACAGCTGTGAGAATCCAAGTGCAGACGTGACTCTGGCCTCAAGGTCCGACATTCAGTGAAAGAGAAGCAGGAGGAAGTTGCGTGTGGGGTGTCGGTGAGCCACCAGAAAGGCCTTCCCAGGGGAGGTCGCATGCGTTCATTCGTAGACTCTCCTCAAGCACTTACAGTGGGCTCTGCTGCTGGTGAGCACGGCAGCCCCAAAGTCAGCCTTTTGGGGAACACGGTGCTGACTGCCCAGGGAGTCTGGGGCACCACATAATGCACAGCACATGGACGCAGCCCAGGTGGGACATCAGGGCAGGCCTCCTCAAGACAGCAAGGCTTTCATCAGATTCCTGAAGGCAGCCCTGCCCCTGACTTTAGGGAAGTCAGCACGAAGTACAAAGGAAGGCCCACCTGTGGCCTTCCCACCTCCTCTTTCCATCCTGGCTCGTATGCCTGTGTATCATGTGGACACCTCAGGCCTCAAGTGTAAACTCCATCAATACACTACCCTCCCCACTTGGCCAGCCTTCAGGCCTAGAGTTATGATCTACCCTCAGGAGGACTGATCTAGAAAACAGGGCCTTGCCGGCCTGGAAGTGAGCTGTTTGGACGGGATTGGGAATCCTGGGTCTACAGGGGTGAGCGATCTGGAGGTGGGTGCACAGCCAGTGGGCAGACAGGTTCCCTCCTCCCCACAGGCTTCTCACTCTGGGGGGGAACACAGCTGGATGAGGGCCAACACGGGCCTCTGTAGCTCAGGGCGTGGGCAGGGGGTCGGACTGCAGGTCTAAGCACAGTTCCGCCCAAAGGATGAGTCAACGTTAGCTAAACCAAAGGTGGAGGGATGGGGCAGAGGGGGGGCTTCCCACAGAAGGAACAGCCAGTGCAAGATCCCTAGGGTGAGAAAAGCCTGGTTCACCTCCCTAAAAGCAGGAGTGTGGGGAGAGCCGAGGTGGGACTGGAGAACAGACAGGGGCCTCAAGGGCCAAGATAAGGATTTGACTTTACAAAGGACACAGGCAAGACGTGGTGGGCCAGGGAAAGATCATTTTGAATGGAGCAAGAACGTTCCTCCCAAACGAAGCTCGTGTGATACGAGGAGGCATTTGATGGGAGAAGAGGGAGCAAGCACTTCACTTTGGCTGGGCCTCGGAGTACTGAGAAAGGCCTGAGAAGGAAAGAAAAAAAAAACAGTTGTGGAGGACTTGTAGGCATGTAGGAAGGGGTCAGGGTCATCAGGGTAAGCACAGAGCCTCTGGAAGGAACGCTTAAAGAACGAGGCTGGGAGCCAGATTCTCTCTTGATGCTGTGCTGACCATTGAAATAAGGCAAAATAATCTGCCACATTTAACACCTTTCTGCTCTAGGACTGCCCCCTATGTTTGAGTCATAGTACTGTACATGTATGCGATTTTTGTGTTTTTCTGTGTGATTTCAGTGTCCTGAAATTCTTTCTGGATTGGCAACACATCGCCTTGTCCACTTAGTAAATAGGACCATGTTTATGCTTTGGGCTACATTTTACAGTCATCACTGAATGCTTGTTTCCTTTTCGTGTCATTTATTTTTTATAATTAGTGCTGACACTCTCGTTACTTAATGCCTATGGAATTATGAATACATTAGGCCACAATAAGAATTGTCCCTGAAGTCTGTAAGCAGATGTTGGGGTGTGTGTGTTTGTGTGTATGTGTGTGTGTTTGTGTGTTTGTAATAACAGTGCTTACATAATCTCAATAACCAAGCCCTGGGGACTCACACTCAGAGACAGAACAGTTGGCTTAAATTAGGTTTCCATGTGAAATATGGTATCACTATTTTTTTCCTAACATTGTGGGAAAGTATATGGAAAATGATTTGACTGATAGGAAATAAATCTGGATGTGTGACCAGGACTGAGGCACAAACCACTTGGTGGTCTGTGTCTGCTCTGTGAAGCAGGTCTCTCCAGGGGAAGATATGTTAACCCTTTCAGGTCCCTGCACTAATAAGTCACTGTGTGGTACCAGAATAGCCTGAAAGTACAGAGACTTTGCAAAGACACTGATTTGCCATCAATTTCAACAGGAAAGGAGCTAAAGCCATAGAAAGAATATAGCCAGAGGCCTCAAGAACTAATGCATCGGGTGTCTTTGAAGAACCATTTTAACTTTTCAGGATTTCATTTTTATTTTAAGGAGATGGATTTGGATTTCTAGCCCAGAGTCAATGATGTTGTGATTCTGAGTGTTTTCTGGTGATTTCTTAGAGCAGGATAGGGCTTATCAAAACTAATCACACCAAAGGAAGAATTGGTTGGAAGCATTAATGACATTCAGTCTTTACTGGCAAAATAATGTCTTGGTCTAGAGAGCCAGAGTTTCACCAGCCTGGTGACTTTTAACTGGGTAACCAGGTGAAGGGACAAAGCTTGGAGACAGTGAGCCAGGGATTGCTCACAGCTGCAGGTGAGGGGCTGGTTCTGGGAATCCCAAAGGGCTCCTGTGTGCTCAAAGCAGTCCCAGGAGACCAAACGAATGGTTATCTTCTTCCAAGAGGCTCTTAATTCCTTGCAGGATGATCTGGACTACAGCTTGTCCTAGGGGTCTGATTCCAGATCTGTTCTCCTGATGTTTCACGTGAGTTCAGCCAAGTCCAGAGCAGGTAGAAATCAGTGGTGCCTGCTCAGAGCCCACTGGGCTCGTGCTGGACTCAGGGGTGGCAGGTGGCCCATCACATTTTGCTTCAGCAAATTTCAGAAGGGAAGAGACCAATTGTTACTGCAGTGCTCCTGGCTGCTACCAGATTATAACCCTGTTTTAGCACTGAAACTCTCTGTTGCTATTTCCCGATTTGTTTTTGTGTAGGGAGAGGAAAGACATGTTCAGCATCGATCTCTTCTGTTCTGCTTTTTTCATTTTTTTAATCATTTTTTGGTACTCTTCTCGGTACCTTCTCCTTTGATTCCATCTCTGTCTTCAAATGTGCATCTCTTATTGAGTGCTTAGAAGGACCTACCAGTGCCAGCCAAGTTTACAAAAACTAGCTCCCTTCATCAGCTGAAAGAGCACCAGCCTGGGAGTCCTAGCTTTGACATCAACAAGAATTGTGACCTTGGCAAATCATTTCTCCCATGAGCCTTGGATTCTTGATCTGGAAGAATGGGGTTGGACTGCCCTCTGTGGTTGCTGCCAGCACTAAATGCCATTCATTCCTCTCATTTTATTTGGAGGGAAGGAGTCAGGGAAGTGGTTGCCTTAGACCTTGAACTCTTTTTTCCCTGCAGGCTTCTCTGTTCAGGCTTCACTCCCGCTCAAGCCAGGGAAATGAGTTGCTCCCCAGGTTTCAGCACTGTTGCTAAACCAAGTACAACTAATGGGCCATGTGGGGTCAAGACCAAGGCTTTGATCTATTAACAACTGAACTTACCAGCCCAGACCTTAGCCAGGGTGGAGAAAGTAACGTAAGTGAACACTAGTGTCCAAGCACCAAAGTACAGGTAGCAGCAAAATAATCTTAGAGATTAAGCAAAGGATTTTGAGGCTGTATACCATAAAGGGGGGACTTTAGTAGTAGATTATTATTAAATATTATACTCCAGTCTGTGTAGTAGAAAAGACAAATCACATTAGACTAAATTTAAGCCTAGAGCAGAACAGTATATACATTAGGCATTTACCGAGTGGTTAATAGGGACACCTCTGGGCCACACACCTCGGTTCAAATTCAGGCTTTGCCACCTATTGGTTGAGGACCTTGAGCAAGTCTCTTAGGCCCTCTGTCCCTCATTCATCATCTATAAAATGAGCACAGTTATAGTTCCTGACTCTTAGGATTGTTGTGAGAGATACATGAGTCAACATATATGAAGTGCTATATTGCTTCTATTATTTAGTCATTTGAGGAGCAGAATAGATAATGCTTTTGGGAAAGATAGTTCAAAAAAATTTTTTGGCATTTTTTCATTTAATATTACGCATTTTACTATTTGACAAATGGACTTTCATTTATGGGCTAAGTGCATTGATTGCATTTATTCTTGCTCTTTCGGTCAAATACATTTAAATCATAGTTATCCTTAGGCCTTGTTTTCTTATGGTCTCATGGAATTTTACAGCTGAAAAGGGATTGTATAAATTACCTTTCAGCCTCATTTTAAAGATGAAGATGAAGAATACAGAGAGGTTAATTCCATTGCAAAGCAGTGATGGAGCTAGAGCTTCAATTCAGTCTCTTGGTTGGGTCCTTCATTTCCTAATACTAAACTGACTTTTTTTAAAAAAACATTTTTCTTATGAAAAAGTATGTATCAAGCTTCCAGCGCATGGTTTCAGTGGACGCCCCTCTCTGCATTCTGCAGGTGAGCTCCTGGGTGACGTGGCTGATCCTCACGGCGGGCTCCATGGAGGAGAAGCGGGAAGTCTTCTCATATTTGGTGCACGTGGCCAAATGCTGCTGGAACATGGGCAACTACAACGCCGTCATGGAGTTCTTGGCCGGCCTCAGGTATGGGCGGTGGGGAATATGGTTTTCTGGGGGGTTTCCTCTTACCAGCTGAATGGCACTGAATTAATTGTCTGGGTAACCGTATTTACCCAAACCAGGCAATTGGTAGTGATTATTTGGGGGAAATAACCTCTGCTAGCACCACAATCCGTGTCCCTCAAAGATGCTGCAGAATTCAGAAGTCACGATCCTAATTCGCTGGGTCTGCCCTGATCCCATGCTCTTGGCCAAGCTAAGTATCTGGTTACATAACTCCATCAACCCCATCACTGACCTGTCTCTTCCTCTGCCTGCCCCGTAAGCCCCACTGTTACCTATCTCTTCCCAGCTCTGCCTTACGAATTACCCCAGCACTATAAGCTCCCAACTACTGACTGCCCTTAGCAATAACAGTGGCTACCACTGATAATAAGCATTGAATAATGTTAGCTCTCATTTCTATTGAACATTTACTATGTGTCAAGCATTGGACTAAGCATGTTCCATGCATTAAATCTTTTAATTCTCAGAACAGTTTTTGAGGTAGATACTATTGTTATTCCCACACCATACAAAAGAAGAAACTTCTAACTAAGGCAAGAAGAAATTAAGTCATTCGCCCAAGGTCACCTGGCATGGCCGGGATGTGACTGCAGGCCACCTTGAGTTCAGAGTCCGTGCCCTTAACCTCTGTGATATCCTGCTCTTACGCCTTCTCCATCAAGCTAATAAAAAGATCACCATTCTGCCAATAAAGCCTTATTCCGTTTCAGCTTTGGTTACCTTGCACAAAGTAGCTGCTCCACACTCTTGCAGGTGAAAGTGTGGTGTGAAGGAGAAGAGTATGAATGGTCGAATGAGAATAGCAGAGAATCAAATCCTGGCTCCCCGCCCTGAATAGCTGTGTGATCTGGGCAAGTTACTTGACTTCACTGAGCCTCAGTTTCTTCATCTGTAAATGGAGACAATAATGAAAAGCACCTACCCCTTTACATAGGATTTAATGTGATAATGTAAAGTGTTGAGTATGTGTGTCTGGCATGTAATAAGGCTCCAGAAAGAGGACCTGTGATTGCTGTTGTTGTTGTCTGAGATTCACCTTCCCATTGAAGGTTCTATAAATCTATAGATAGATCTATAAATAGATCTTGCTTCATAACATTTCAAGGTTTTTCTTTGATTCTCCAGGCCCTACATAGGGATTCAGGGTTGGGGGTGGAGGGGAAAATTCTGAGTTGGAAATTTTTTTGTCCTTTTGAACTTTCTCAACTAAGAATAAACTCAAATGATCATGTCATTGGCATTTGAAATGGTCATACAAATGCACCAAGCATAGCTCGAAAGAAGGAAAAATAGGAAAAATACTGGGAGAATAGGAGGCTTTATCCAGATGATTTGGTTCTCTTTGTGATAAATTTTCTACAAAGAACTTGTGTTACTTTTCTTAAAAAAAAAAAAAAAAAAGAATGATCATATTATGATAAAATAGTTCTATTTGAATGGTGCTTATCCTCTGTATTTGACTGGCAGACTGGTGCAGACTGTTGTCTGGGCACTTCACGTCTTCTCTTCTGGATGTCACTGTCCTCACAGCTTGGCAGCTGGCTCCCTCCACAGTGAACGATCCAAAAGAGCAAGGCAGAAGCTGCAGTACCTTTTATGTCCTGGCCTCAGGAGTAATACACTGTCACTTCTGCCATATTGGACTGGTCACATAGGACCAGCACTGATTCATTATGTGTGGGGACCGCACTGCAGCAGGACGTGTGGATCTTTGGAGGTTGGCTGCCACATACCATGTATTAGAGCAGGGGTCTCCAACCGGTAGTGGTCCATGGCCTGTTAGGAACCGGGCCGCACAGCAGGAGGTGAGTGGCGGGTGAGTGAGCAAAGCTTCATCTGTATGAGATCAGTGGCGGCATTAGATTCTCATAGGAGCTCGAACCCTACTGTGAACTGCACATGCGAGGGATCTAGGTTGTGCGCTCCTTATGAGGATCTAATGCCTGATGATTTGAGGTGGAGCTGAGGCGGTGACGCTAGCGCTGGGGAGCAGCTACAAATACAGATTATCATTAGCAGAGAGGTTTGACTACACAGAGACCATAATAAGTCAATTGCTTGCAGACTCATAGCAAAACCCCATCAGTGAGTGGCAAGTGACAATTAAGCTGCATCTTACAGAGCAGACTGGACATAAGCAACACACTTCAGGTGTCAGTGTCTCCCATCACCCCCAGATGGGACCATCTAGTTGCAGGAAAACAAGCTCAGGGCTCCTACTGATTCTGCATTATGGTGAGTTGTATAATTATTTCATTATATATTACAGAGTAATAATAATAGAAATAAAGTGCAGAATAAATGTAATGTGCGTGAATCATCCCGAAACCATCCCCCCCAACCCCTGGTCCATGGAAAAATTGTCTTCCATGAAACCGGTCTCTGGTGCCAAAAAAGTTGGGGACCGCTGTATTAGAGACTCTCGTGATACAAGAATGGCCTCAGAATGACCCGTGGAGGCCTTGGGTGAATGGGACTTTTAGACCCAACTTAGTTTGAATTCAAAATCCAAGAAGTCCATAGAGTCAGGTAACTCTTTCTTAGACGAGGAATAACCTCAAACCAGCTGAACCTCACCACTGATTCCTGGGCACCCCAGACCCACTGCTAACTAGTTTCATGCTCCTATATTTGGCTTAAAACTGAACTGATCTTTACAAATAGATAGGTAAAAGTACCAAGTTTAATAGCTCTTTGGCTGGAACAATATATACAGGAGGTAAGTTGCTAGATGTCCTTATGATGGAATGATTGTGGAGGAAGAGCTCATGTGTGTACTTTCAGGTTTGAAAATATTTAGATTACAGGTAATTGAACTACACCAAGATAACTGAAAGTTTTTTATTTTTAAAACGATTAGATGAGAAGGGGACACTTACTGTTAAGTGACTGCTTTTCTATATACTTTGTACATTTTGCTTCCTCAAACTAAATTCTCAGCTGTTTACAGGAAACAGAAGTACAAAGATTTACATATAACAAGATTTACTCAATTTTAATGTCAATATAAAATAACCCAAGTGTCAACTACACCTCAATTTTAAAATAATAAAATAAAATAACCCAAATGAACAACAATAGAAAAATGAAGGAAATAACATGATGCAGCCATACAGTGGAATATTATTTAGCCACCAAAAATTATGTTTATAAAAAATTTTTAATATCATTGGAAAACAGGTAACATAAAATACGTAAAACTACATGGGAACAAAGCAGTCTATATTTAATAACCTAAGCAATATTTATACAACAGAATTTATAAAATGTTTAGACCAGAGAGACACAAATAGAATAAATACTGGAAGGAAATATACCTAATGTTGTCTGTGGGTGGAAGAACTATGGGTGGATTTTCTATATTTTTGGTATTTTCCAGGTCATCTATGATGGGCGTCTACTACCTTTATAATCATAAAAAGAAATAAAGGTTTTTTAAAAGTGTCAATTCTCAATCTAACAAAAAATCATTGATCTTTACTGAGGTTTGTCTTTTGCCCCCCAAAGTACTATGGCGGCTCCATTACTCATGGAAAGAAGGATGATTAAATAATGAGAACCAAGTCTCATTCATGTATTCACTTCATTTATTTAAACCTCTACTCCGTGGCCCCTAAAGGATTCTCACCACCTTATAAGGAACTGGTTGTAGAACAAGCTGAACTTAGTGGGGTGAAATCAGGAGACAATTTTATTTTTCTGACCTCACTGTC
This sequence comes from Balaenoptera physalus, assembly GCF_965194825.1. NCBI lineage: Eukaryota > Metazoa > Chordata > Mammalia > Artiodactyla > Balaenopteridae > Balaenoptera > Balaenoptera physalus. Next base: position 55,840,217 of record NC_138893.1, on the reverse strand, counting down.
TTTCAAACCTGCCAATTGACTCTCCTTCCCCCGACTCTGGGTTGTGTCTCTAGGGACGCTGTGTCTTTCCCGGTCATTTCTGTGGTTAATAAGCAGTCTCATGCACCTACGCCCATGAGCGTGAATGAACCTGAGAATCGTACAGCAATGCCACAAAAGCAGGTTGCCTAAGAGTACCTACAGCGTGACACCATTTGTATGAAGTTTAAAAATGCACAGACAATTCTACAAAATGCTTAGCAATATCTGCCTGTGTTGGGAAAGTATCAGGAATTGTAAGGGAAGGAGAGCACTAAAGTCACAGTTGTGGTCCCCTGTGGTGAGAGAGGGAGGAGGATGGGCTCGTGGAGGAATCCACTGGGGCCTCCATCATATTATTAATGCTTTATTTTTTTAAACTGAGAGGTTGATGTGTGGGTGTTTGTCATGTTGTGCTTCTTTATGTCTTTTGGATATCTTAGATATTACATAATGATCTTTTAATCCAGTCTGATATAAATCAAAACTTCAATTTCTCATTTAAAGCTTCACTCTTTCCCCAATTTTGCAGCCCAACCAGTCTCAGAAAGCTGCGGTAGTGTGGGAAGATATGGTTTATATTTTCTCTCCCTCTCCCTCCAACTCAGGGTCCCTGCAGAAAAAAATGGGCAGGAGAGGAGAGGAGAAGGGTGGAGGGATAAAGGGAGCCCGTCTTACTTGACTGGGGCAGTTGTGATCTGGCCTTGGAGCCTCCACTGAGAGCCATGAGGGGTGGTTTCAGGGTTACTTCCTAGTTACCTGCCTTAACTTCACCCACTGTCCCATAACGACCTCCCTGCACCGTTACCTGGTAAGGGGCAGTGCACCTCTGGCCTAGCAGACTACTCAGTCCTCCCCCCTACAGTGTCTAGTTCTGGAAGTCCTACCCTCACAGACTCTTTCCACTAAGGTCACCTCACCGGCAGGCCTTTCAAGGTAACTCAGGCCCCACTGACTCTCAGAGTCCATTCCTGACTCACAGAAACACCCAGCGCTTTGCCCGCCCAGACTCTGCAAATGCGAGCCATGCCCGCTGGAACCTTCTCCCTCATGTTGCCTTCAGGCAGCTCAAGGCAGCCTCTCATCGTTAGACTTCCCCAGGCAAGTCACACAGCAGTCAGTCTCTGACCAACAACCTGCCGGGACACGGATCAGCCTCTCCATGGAGTTCCCTTGAAGCCCCTGCACTTGGGTGATTTCCTCCTTCTCACGTACGGTGCCCTGACAGCCCTCTCCAAAGAAGCATTCCCTACGTGGCTGCTCAGACCCAGTTCCTCTGCTGATGGAGGGTGGGAGACCTCTGAGGGCAGAGCAGTTTGGGTCTCCTGGTGCCAACCCACTGCCTCTCTTTAGAAGGTGGGGTTCAATGTCAGCTGTTGTTCTCAGCAGCAATTTCAAAATAGGAAAAATCTCATTTAACATCCTGTTCTGCACAAATACTTTAAAATAATGTCCCTCAAGACAGGCCAGTGACTTAATGTCAAAGCTGGATTCAGTAGAAGCAATTCAACAGAAGAGGTCAAAACAGGCTTCGTGGGTATCACTGCGGGACTGGCCTAATCCAATAACATTTAAAAGATCAAGAGGAGTGGATGGAACACATTTTCTGTGGGCGATCCTCCATAAATACTTGTAGAAACCATATTACCCAGGAAGTTTCTCTTTTGGGAAATCAGAAAAACTCAAACTTAAGTTCAGTGCCCACCTTCCGAAATTAACTCCTCCCACACGTGTGTGTTTGTTTTTTGGCTGCATTGGGTCTTCGTTGCTGCGCGCTGGCTTTCTCTAGTTGCGGCAAGCGGGGGCCACTCTTCGTTGAGGTGCGCAGGCTTCTCATTGCAATGGCTTCTCTTGTTGCGGAGCACGGGCTGTAGGCGCGTGGGCATCAGTAGTTGCAGCACGCAGGCTCAGTAGATGCAGCACGCGGGCCCTAGAGCACGTGGGCTTCAGTAGTTGCAGCGCGTGGGCTTGGTAGTTGTGGCACACAGGCTTAGTTGCTCCGCGGCATGTGGGATCTTCCCGGACCAGGAATTGAACCCGTGTCCCCTGCATTAGCAGGCAGATTCTTAACCACTGTGCCACCAGGGAAGTCCCCACATGTATTTTTGTATGTATCTGTCCTATTTAATTTTCTGTTTCAATTTATTAAAGTAATATTCACATCATTTGGGGAATCCTAAATAAATATTAAAACAGAAAGAAAAAATGAAAAAAAAAGAATTTTGTATGGAATTTAGGCTATTTACTGTAAATTATATTATTTCTCCTTCAGTCTAAAAAAAAAATGTCATTGACTTGTAATAGGTCAAGAAAAGTTTTAAAAATGTGGCAGTTTATGGACCAGTCTGACCTGGAGACGATGAGGAGCCTGAAGGACGCCATGGCCCAGCATGAATCTTCCTGCGAGTACAGGAAGGTGGTGACTCGGGCGCTGCACATCCCCGGCTGTAAGGTGGTTCCGTTCTGCGGGGTGTTTCTGAAGGAGCTCTGTGAGGTGCTTGACGGAGCCTCCGGCCTCATGAAGCTTTGCCCGAGGTACAATTCCCAAGAAGAAACTCTAGAGGTGAGGCCTTTCAAAATCCTCATGGTCTGGAGAATCGTTGTTGCCACCTGGCTTGTCACTCACTAAAGCCAGAAGAGAGACCTTTCTGAGCCCAGGGTTATCAGTTGTCACTGCTGTGTTGGGTAACAGGTCCTTGAACATTCCAGAGAAAAGAATGCCAACTAACACTGTTGGGGCTTAATATTAAGTTAGCTTTAATGGGGCAATGTGAAAGTACAAGTGCAAATGGGTATTGTTTCCTGATTTTTTTTTAAAGGTTGATGGGGTTTTCTTCTCTCTTATTGGGTGGGAACGTCTGGGTGCAGGGGATACGAGAAGTCAAGCGAGAGTGGTAACTTTTTTGGATCAGTGGAAGAAAGACTGAAGGGAAGTCAACACTGCCTTCCTTTCCTCCTTTGTGGGAATCTGGTACGTCTTCTAAGGACGAGCTCCGGGCTCCTGATCGCGCTGCCTCCGTTCCCCCCGGCCCATTGCTTCTCAGTCCTGACCCCCAGCGTGGAGAAGACCACAGAGCTTGGACTCAGAGCATTGGGCATTGGAGAGGAGGGGCACTGAGAAACAGAAGAAGATATGGAAATCTCTTATATAGTGTTTAGAAACGAAAGAAGGGACTAAAAGGGGGGAACTTTACAGAGAATTTTGAGGAGTCCCATACCTGGAAGTCCCACACTGAAATCTAGAGTCATTCTTACCATGGTGACAGCACCCACTGCTGACCTTACACACACACACTCTCACACTCACACACAGCCCTTCTCAGTGGCAGTGAGAAAAATCTCCTAAAACTGTAGCCTCTTCCAGGTCACCTGGGAACAAAAGCATCGCCTGGTATCAGGGAGACTTAGAACCTCTGACAGGTGTCGGCAGCACTACTGGCTTGCATCTCCCTGGCTTATGAGGGGGGGATAAAATGCAAGAAATGGAGGAGAAAGCTTAAAGCAAGCCCCCCCAAGCTGCACCCACACTGCCTCCCTCATGTCTCAGAAGGCAGGAACACCCTATCTCATGGCCTAGCTGCCCCTCTTGTTACCGACCAGGGTTCTTGGCCTTCCCCAATCAATAGAAATTGACTAGAGGCCAGACAAGAAATTCAGGCAAGGCTTTATTGGGGCCCCTTCTGCAGCAAGGGGCAGTGAGAACAAACAATAGGTTCCCCTGCTTGCTTGCTCCCTGAGCAGAGGTGGGGAGAGCTTGTTCCTTATATGGGGTGAGGGTAGGCATGTGTCCAGGGGTCGGGCCAGAGGGGTAGCTTAGGTGTTTTGCCAACCCCTCTGGTGGTGCTGTGTGCACGGGGCATGCTCAGTACCCTGCTTTTGCTCCCCACTCTTCAAAAGTGGCAGTTGGGTTTTTTTTGGTCTTTTTGTATCTTTTGGGTCTAGAATTTGCCCCAACTGTGCATGCACCCGGTTATTTTCAGTCCCGTACAGTTTCTTTGTATTTTGTTGCTGGAGGAGAGGTGTGTCCAGGTGCAAGCACTGCAGCACTTCAGCAAAGGGTCCCAGGTCCCAGCAAAGGGTCCCAGGTCCCAGCCTGTCTCACTCTGACTTCTGATGGGAGAAACTTCCTGATCACAAATACAGACAATAAGAGCTTATAAACCACCAGGAAGCCTCTGTGTTACCGTAAGATATATGGGAAATAAAGCAAAATGTCCCCCTTTCTCCATCATTTTCTTGGGCCCCAGTAATTTTATCCAGTTCCATAGAATAATACACTTTTGTCATGGTTTTTCTCAATTTTCACTACAAGGATAAAATAACCCTGTCCTTCCTCTGTAAAGTGGCTAATCTTCTCCCTAGGGAACCTTGAAATAATATTGCTTTTTATGTTGTAAATTCAAAGTGGAGTGTTGATTCCTAGAGGGGCTAAAGTTGTCTTAGTGGAAACAAGAGTGAGTTTTTAGTATTTCATGCGGTGAAAGGAAAAAAATGTTTTTCCTGGAGGTTTTCTTTCCCCCAGTAAAATAGGCACAAATGCCATTATTTATGACTGTTACGATTTCGTTTCCCTAGCTAAGTAGGTTATTTAGATGTAGTATGTGAAGTTGCAATCACAAATCCTCAACATATTTTTCTGTAGTTTGTAGCCGATTACAGTGGACAAGATAATTTCTTACAACGAGTGGGACAGAATGGCTTAAAGAATTCAGAGAAGGAGTCCACCGTCAACAGCATCTTTCAGATCATCAGGAGCTGCAGTCGAAGTCTGGAGACAGAGGAGGAGGACAGCTCCAGTGAAGGGAACAGCTCTAGGAAAAATTCCTTGAAGGATAAAGCCCGATGGCAGTAAGTTTTACATCTTAAGAATTGGGATGCTCATTTCTTCTTTTTCCTACTCCAGTTTGGTTTCAGATCAAACCTAATAAAAACTCACCACCTTTATCAGTAAGCTGTGCTTTTTTTTTTTTTTTTAATTAATTAATTAATTTACTTATTTTTGGCTGTGTTGGGTCTTCGTTTCTGTGCGAGGGCTTTCTCTAGTTTTGGCAAGCGGGGGCCACTCTTCATCGCGGTGCGCGGGCCTCCCACTCTCGCGGCCTCTCTTGTTGCGGAGCACAGGCTCCAGACGCACAGGCTCCAGACGCGCAGGCTCAGTAGTTGTAGCTCACGGGCCCAGTTGCTCCGCGGCATGTGGGATCCTCCCAGACCACGGCTCGAACCCGTGTCCTCTGCATTGGCAGGCAGATTCTCAACCGCTGCGCCACCAGGGAAGCCCAAGCTGTGCTTCTTTATCTTTAAAATTTACCAATTCTGAAATAGGATTTACCTGTCTAATCTGGCTGCTCTGTTCTAAAATTACTGCTCATAATTTAACTTCTTGCTATCTGTTACCCCTTTTTAAAAATTAGAGCTATCCTGCCATTTCTAAAAGTTTAACAAATTAAATTTCAGGATTAAAACCATGATCCTTTATTTCATAGCTTCTATAAGAATGGTTTTTATTATAATATGGAGGTCCCTTGAAAAACTAAAAATAGAGTTACCATGTGATCCAGCAATCCCACACTCCTTGGGCATATATCTGGAGAAAACTCTAATTTGAAAAGATACATGCACCTAAGTGTCCATTGACAGATGAATGGATAAAGAAGTTGTGGTGCATATATACAGTGGAATACTACTCAGCCATTAAAAAAGAATGAAATAATGACATTTGCAGCAACATGGATGGACTAGAGATTATCATACCAAGTGAAGTAAGTCAGACAAAGTCAAATATCATATGATATCACTTATATGTGTAATCTAAAATATGTTACAAATGAACTTATTTACAAAGCAGAAACAGACTCACAGACATAAAAAACAAATTTGTGGTTACCAAACAGGGAAGTCAGAGGGAGGGATAAATTAGGAGTTTGGGGTTAGCAGATATAAACTACTATATACAAAATAGATAAACAACAAAGTCCTACTGTGTAACACAGGGAACTAACTGTATTCAATATCTTGTAATAAACTATAATGGAAAAGAATATGAAAAAGGATATATAGTATCCTTTGTAAATAGTATCCATAGTATACTTTATAAATCAACTATACTTCAATTAAAAAAATAAAATTTTAAAAAGGGTTTTATTCATCACTAGGTGGGGCACAGGGGTGAGTATTAACGTATTTTTAAATCAAATATACTGAGTTAGTAGGGTTGGAGTTAGTCATACCCAGAAATCAGCACTGTTGCAGCTCCCCCCAACCTCTGATGATTCTAAGGCAGGTGGTAACTCACGCTCAGGTGGCATCTGCAGCTTTGTAATTGCTCAGTTGTTTCAATTGCTGTTTATTGGCAAGCATGGCAATCTAGCCAGACATGCTTGCTTAACCCACGACCAGATGAGAAGTTCAGAAATCAGTGGTCTTAGGGCAGGCATTGCATCTCTTCAAGGCCATTTCCTCATGGTCAAGCCCAACTGAAATGACAGAGCCTGGCCCAGCTGGAGGAAGCCTTGAGCACCATCCAAAAGTATGACATCTACTGACTTTGACATCTTGGCCACAAAAGGTTTTATTTGTGTTGAGTACTCATGTGTCATACCTTGCGGTTGTCTCCGAGTCCTTGTGAGACATTGCTGTTTGTTTTGCAGAGCCTTTCCTGGTTGTGTGTGTGTGTATGAGCCTACACTGGGAAGGAGGACAGCGTTTTCGGAAAATAATTTTTTTGCAGTTGTAGTGCTAGATCCTTAGAATCAGTTGTGAACACACAAATGAACGCCTTGTGTCTGAATCCCGAATGCTATTATCAAGGAGGTGAACCTGTATTCCAGGTTTCTCCAAAGTCTTTGGGCTTTTTTTCAAACCTCGCTTCCTAGCTCATTCCCCCGTAGAGGACCCAGGTGCTCAAAGATTAACCACTACCGCCCTTAACACAATGCCTCGTCCCTAAAGCTCAAATCTCACAAGTAGCTTCTACCAATTGTTCTTCTTAGTTGATCTCAAGTCAAAGATTATTTGAAAGTTTTCTCACTAATTTTTGCTGACATTGGTGCCACTCTATGTATAGAGAGAGGACCATCTACAAATAAGCACAAAGAAGCATCTCATAGCCACTTAAGTCCTTAATCTATATCTACCTCTATCTACCTGTCTCTATACACAGTTGTCTATGTATATATCTACATCCTCCCACTAAAAATTTTGTAGATGCTTACAAAAATATATATAAATAATTGAGGATATTAAGGAAAAGGGAAAATATTTTGTAGATGTTTATATGAATAAATATAAATAATTGAAGATATTAAGGAAAAAGGAAAATAGGATAGGAAAAAATAAAACATACAGAAATGTATACTGTATAGTCTTTACAGTGACTAAATTTTGTTCTGAGATAGTGACCATAGGAAAGAGGGAATCAGGATTCACAGTATTTGTAAAGAAAAATCAAACAGATGTTTGAGAGAAGCATGCCTGTTCCTCATACTGAGATCTGGCTGAAACTCCTTCCTTAAATCCTACTATAAGGGATACATCATTCCTGAATAGATAAAATTTCACATGACTCTGTTTTATAACAGCCTTCACTTGGGGCCGTGTATGTGTGTGTGTGTGTGTGTGTGTGTGTGTAGGTGTAGGTGTATATATTACTTACAGGTGTCAGTCTTTCTAAAATACTTTTAGGAATGCTACCTTTGGTTGAGCCTCAGAGACCAAGCCTCTGAGCTTTCATTTACTGTCCTTTTCTTTTGCCCGGGATTCCTTCAAGTGATAAATTTCTTACCTTGTAACACCACCTCTCATGAAATCTTTATTTCCAATTTTCTGCTTATTCCCTTGTCTCCTCCCTAATCATTTTATCATCTACATCCTAAGATCATTGCTCTTCCACTTCCAATTTTCCAGACTCCGCTTGTAAGCACTCTTACAAAGAGAAAAGAGGCACAAAAATGCAAATATTTCTTTTACAATACCTGTGAAGTCCTATTGAAATCCTCACACTGAAATTTATGCACTTCAGTACCAGTAAGTTTTCTTACCCCACATGACTGCTATTTTGAAAAGAACCACTGAATGCACAAGATGGGGGTGAGGGTGTTTAATAAAACTCACGGAAACCAGATCAGCGAGCACTGTTTCTGGGACCATCTGCCAGGACTTGGGAATCCATTCCTGATCCAGAGTCCCGCATTAGAATATCCAGCACAGGGTTGTATGTGGAAAAGGGATTTCCAGATCCCAAAACCCATGGGAACTGTGCTTTGTTGTTGATTTGGCTGAAACAAAGACTCTATAAACAATAACCTCCAGCCCCTGTTCCTATGGCAGTCACCAACCCTGTGAAAATCACATCAAAGAAAGAAGGGGCAATCTCATGGTCCTTTGGTTCACCCAGCCCGAAGGGTGCTCTAATAATTTTTCTCAAATATCTCAGCTACTCCTGCCAGAATACCCATTCAAAACACTCACAGAAACCCCAGAAAAAATGATCATAAGAAGTTGAAGACCTCAGCAGGAAAGGAACAGGGTTGAAAGAATCTCAGAATGTCAGTGAGATCTTAAGGTCAACTCATCCAACTCATCATCTCCCTGTACAAATGAAGACGTGGTACCCGGAGAGGTGAAGTCACTTGCCTAAGTGATGCCTAGCAGAGCTGGGTCATGAACCTGACCACGTGATCAACTGCAAGGCAGGATCTTTTCTCCTACAATGTTTAAGGCATTTCTTGTCACTGTAGAACCCTCAACTTTTTTTAATTTCTAGTTCCTGTAGTTTAGGAACATCTGAATTCTAAAAATATTCCAATTACATTTCATATGACCTATAAAGCTCATTAATAATGACTTTTCAAATTTACCAGCATGAAGAATAATGAGTTTTGCCTGTGTGAGTATGTCATGAAAGCATAAAAGTAGCATATAGCACCATTGTAGGAAAATGGAAATTAAGAATATTTAGATGTATAGAGAAGAGTGTTGGGTCATATAGGAGCTGCAAGTTCTTATTAACGATATTGTTAAGTGAGAGAGTAGCACTGACATATATCCACTACCAAATGTAAAAAGGATGGCTGGTGGGAGGCTGCTGAAAAGCATGGGGAGATCAGCTCGATGCTTTGTGATGACCTAGAGGGGTCAGATAGGGAGAATGGGAGGGAGGCTCAAGAGGGAGGGGATACGGGGACATGTGTATGCATATGGCTGATTCGCTTTGTTGTACAGCAGAAACTAACACACCGTTGTAAAGCAATTCTACTCCAATAAAGAGGTAAAAAAACAAAAACAAAAAAACCCCCGATATTGTTGACCCTCTTTAAAATGCTGCAGCTTAAAAAGGTTTTGTCCATTTGCAGAAATTGGATATAAGTAGATAACAAGTTCAGACAGAACCTTAGAATGGAGGCTGCTTGGGATGAGTAAGTGCTCAAAGCTTGCAGTCACATTGTCTGGGCCTGAATCTTGCCCCCACCACTTACTATTTGTGTCACCTGGGTAGGTGACTAAATCTTACTAAGCCTCAGTTTTGTAATCTGTAAGATGGGAATGATCATAATGCTTTATAAGGTTGTTGTAAGGATTATGTGAGAGGGTGCATGTAAAATAAGGAGTTTTGCATTATAAAGGCATATAAATGGTGGCTATTGTAATTAATGCCTGCCATCACACCCTTCAAATAACCAACCCAAGTCCTTAAGGCGTGGGCACCAGTGGCAGCAGTCACCATTTTAGGAGCAGCCCTCAGTCACCCTGCCCTTCCTTACAGGAGAATGCAGAGTGCTCTCTGCTCTTCCATCCCAACAACCTCCTTGGAGACTTCTCTGGAAGATGATCCAACCCACAAGGATAGAAATAAAAAAGCCGAGCATGAGGAAGTAGAGGATCTGAGAAAAGATCAGAGTTACAGGATTTGCCACACATACACACACACTTATGTGCACACACAAAATAATAAAATGATAAGAAACCAATCACTTATTCTCCACAGAGGATGGTGCAGACACATCCCAGCCTTACAAACACCTACCTCCTAACAGCCTTTAGGGACAGCTGACTGCCTCTGCCCAGCCCAGACCTTAACATGATCTCCTCCCGCCAACACCCCACCCCCGGCTCTGCTGGGGGTACCTGGGGCTGGGGATACCTAGGACCCCCTCTCTTTCTCTCTCTTCCTGTCTCCTTGACCAAGTACCCAAGACCCAGTCCTGCTTCTGTGACAAAGAAAGCCATTTTCCCACTATCTGTACAACATTCAGTTTAAGCTCGTTTATCACTTGAATCCCAACTTGAAACTTGGACACCATTTTTACAGAGAAGCAATGTTTGTTTGGGTGGCTGTGTTTTAGGATATTGACTTTGCAAATACAAACTGGGCAATAATATTATTAATATATGACATGTTATTATTTATCAAGAGCCTACTTTTAAACAAACACTGTTCTAAATACTTTACATATGTTAAATTAGTTAATCCTCACAGCAATTCCATTTCACTCAAGATCTCACATCTAGCAGGGCCAGAATTTAACCTCACGCAGGCTGACTTTGAAGCCCTCACACTACGGAGCTATAATTTAGAAGCTGCCTGTGGTTGAGGAAGGTGCAGGTTAATTAAAAGCAAGCATTTGCCAGAAGCAAATTCTGGCAAACTCTGGATTTTATTACAGGGAATAGCTATAGCAAGTCCTTTGGAAAAGGTGTACATTTTCATCTAACAAAATTAAATTTAGGCTTATCACTCGATGAATCATGTTTATGCAATCATATTAACTTTGCAGCAGTAACAAAACTTTATGAAGAAAATACGTAACCAGGATGATAGATAGCCCACTTGTCCCCTAATATAAGATTTTCATCAGGGAACATTAGAAAAGTGTTTATCTGTCAATTTATGGTTTCTAACTTTAGAACCTCTTCAGGGGTCGGATACAAACTTTCCTTCTCTTTTCACTCCTTGGTCCTCTCGTTAAAGCGTATGACCTAAGTTTGACTAGGCAGTTTCTTTGCTGGTAAACCACATCTTTCATTTGGTTAATGCTACTTGGTTCCTGAACAACTCTTTAAGTTCCACCTTATTCCTTCTTGTAAACCCACAGAAACTTGTCTCCTGAGAGAAGCAGGCACAGAAGTGCATAAAATTCACTATATGATCTAAGAGACAAAGCTACTAGTTTCCTTCTTGAAATGAACTTATTTCATTACAAACCATTGTCTATTTTATCTTGGGCATTAGTCGCTGGAAGAATGGCTTTTAAAGGAATTTTTAACACCTAGCATTAATTCTCTTTGTGTTCTAAAATAGAACTGATGCTAAGAAAGACAGTGTCGACTCTCTCTCTACTTAACCTCATCTCTGAGCAGCAGAAACAGGCTCCAGAAAAGCCTCATAATTTTTCTTTCCAGACACTACTTTTTACTGATGTGTATAAAATTGATGACTAATAAGAACCTGCAGTATAAAAAAACAAACAAACAAAACAACTAATACTAAACTTTCATTGGGTTATTTGTATGGAAATATGTTAATATAAATGTTTCAGACATTACATGAAATTTCTAAAAATCTTATATGTTCTGGTATAATGTTATAAGTCATAATTCTAGTTATTACTTTAAAATGTATATCTCAGAAATAACTAAATTTCCTTGTCAATTGCATTATTATGAACTTTCATCAAATCTTTAACCGTGGTCATTTTTAAGTCTTTTGTCATTTACAGACAGTTCTGGGTGTACTCTGATGCTTTTGCAAATATGTTCCTATAAAAGGGTTTCATCTTCAAGGAATTCATGGAAAAGACTCTGACAAGTACAGGTTTCTGGTAACTGACTCTACTGCTGAACTGAATGAATAAGCATTTTCAGAACTCTAATGAAAAACTGATGAACTCATAAAAGTGCTAGCAAAAGATCAAGATGAAAAAAAAATTTATTACATGGGACTGAGTGAACTGATGAGGATGATTATAATTTTTGTGACTTTCTGTTTGAATTAAAAAAAAAAAAAAAAAAAAGAATTTCCCAACCTATGTACTTAGACCATGAACTATATTCAGTGAATCAACTTCCAGAACATGTCCTATCAAGAAGAATTAAGCAAAGCTGCAACTAACATCCCAGAACTCCAGGGAGAGAAGATTCCAGGAAATGTCACAAATTTGCTTCGTATTTTTGGTTTAGGTTTGAGAAGCTTGGCACTATACACTCTACTAGGCTTTAGGGAATAAGTTAATAAACTAATAAATTAGTAAAATAAAAAAAAAAAGAAAAGTTCACTGCTGTGATTGTATGATAGTACATCCTGCTTTTCTTTATAATTTTACCACTATTATGCCTCTCTAAACAATATAGTATAGTTTTCCCTGGTTTTGAAATTTATATTAATGTAATCATACAGTATATATGCCTGTATGTCTTGCTTAAGATTTGTCCATGTTGTTGCAGGTAGTCAGCCATTGCATGTTCATTTTCATTGCTGTGCAGGATTGTGTTGTATGAATTACTGCGAATTTTATTTATACATTTTGTTGTTGCTGGACATTTGGGTTGTTTCCAGTGTTTCCAGTGTGGATGATTTGAAAAGGATATTCTGACCATCAGATTTGTGAGATCCCTTGTGGATTTCTTTTCTTTCTTAAGAATATCTATTTATGTGGGGCAAGGAAGAAGAACCTCTTGCTGTTTGAAAGCAGTAGTGGGATCTTGCTCAGGGACCAGGATCTAGACTAAGAGTCCGAGAAGCCCAGGGCTGCTGTTCATGCCTTGCCAAGAGGCAGTCGGCTGCCCAACTGCCTCAAGATGATGGGAACATTCCTTCCCAGGGATGTATGGACCAACTCCTTCTCAATTTTATCCACCACTTTGCTAGTGATATCTATGGATCAAACAGCAGAAAGCTTGATCTTAGTAACAATTCCTCATGCTTTGAAGAGAATGAGTCTCTCGTAGGCATGTTTCTACCAAGTGGCCAAATAGAAAGGAGGCAATAAAGGCTCCCTTGCCTTCCCCCTAAGATCCTCCTGGCCCTGGTAATCCAGGTTCCTGACTCAGGGAAGGCAACTTGCTAAACTGTCCAAGCAGACGAGTCCTTTATGTGCACATGTGCACACACAGGTGCGCACACACATACAGTGAAAATCTAAGATTGAGTCAAGGAGGGCTGTTCTTGCTCATCTGGCACCATGACAATATTTCCCAATGAGTGCCTTTGAACTAATTGTATTTTATTTTTAACAGAGGCACTTCGCAGGCCCACTTATTAAGTCTTGTTTTGCCTATTTTAGCCCCATTGTATTTTGTTATGACCAAGTAGAAGGCAACGCACCTAGTAATGAAGAGCCCAGGCTAAGGAGTCAGACAGACCAGAATCCTGCCTTGGGTAGGTCTCTTCTGAGTTGGGTAACCTGGAGCAGTTACTCATCCCTTCTGAACCTCAGTTTCCCCATAGGTTTAAAAAAAAAAAAAAGAAAACTTACTTTGCAAATAGGTCAAGTAAAGTGCAAAAATGTATGTAAAGTATTTAACACAGTTCCTGACACAAAAGGAAAAACTAATAAATAGTGAAGATTATCATTGTTTACATTAAAAATGCAATAACTGGGGACTTCCCTGCCTGTCCAGTGGTTAAGACTTCGCCTTCCAATGCAGAGGGTGCGGGTTCAATCCTTGGTTAGGGAGCTAAGATCCCACATGCCTCGCAGCCAAAAAACCAAAATATAAAACAGAAGAATAATGTAACAAATTCAATAAAGACTTTAAAAATGGTCCACATCAAACAAAATCTTTAAAAATGCAGTAACTGATCTAGTAGTTCCTTTCTTTAAGCCTTTGGTCAGACATATTGTTAAATATAAGGTTTTCAAATACAGCTAAAAAAATTACTCTGTGACTTTTAGCATTTTATATTTTATATGCTAATTTGAATTCACAGTGGAATTAAAAATGGTGTCCAGTGTCAGTGAAAGCTTCTTGTTGTTCTCACTTCTGATTGTAAGACAGACCAAATTTGTATCTCTTTCTATCAGGTTTATAATTGGAGATCTGTTGGATTCTGAAAATGACATCTTTGAGCAGCCCCAAGAATGGGACCCTCACGCATCAGAAGAGCCACAGAAGGCCTTTGACCATGGGACAGAGCTCATCCCGTGGTACGCGCTGTCCATCCAAGCTGATGTGCACCAGTTCCTGCTGCAGGGGGCCACGGTCATCCACTACGACCAGGACATGCACCTCTCTGCCCGCTGCTTCCTCCAGCTTCAGCCTGACAATAGCACCTTGACCTGGATAAAGCCCACCACTGCTTCCCCAGCCAGTGCTAAAGCAAAACTTGGTGTGCTTAGTAACACATCCGAGCCTGGCAAATTCCCATTACTGGGCAATGCTGGATTAAGTGGCCTGGCAGAGGGGGTCTTGGATCTGTTTTCAGCAAAGGCTGTGTACATGGGACACCCTAGCATTGATATACACACTGTGTGTGTCCAGAACAAACTGAGTAACATGTCTCTCTCAGAGACTGGAGTGACACTGCTCTACGGGCTTCAGACCACGGACAATAGGTTATTGCACTTTGTGGCACCAAAGCACACAGCTAAAATGCTCTTCAGTGGATTGTTGGAACTCACTAGAGCTGTGAGAAAGATGAGGAAGTTCCCTGACCAAAGACAGCAGTGGCTGCGGAAACAATACGTCAGCCTCTACCAGGTAAGGGGTACAGCCTTCCCTCTCTCCTCAGTAGTATAATTCTCCAGATATAATTGTTATAAAAACACACTGGACAACTAGACCACCAAGTTTCATTCTCCCAGCTTTGTCACTTCCTACCTGAGTGATATGGAACAGCTTTTATTTAACCTCTCTGTGCCTCAGTTTCTTATCTATAAAGTGAGAATAATAATGATACCAATTCATAGAGTGGCTGTGAGGTTTAACTGAGTTAATATGTGTAAAGCCATAATGTAAATTCATAGGTATAAAGAATAGTGTCTGGCTCATAGTAGGTCCTATTATTATTTTGTATGAAAACAGTGACTGTGGTCATTGTACATCTCACATCTGGAAAGAAACGAGTTAATATAAGCATTTTCACTTACTCAAAGTGAAAATGGAAAGCACTGTATCTGAATGCTTTTATTATTAATTAGGGACTAGCTGATACATTGGAAACCTTCACTTTGGAAATTGAAATCCTGTTTCATCTTCTAATGTGCTCCGTGACTCTGGGAGGGTTATTTAACTTACTGTGTATTGCTGCTGAACTGTAGGACTTTTAAGGTTAAAAGAAACTTTCCCAAATGTGAGATAAACTCATACCTAGAGTTCTTCCAAACCAGATTTGTAGTGGCAGCAGCTCTTAGGAGGCAGTTTCTCACAGTCACAGCTTAAACTGAGTGAGTTTTTCATTAACCCTAAATTATCAGGTACTTTGACACTCCAGCTAAGGGTGGCAGGAGGCCTGGGCTGAATGAGGTGGTGAGAAGAGACACAGGCATAACCAGAGTAGCACATTTGTGGAGGAAGGAGGACAGAGATTGCTCGGAAACTGAGTCATAGACCCCACTACAAGGTGACACTGTTAGTGGTGTTATCAAATGAGTTGCACAAAGTATTCGGTTTTTCTTTTCTATGCTTTTCTATCTATTGGGGGGAATTATCTTTTCTACTAGTGTCACAGAACAAATAGAAGTATGATTTAAATTACTCAGATTGCTGATTTCATGTACTTTTCATAGTGCTAACATGTTTCTGACAAGTAAAAACATCTTCCCCTCTGGAATGTTAGTAGAGGCACATATAGGACCCCTTCTTTCCCCTTTTCCCACATCCATGCAGTACTTATGAGTAGAGATGATATCCTGAATAACTAACTTGATTAATGACTTAATAAGCACATAGACCTATATGCACGATTATGCTGCACTGTGCAAAGCCACTCTTAGTTAACTCGTCTAAAATGGAAACCAAAATACCTGCTTCCTGTCTACTCCACAGGGAGCTCTCAGTGCTGCCAGCTGCTTGGAAGAAAGGTCTTCAGGAGCTATTATCAATATTGATTTTCTTTTTTTTTTTTCATAAATTTATTTATTTATTTGTTCATATTTTTGGCTGCATTGGGTCTTTGTTGCTGCGCACAGGCTTTCTCTAGTTGCAGCGAGCGGGGGCTGCTCTTCGTTGCGGTGCACAGACTTCTCATTGTGGTGGCTTCTCTTGTTGCGGAGCACGGGCTCTAGGCGCGCGGGCTCAGTAGTTGTGGCTCGTGGGCTCTAGAGCGCAGGCTCAGTAGTTGTGGCACATGGGCTCAGTTGCTCTGCAGCATGTGGGATCCTCCCCGACCAGGGCTCAAACTGGTGTCCCCTGCATTGGCAGGCGGATTCTTAACCACTGCGCCACCAGGGAAGTCCCTTGATTTTCAATTACAGTCATTTCTCAGCCTTCTAGAATCATGAAAATCCATTCAAGCTGGGCATAAACCAAAATCTTTGGGCTCATTTACAATCACTGTCACAAAGCCTATGTGGTTTATTTGCTCCATTTGTTTCCCTCCCCATGTTATAGCATAAAGTAACTAAATTAACATATAAGGTCTACTTAGTTTCTCATTTAACCTGGCAACCTTCAGTTTGTGCTGAAGGAGGCACCAGCTGAGACCATGAACAATGGTCTGATGAGAAGAGGTAAGAGCAGAGATAGAGGAAATGACTTGGAGCAGATTCAGTCCTACACAGTTGCAAACACAGCTACACCCCTTCCTATCTCCCAGCCCCTACCCCTCCACCCCGTGTGGAACTAAGCCATCACAGTGTAACAGCAAAATAGCTCCATTATACCTCAGTCACTTCTGAGCACACAGGTGACATTATTCGTCAAAACAATGTACTACATGAGCTGCCTAAGACAGGCAACAGTCTTAGACACTCAAGATTTCTTTCTTTTTTTTTTTTTTTAAAGTGAAAAAGGTCAACGGACTACTCATTTTCCCATCAAATAGACCAGTTCCCAAATGATCTCAGGAAACATCAAAAAGATGCTAATTTCGTACTTGGAGAACAAAAGGTCAAACAGGCATCTTGCTAAATGCCCCGCTTGCTGACTTATAATACGACTTAGCACATTTAAAGCTCTGAGAAGTCTTAAAGTACAAATGAAACCTACTTAAATGTATCTATAAATTAAAGAAATATATGAAAAGTCTTGATTTCTTCCAAACTTCTGTTAACAGCCCTATAAGTGTATCTCTTTATCCCCAGTTTGGGAAGAGCTTATATAGAAAATAATCTTTCTGACATCAGAGTCCTTTTGTGTGATGAAGGTATTCACGGTTACTTTCAAATATAAGTATTTTAGTACTAGTAAATGTAAATTGATCTAATGGAAATAGTAGCAGGAGATAAAGCAAAAGACAAGAAGAAATAGTGACATTTGTAATGAAGCCTAGGAATACAGGAAATTAAAAGAAAGTAAACTCTGCAGAGATTCCATGTGGGGTGTGGAGGAAAGGCTGGTATCATGAGCTTTGGCTCAAGGTTATCATGGGCAGAGCTTGGGAACTCATATACTTGGAAAGATCTCTGGGAAGCTGAGAAGGTTATACACAGGATTATCAGTAAACTTCTTTGATTGTAAGCAACAGAAACAGGTTCTGGCTATCTTCAATGGAAAAAATGGGATCTATTTAAAGAATTAGATTAGTTTCACAGTCTTTAAGATATCATATGCAAAGATATGCTGAGTTAAAAGTGCATGAATATTTTTTAAGGAATGAATTTCCTAATCCTCAACTTCCACATGAACTGTTTTCTAAAACTGAGAATGTACCTTCACTCACAACAGTCCTTCTCCCAAATTAAAAATAGAAGGACATATTTCACCTGTCCTAAACAAGTTTATTGTTTTGTATAAAACGAAAGAAAGATTCAAACTACATTTTAGTTCCCAGATAGTCTCCTTTAAAGATTAAACAAAAGCATCCTGCTTTTTCCAGGCCTAAAATATTTCCATTAAAAGTAAAGCTTGGCACACGTTGACCTGTTCTGAATTTAGAAAAACCAAAGCAGTGGAGGCTGATTCTTTTATATGTACATGGTAATGGATCTATTAAGTTTTTATATTAAAAGTTTTATTTTTTAGAGCAGTTTTAGGTTTATAATAAAATTGAAAGGAAGGTACAGAGATTTCCCATAAACCTCCTGCCCCCATGCCTGCATGGCACCCCCATTATCAACATCACTCACCAGAATGGTACATTCTTTACAAAGGATGAACCTATGTTGACACATCATAATCACTCAAAGTCCATAGTTTACCTTAGAGTTCACTCTTGGTGCTGTACATTCTGTGGGCTTGTGCAAATATTTATTGACATGTATCCATCACTATAATATTACATGGAGCATTTTCACTGCCCTAAAAATCCTGTGTGCTCAGCCTGTTATCTCTTTCTCCAACTCCACCCCCATCCCTTCCCCCAGTCCCCTGCAACCACTGATCTTTTTATTGTCTCCATAGTTTTGTCTTTTTCAGAATGTCATATAGTTGGAATCATACAATATGTAGCCTTCTCAGATTGGTTTCTTTCACTTCATAATATGCATGTAAGTTTCCTCCCTGTCTTCTTGTAGCTTAATAGCTTTCTTTTTATTCTGAATGAAATTCCATTGTCTGGGTGGACCACAGATTATTCATTCATTCACCTACTAAAAGGTTTCTTTGTTGCTTCCAAATTTTGGCAATTATGAATAAAGCTGGTGTAAACATCCATGGTCAGGTTTTTGTGTGGACATAAGTTTTCAACTCATTTGGGTAAATACCAAGGAGTGTGATTGTTGGATCATACAGTAACAGTAGGTTTAGTTTCATAAGAAACCAAACTGCCTTCTGAAGTGGCTGTATGATTTTGCGTTTCCACCAGCAATGGATGAGAGTTCCTGTTGCTCCACAACCTCACCAGCATTTGGTGGTGTCAGTGTTCTCAATTTTGGCCATTCTAATAGGTGTGTAGTGGTTTCTTGTTTCATTTCGCATTTCGCTGATGACATATGATGTGGAACATCTTTTCATGGAATTATTTGCCATCTGTACGTCTGCTTTGGTGAGGTGTCTGTTAGGGTGTTTGGCCCATTTTTTTAATCGGGTTGTTTGTTTTCTTATTGTAGAGTTTTAAGATTTCTTTGTATATTTTGGATAACAGACCTTCATCAGATATTTCTTTGCAAATATTTTCTCCCAGTCTGTGGCTTGTCTTCTAACTCTCTTGACAGTGTCTTTTGCAGAGCAGAACTTTTAAATTTTAATGAAGGGGTCTATTAAATGTTTAAAGATGCGTTATTTAAAACCCATAGATAAAAATTTCACAAGGTTTCTTTCAGAGTATGTTATGCAATAAGGTAGTTAAAATCTATTTATGAAATTGTGTCATGAATTGTTTATTCCACTTTGGAGTCAGTTGTAGTGACTTGTGATCAGGGACTCTCTTCAGCAGGCCTGCACGAGGTGGGATCATCTCCAACCATTTTCATTCTCTGTATCACTGCATTCAAGATTCATTTTCCAGGAACAGAAATTCTGATTGACTTATTTGGATCCTGTACCAACCATTGATCAAGGGAGGATGTTCCCCTTTGATTGATAGACCCAAGACTATATCTAGTGAAAAAGAGATCAAATAAAATTGGGGTATGGTTAGAGAAAAGAGTAGTGATCCATAAGCAGGCATAAATCACAGATATCCACGACAAAAGGTCACTAAAAGGTTTCATCAAATGTCATTCAGAAGATCAAGTATCCAAGTTACTCAGCATGCTGGGATCCATAACAGGATGCAGGAAGTGGGAGGTCACAACTCAAATCATAAAATCAGATAGTCATTGAACATTAGGTTGAAGGAGCAAGTGCGTGCGCACGTACACACACGTAAAGCCTCTTTATTATTTGCATATTATCTATAACAAAGCAAAATCTATTTACAAGCACTTCTTTGGAATTGCAAAGGAGGACTAACCTTAAAAATTTGCAGAAAGTAAAGATAGTAAACGGAAATTAATTTTAAGAGGTACCTTTTCTGCAACCTGTGAAATATCATCAGTATTGTTTTTAATTCACATGTGACCTTTTTGTAGTTTTATTCACTGACTTTCCTGACTTATAAGGAGAATTGTTGACCACTGATCATTAATCAGGAGGGATTACTCATTCATTAATCAGTAGGGATTAATGAATCCCTACTGATACTCAATGCATGTTACACAGAGTTGCCTTGCAAGCAGCAGCTATTGTAAACCATCACCTACCCACTGAGTATGTTTTCGCTGCTCACAACATCATAATATGCATGGTGCTCTGAGTCCCCTGGGCTCTCTATCCTTGGATATCAGTCACTCAAGAGGATGGCAGCTCCATTTCTCATGCTTTTTCTTCCTTCTCCATCCATTAGCCAAAAAGGGTTGTTTTGTTTTGCGCATATTCCATTCTTTTTTTTTTTAATTAATTAATTTATTTATTTATTTATTTTTGGCTGTGTTGGGTCTTCGTTTCTGTGCGAGGGCTTTCTCTAGTTGTGGCAAGCGGGGGCCACTCTTCATCACGGTGCGCGGGCCTCTCACTATCGTGGCCTCTCTTTTTGCGGAGCACAGGCTCCAGACGCGCAGGCTCAGTAGTTGTGGCTCACGGGCCTAGTTGCTCCGCGGCTTGTGGGATCTTCCCAGACCAGGGCTCGAACCCGTGTCCCCTGCATTGGCAGGCAGATTCTCAACCACTGTGCCACCAGGGAAGCCCCTCCATTCTTAATATCAGTGGTGTGCACCTCGTTTTATTAAAAGATTATCCAACAAAGAAAAAAAAAAAAAAGGAGGATGGCAGCTCAACTACTCAAGGTGCTCCCAGAGCCCTCCAAAGTGAATTTTGTGTACTCCACCTACTCTGACTTCAAGTCAGACTGTCCCAAGCATCAAACTAGGTGAAAATACACTGGAGTGATGCAGTAGCAAATAGAACTTGATTTTACTTAAATACAGTCATACACACATGTATACCCTCCAACTCCTCCAAAGGCCAGATCTGCAAAGTACATCTTAATGAATTTGCCTGCAGTGATAATTCTGGAACATAACCTCTGAAACTGGGAAGGGAAATTGCTTTGTTAATCCCAGGTGAACGTGGCCCTATTAAAGCACATCACTGGAACTCAGCAGGGCGTGACTAGGACAACAGAGGACATGATGAAATCCCCAACAGAGAGTTCTGACAGTTAGAAAGCAGAGCCACTTACGTGGCCAGATGGTTATTCTTCGGTGACAGCCTATTCTCCTCCACCTCTGGGAATTTACTGGAAGCTGTTAATATATTTACTTCCCCATTGCTCGCTCTTTCCTTATGTGTTCAGAATGTGGTTCTTTTACAGGAGGATGGACGATATGAAGGCCCAACTTTGGCTCATGCTGTGGAGTTGTTTGGCGGCAGACGATGGAGTACTCGAAACCCCAGTCCCGGGACATCAGCAAAGAGTGCTGAGAAGCCCAACGTGCAGAGAAACAACACCTTGGGTATAAGCACCACCAAGAAAAAGAAGAAAATCCTTATGAGGGTAGAGTTTATTTATTAAGCATTAACCCCAGTATTCCAGGACCACTGTATGGTCTACATCACCATAAACTACCTTAGCTCATTTGGCTTGGGGACAAGATGAGGTGTAAAACAAATGAAACACAAGAGCTTACCAAGCACCTCCTGGATGCCAGGCCCAGTGATAGGAACTGAGTCAACACCAGGGAAAAGTCAAGGTCCATAGAGGGACACAGAGATGTTAACAAACACAGTGAGATCTAAATAAGAGTCACTGTCAAGCTGTCTGCAAAGTGCTGTGGGAGCAGAGAGAAGGAAAATATGGGGCTGAATGGCAGTTGCCAGGGGGTAAGGGGAAGGAGAAAAGGGGAGCTGTTCAAAGAGTATAGAGTTTCAGTTTTGCAAGATGAGAAAGTTCTAGAGATCTGTTGCACAACAAGGTACAAATAGTTAACACTACTATACACTTAAAAATGGTTAAGATGGTAAATTTTATGTTTTGTTTTTTACCATGATAAATATATATATGTATCACTATATATTATATATTACATTATTTATAGTCTCACTGTAACATGATAATATATGTTCTTCATGGTTAACTAGAAGAAATCCCAGTCTTTGCATACAGGAGGCCTCAGACATATGTTGATGCCTACGTTGAACTTTGTCTGCTTCATGACTCTGTCTCTACACAGATTCCAAGGGTCTTATTCCTCCTCTTGTCACCCTCCCCAGAGGAGTGCTGCATTTTAGTGAAGAACAAAAATATAACATGAGAATAGTTGGTCAGCCTTCACATAGGTCTTTACTATTTTTGTCAGGTGGAGGTGGTATTGAAGGTGGGTCAGTGAGAAAATAGGGACCCACCTGAACTAAGCAGTGATGGGAGAGAAATACAGAATGAGAAACGATGTGAGTTTTGTGTTCCCAGGGTGAGAGTGGAGAGGCCACCGACGACGAGATGGCCACCCGCAAAGCCAAAACGCACAAAGAGTGTCGGAGTCGGAGTGGTTCTGATCCTCAAGACGTTAATGAACAAGAAGAATCAGGTAAAGCAGCGTCTTTACGTCTGAGAATTTTTAATGGGAAAATATATGCATTTGGTTTTAAATTGTGATTTAAATATTGTGGGCATTCTTAACAAAACTCTTTATCACATTAAATATACTTACCTTTGTGTTTCACTAGATGATGGAACCCAAGAGGTATTTCTGCAAATACAAGTTTGCAAACACCAGTGTAATTAAGAAGAAAATACTCATTAAATAACTTGCCATTATTGACAAGGAATATTAGATATAAAAGATACAGTTTGATAGATTAGACCAGTGATTCTTATCCCCTGGCTGGATATCAGAGCTTTTAAAAAATATCTGGATGCCACACCCCAGCCCAACTGATTCAGACACTCTCTGTCTGGGACCTGGACATCTAAGCACTTTTTAATTCCCCAGATGATTTTTTTTTTTTAATTTTTACCATTTACTCATTATTTGTTTATTTATTTATTTATTTATTTGGCCGTACAGCATGCAGGATCTTAGTTCCCCAACCAGGGACCGAACCCATGTCCCCAGCAGTGGAAGCACAGAGTCCTAACCACTAGACCACCAGCGAAGTCCCACTCCCCAGATGATTCTGATGTGTAGCCAGGACTGAGAACCCACCAGAATATTTTGATGCTTCTTATACATTAATTACCTTCATGGATTGATTTCCTCAGACGTTCAGAAGCATCTTTGGTTTTCATTTGATTTCTGAGGGCAAGTATAATCGGAGTCATTGTCTCTTTTCTGTCTTTCACCCTCACAGAGGCGAACGCCATCACAAGCCCTCCTAACCCTCTCCCTTCCAGAAGAGCCCACTCTTTGACCACGGCTGGGTCCCCTAACTTGGCTGCCGGGACGTCATCTCCCATCAGGCCAGTGTCCTCCCCTGTGCTGTCTTCTTCAAACAAGAGCCCGTCCAGGTGGGGCCTTAACATGATAAAACAGAAGGACCCTTCACATCCTTCAGGTTGTGTAGAAGGGCATCCTCTCCCAGTGCTCTACGGAAAGACTATCTCTAATTTCGACTTAACAATCACATTAAAACTGAAAACCCCCAATTTTTTTAAAGCTCCTAATTTTCATGATTTTGTATTCCTACCTTCTCATATTACTATAACTGCTTCTCATTTTTTGACAGACCAACCCTTCAAAGGTCAATAGCAGTAACAAAATCCGAGCTGTGAGTCTCTAAATCTGCACTGATATAGCAGCTGCTAGCCACAGGGAAAAAATGTTAAGTGGCTATTTAAATTCTAATTTTAATTAATTAAAATTAAATAAAATTTCAAATTCAGTCCCTCAGTCATGCTAGCCACATTAAAAGTGTTCCATAGCTACCAGTGGCTGGTGTCTACTGTACTGAACAGTGCAGATAAAGAACATTTCTATCATTGCAGAAAGTTTTATTGGCGAGCACTGCTGTAAACAAAGAATAAATTAAGTTTTAATGTAAGCAGCTTGACCCTTTGCTAATAGGTGAAATATATTTCGGACTCTTCTCATGTATGAGATATACACGTCTAGAGAACTGAATGTCTTACGGCAAGTTAGATAGGTTTAGCTAGTATTAGTGTAAATTATTTTGTAAGGTCCATGCAAATTACAGATTTGAAACAACAGCTACCCTCTCAGAAGAACTAATATTAAAATGAAAGTCTTTCAAAGGAATCAGAACGCCACATCATCTCCCTCAGCCCCCTACTAAAGTTTAAGAAATGCAAAGATTCCAGACAGAACCATGGTAAAACAGACATTCTTTACTTCGTCAAACAGAGGAATGGGAGGAGGAAGTGAGTCCGTACAGATATTGGCTTTGGAAACGGTAATTTTACACAGACGTGCGCACACACACACACAACACACACACACACACACACCCCTCCTCCCCTCTTCCTCTCTTCCTGGGAAGCTTGCTACAGAAAAGAACCCTACAATGACTCATCTTTTAAAGGGAAGCATCCTTTCACAATACAAATAATGAACATAATTTCTACACTTGATGAAACTGGGTTACAGGTACATGGGAATTCTTTTTACCACTCTTGTGAGGTTTGTAGGGGTTTTTTGGGGTTTTTTTAAATTTATTTATTTTATTTATTTATTATTTTTGCCTGCGTCGGGTCTTCGTTGCTGCGCTCAGGCTTTCTCTAGTTGCGGCGAGCAGGGGCTACTCTTCATTGCGGTGTGCAGGCTTCTCATTGCGGTGGCTTCTCTTGTTGCGGAGCACGGGCTCTAGGCGTGCGGGCTTCAGTAGTTGTGGCTCGCGGGCTCTAGAGCGCAGGCTCAGTCGTTGTGGTTCACGGGCTTAGTTGCTCCGCGGCATGTGGGATCTTCCTGGACCAGGGCTCGAACCCGTGTCCCCTGCATTGGCAGGCGGATTCTTAACCACTGCGCCACAGGGGAAGCCCGGTTTGTAACAAAATTAAAGCTACAAAGAATCAGAATTCTTTACATTATATTTCAGCCTATACAGTATCCCGGGTAAATAAAATAGCCAGAGAACTTGGATTAAGTGGTCTTTCCCTTTATTTCAATCACTCATAAGCAGGAAAAGGAAGGACAAAGTAAAGGAGGAAAGTCTTTTCAAAGAGGTAAAAGTAGAGGAACTACCATGCCAGATGCAAGATCAGAGGACCCTGCCATAGAAGGACAGGGGGCAGTGCCCACCAAGTATGCTAAACCAGACAGAGAAGACGAAACAGGAGAAGAAAAGTCAGCCTGAATGCTCTTCAAGGAGAGAGCAAGACTGAGCCCTAGGAAGGGAACAAGTGGACTGATAGAGTTTCCTAAAGTCAGACGGAGATGGGTGCCTACAGACAGAGGCTGAACCTGGAACCAGAAGGAAGGAAGGCAGGGAATGTACTTGTTTAAATGCAAATGATAAGCCATTTTGTTATCGGATTTTTTCCTCTTCCTGAACCTCCACCCTCTGTTTCCCATACCACATTGGCGATCAATAACCCAAGCCTACAAAGTACAATAAACCTATCCATTTGTATTACTCTTCCATTAATGGAGGTGACCTTCTGATGTCAACACAAAATAATTTTCCATGAATAAACACTATTGGCAGGACTGAGGACAAACTAGCTATTCATTACAGTATTCTCTCTACTTTCTTACATATTTGAAATATTTAGAAAGCAAAAAATAAGAGACAAAAGCAAAAATGAAAAAAAAAAAAAGATCCTAGTCATTGATTTGACCAAAAACCAGTCAAAACATTTCTCATACTCTCCTCTCAGGGAACCAGTGTAGAAAATAAAAAAATATTGTGAAACAGCTAGACTGAATTTTTGACCCAGTTGACTGATATTTTTATGTTAAATAGATCCAGCCTTGGTAGGTGCAAATATAATTCTAGGCAGAGTTGGCTTCTTTCCATCCTTAATATTTTTGTTACTCACATTTTCCATTAACATTAAAAGCCCTTCCTTGTTTTCATCTAAGAACCGGTTAAGAAAGGAAAAAGAGAAGACATTGATACATTCAAGATTTTCTTCTTAAATGTGTTTCTATATTTTAGAATATAGGAAAGAACATGCGTAATCTTCCATAAGTCATGACTGAGTAATTTGGAGCTCTTTTTTAAAATGATTTTTCTTCAAAACCACTGAATTTTTGGAGTTTTTTCCTCCCATTGACCTGAGATTTCAAAGAACTGTTATGATTAGTAGAGGAATATTAACCTCAGCTTTGTGCCCTTATTAAATAAGCTATAAACATGAAGTGGTTTCAGTGTATAATGTTTTATTTCCTCCGATGCAATATGGATTAATTTTGAGAGAAATGAAAAGATGTATGTAATTAAAGGAATGCTTAGAAAGAAAAGAAAGAAAAGAAAAGAGCCTAAACCTTCAATGACTTGCAGTCCATGTTTTTGTTCATGTTGCTAATCAGAGAATGTCTCTTGGGGCAGAATGACAAAACTGGTCCCAGTTCTGCCCATTAAGGCCATGTCTTTGTTGCAGTGCTTGGAGCAGCAGCAGCTGGCATGGGCGCATCAAAGGAGGAATGAAGGGCTTTCAGAGCTTCATGGTTTCAGACAGCAGCATGAGTTTTGTGGAGTTTGTTGAACTGTTCAAATCATTCAGGTATGGCTGGATTTCTTCTTAGCCTTTCTTGTCTGACCCTAACCTTGTTATAACAATGCCAAAGGTGAGGTGTTCTCCATCCCACACCCAGTGTGAGGAGCCGCAAGGACCTGAAGGATCTCTTTGACATCTACGCCGTACCCTGCGACCGAGCCGGCTCCGAGGCGGTCCCCCTCTACACCAACCTGACCATTGACGAAAACACCAGCGGTCTTCAGCCTGACCTAGGTTTGTGCGAGATTTTAATAGTTCCCTTTGAGGCCTTTCTACCTAAAAATGAAAGTTCGAGATCCAATCACACAAGTCCTTAGCCTGTGTCCCACATGGCATGCTGCTACCTGGAGCATCGTGAAATGCTTAGAGAATTATCTTTCTAATGGAGGTGTCAGGGGAAAGGGTATCATTAGCATTTTGGACAAGGAAATTCATCACTGGGTGGGTCTGTCCATGGATTCCAGAATATTTCACCAATAGAGCCTCCCACTCATTCTGACAACTAAAAACCTTTCCCACTGATTTCCAAAAGCCCACGAGGTGTGTGGCATATCCCAGTTGGGAACCACCAGTCTCTTCCATGCCTCCAGGTGGGTGGGTACTGAACCCCAGGGTGGAAGTTGTCTGCCCTTTGACAGGAGAGTTTTTCATGACCTCAGCAGAGCACTCCTGTCTGAACATCCAGGACATTTTTCCTAATATGTGAACCAGAACGTCTAGTTCCTCGATCCCACTCACCACCACCACCATTACCATCACCACCCATTCATTTTAAGCCTATTATTTTTCTCTTCTGTTCTTGCTGGAAACTATAAACACTAAAAAGCAAAAACAAAAAAAACTGTCCTCTTTCATGCATTTGCTTTTTAATTATTTTAAAACATATTGTCCTTATGCTAAAAATATTGACCTTTTTCAACTTTAGTCATAAATGGGCATAACTATGACTAGCCCAGTAGTTACACTTTTTAAAAAATTAATAGACTTTATTTTTTAGAACAGTTTTAGGTTAACAGAAAAATGAGGGGAAAGTACAGAGAGTTCCCATATACCCTCCCCACACACACATACAGTTCCCTCCCTTAGTAATATCTTGTATTAGTGTGGTATATTTGTTACAGTTGAGCCAATATTAATATATTAACTGAAATCCATAATTTACAGTAGTGTTCACTGTTTGTGTTGTACATTCTGTGGGTTTTGACAAAAGTATAATAAGTGTCTACCATTACAGTAGTATACAGAATAAA
Organism: Balaenoptera physalus; assembly: GCF_965194825.1. NCBI lineage: Eukaryota > Metazoa > Chordata > Mammalia > Artiodactyla > Balaenopteridae > Balaenoptera > Balaenoptera physalus. The sequence continues at coordinate 55,812,263 of NC_138893.1, read as the reverse complement.
TAGTTCCACTGCCCTAAAGATCCCCTGTGCTCCATCTTTTCATTGCTCCCACTCTCCTTCTGAACCCTGGCAACCACTGATCTTTTTCCTGTCTCCATAGTTTTGACTTCCCCAGAATGTCATATAGTTGGGATCATGTAGTATGTAGCCTTTTCACACTAGCTCCTTTCACTGAGCAATATGCATTTAAGGTTTCTCGATGTCTTTTCATAGTTTGATAGGCCATTTCTTCTTATTGCTGAATAATATTTTGTTGTATGGCTATTTGTCCTGTTGAAAGACATCTTGGTTGCTTCTAAGTTTTAGCAATTATGGATAAAGCTGCTATAAATATTTGGTGTGCAGGGTTTTTGTGGAGGTAAGTTTTCAGCTCACTTGGGTAGACCCCTAGGAATGCAGTTGCTGGATCATATGATACGTCTGTGTTTAGCTCTGCAAGAAACTGACAGACTGTCCTCCAAGGTGGTTAGAATGAAACTGACTGGCCATACCAAAATGGGTGCACATGTGGAGCAATCAGGGCATTGCTGGTGAAAATGTAAAATGGTGCAGCCACCTCAGAAGAGAATTTGACAGTTTCTTACAAAACTAAACGTACTCTTACCGTATGATCCAGCAATTGTACTCCTTGGCATTTACCCAAATAAGCTGAAAACTTATGTTCACACAGAAACCTGCACACAAATGTTTACAGTTACACTTTTAAAGTACAGAAAAAACTGTAATCTTAAGGGTACGTCTTCCATCTCTGCAAACCATCTCTGCAAACAAAAAGATGTAGAAGTAGCTAGTCTCAAAAACCAAAGTCTGAATACAGCCTGAAGTCCCCAAAGAAATTTACATTTAGTTTCCATCTCATACTGAAGCTTATGGGCTTTCAAAATCTTTGACCTCGCTCTCTCTTAGTTTCTTTTATTTATTCATTGATTCATTTTTGTTTATTCCTTCAACTATGTGAAGCCAGGAAGAAGCACTGAGTTTGATGGCTTGTTTAGACAGATTAGTGAAGAGTTTCTCCAGCTTAATATTTCCACAACACCATTATCTCCAAAATGAACTTTATAAAAGATGCTGGCTAGCCTGTCCGTGTTCTGTGGGTGGTTCTGTTTCAGATTTGCTGACCAGAAATGTCTCCGATTTGGGGTTATTCATTAAGAGTAAACAGCAGCTGTCCGACAACCAGAGGCAGATATCTGATGCCATTGCTGCTGCAAGTATCGTGACAAATGGCACTGGGGTGGAGAGCACATCCCTAGGCGTATTTGGAGTTGGCATCCTCCAGCTCAATGACTTCCTAGTGAATTGCCAAGGAGAACACTACACTTACGATGAAATCCTCAGCATCATCCAGGTTTGTACCCATTTGGTGTGCAAGCAAATGTGTAAAGCCTCTAACTATGCTAATTATTTTCTGTAAACATTTACTCTTTCTATATTTCCTTCTAACACCTTTAAGTCTAGGGCCGAAATAGAGGGTTGGTTTTTGTGTTTTTTTTTAAATACCAAATATATGTGTTCTTATTTAACATATGATTAACATAGGTCCTAAGCCTTCTCTTACTCAGTGACTCCTGTAAGGAATCAGTGCATGATTGTTTCTTGTAGTTCTAGCACATGCAGTAGAATTAGTAGTTAGGTTGTCAGCCACTTTGATTGTTTAACAAATGTTTATTAGCTTGTACTATGGACCTGGCTCTGTTCCAGGACCTGGAAATATAGTAGTTACATTCTAGTGGCTGAGGCAGACAATAAATGAATAAAAATATAAAGTAATTTCAGGTAATAATGGGTTCTGGAAAAATTGAGCAGAGTAAGGGGATGGAGGGATGCAGGAGCGCTGAGAGGAGTAAGCAAAGGCCGCCGTGGGGAGGTGACACTTGGGCTGAGCCCTGAATGCATAAACCATGTGAAGGTCTGAGGCAAGAGCATTCCAGACAGGGAGTAGCAAGCAGGAGCGAGCTTGGAGTCTGTGAGGGATAACAAATGCCAGAGGGACGATAGCTGACATGATTTCAGACAGGTGGGCAGGGGCCGAATCGTCCAGGCATTTTAGGCCACGGGAAGGAATTTGACTCGAGTCCACGTGAGATGGGAAGCTATTGGAAACTTTTGAGCAGGGCAGTAACATGATTTGATTTGTGTTTTTAAGAGGTCACTCTGGCCCCACTGGAGTATAAACTGTGCTAGGGAAGGAGGAGAGCAGAGACCCGGTAGGAAGCTGTCACAGTAACCCAGGCGAGAGGCGGTGATGGCTTCCGCTAGGGGGCGGCAGGAGATAGGGGGCGGCGAGATAGCTCCTTGGGGCTGCGCCACATGCCGCAGAATTAGTCTAGGTTTTCAGCCTGCCTTGTCAGCTGATTGGGAATCAGTGGACTAGCTGGCCAGCAACTGGACTTGATCACTGGCAACGCTAAAAATGTAAGGTTAAGATCACATGACTGTGCGCTCACTGTAATATGATGGCGCGCAAGCACTGTACCGAGGATTCTATGTGGATTCTCGCATTTCACCTCCCACCAACTCTATGGTAGCTGCCCTTACGATCCCCATCTTCACCTGCGTAAACCGATATCGTTTGTTTTCATATAAATCAGTCTTATTCTTTTCTCCCACTCTCCTTTTTTCTCTTAAATAAATATGCTTCGTATAATAAAATCACACATAATTAATGTTTTCTTTTAGACTGAAAAACTACACCTTACCACTGCATAAATAAATTAGTTCAAATATTTGGTTTAGATGTTTCCTGATGAAAACAGAACAGTTTCAAAAAATGATGTGGTGGGTTTTCCCTTTAGTTTCCTTTACTTAAATGACACTCTTTTTGTATCCCTTGCAGAAGTTCGAGCCTAGTATCAGTATGTGTCATCAGGGCCTAATGTCGTTTGAAGGATTTGCAAGGTAACTTTTAAAAAATCTTTGCCCATCATTTAAGAGCATACATTTTTCAAACAGACTTACAAATGCAGAGAACAGACTAGTGGTTACCAGTGGAGAGAGGGTTTGACAGAGGGGCAAGATAGGGGAAGTGGATTAAGAGATACAAACTACAAGGTGTAAAATAAATATGATGCAAGGAAGTAATGTACAGCACAGGGAATATAGCCATTGTTTTATAATAACTTTATATGGAGTATAATATATAAAAATACTGAATCACTATGTTGTATACCTGAAACTAATATAATATTGTAAGTCAACTATTGTTCATTTTTTTTTAAAAAGCGTATATATTTTTCCCATGCAATTCTAAGAAACTTTGTTTCCTCTAGGTTTCTGATGGATAAAGATAATTTTGCTTCGAAAAATGATGAGTCGCAGGAGAACATTAAAGAATTGCAATTGCCCCTCTCCTACTATTACATTGAATCTTCACACAATACCTACCTCACAGGCCATCAACTCAAAGGAGAATCCTCAGTAGAACTCTACAGCCAGGTACTGAGAATTTCACTTGGAATATGGTTTTCATTAAACCTTATTTACGTAACCCCCAAAGTCACAAAAACCTGACCCCAGACTCCTTTGAAGAACTTATACACTATTAATTGTGAAATGTGAGGAAACACGATGTGTGGGAAAACTGCCTATACATACAGTTGTTTTCTTTACTTCTTTTTGTTTCTGCCCCCCCCCCATCTACACTTAACCTTTATTCTAGGCAAAATTTAAAAAGTAGTTGTTTGAGACTCATAGCTTTTAGATCCTGGTTAGTCTGACCTACCTCTACTAAAATTAGATTTTCCCATGGGAAAACTATCTAATTGCTTCACTAAATGCTAAATAAATCAATATATTGTAGTGGGAAAGCATAGCAGAAAATGCAACTGTCTGTGAAGTTATTCCCAAAATATTGTTTGTTTTCGTTTTCAATTTGTCAGAAAATTAATCTATCCCTATGGCAACCAACAAAAAACAATTTAACAGACTGCAGGCACTGTCCCTACACATTTAAATTCATGGGAATATTCTTGAAAACTCAGAAGGGTCTCCGGACTAGAAAAAGCACATCCTTTTGACCTAAACATCCAGCTCTCAATGATCCATATGTCTGTTGCTTCTGTTATATTTTCTGCAACATCCTTGTCTATGCTGTCTGTTTTCTGAACTCCCACAAGGTGAGTTAATTATGGGAGGAGCTAGCTACGTCCAGGTGTGTGTGTGTGTGTGTTGGGGGGGGTCCAAGTGTAAAAATTATAATTGTGCTGTTTACACAAACCCAGCAGACTTGAGCTTCCTTTATTCTGATATTAGTCTATATATTCCTCAAAGCATTGGTCAAACTTCTGTCCCAAAGCTTATCTGGTATGGAGCATGTATTTTATTTTATTTTATTTTTTTATAGAAATCCATTTTTAATTTATTTTATTTTTGGGTGCATTGGGTCTTCGTTGCTGTGCGTGGGTTTTCTCTAGCTGTGTGGAGCGTGGGCTATTTTTCATTGCAGTGCTCAGGCTTCTCATTGTGATGGCTTCTTTGTTGAGGAGCACGGGCTCTAGGCATGCGGGCTCAGTAGTTGTGGCACACGGGCTCAGCAGCTGAGGCTCACGGGCTCAGCAGCTGAGGCTCACGGGCTCTAGAGCGCAGGCTCAGTAGTTGTGGCGCACGGGCTTGGTTGCTCCGCGTCATGTGGGATCTTCCCAGACCAGGGCTCGAACCCGTGTCCCCTGCATTGGCAGGCGGATTCTTAACCACTGCGCCACCAGGGCAGCCCTGGAGTATGTATTTTAAACTCTAAAATCTAAGGGGATTTTATTATGAAATGAAGATGTGTCCTTAGAGTAGTGATTTTCAAAATAAGAGTTCTGTCAAGGGGCCTCAGCTGCTGACACAGAAGAGCAGACAGTAACCACTGCCACTGAAGATTTGCTCTTTTATGTACTTTATATATTGGCCCTCCATTTGTACCGAGAATTCCAAGGTTAAAAGAAGTTTGAAATCCATTGTTCCAGAGGAAAGAAATGAAGTGTGTGTGTGTGTGTGTGTGTGTGTGTCTGTGTGTGTCTGTGTGTGTGTGTCTGTGTGTGTGTGTTTATCCCAGGAAAATAAACAGGGACCAATGTCCTAGCTTTAATTCCTACTGCATTTCCTTATTTGACATCAGGGAGGTTTTTTTTTCTTTTTACTCCTTAACATACACCTCAAGTAGAGATTGTCACAGCCTTTGAATAAGGCACAGAAACCCCTCAAATAGACTCACAGATGTGATTAAACTTAGTATGAAGCTCCCCTTTATTTCATTTCTTACCACTCTCTGCTCTCTCTCAGCTCTCCCAGTTACCTCCCAAGATTACTGTATGGGTCAGATGAGAAGTGAGAAAAAGCCCTGTTCTCACCTGGAATTTCCAGCCCTGGTTCTCCTATTCTAGCCATATGTGGAAGCCTTAATGTCATGCAGACATTGATAAGGACCTTTAGTCTTTTCATACTGAAAACCCATCTCATCTGCTGCTGGTCAGTGAACATTCTTCCCAGCGCGGCTCACTACAGAGATGAGGGAGCCTCACGTCCCACCTGTCGTATTACACGACAGTTTTCAGCCCAAAGCAACACACCTCTAGATACTCTAGTGCTGGCAGACACTGATAGCCTTGGGTTTCCTTGACAAAGAATCAGTTCGCCCTGGGAAGATAGGTTACCTAGGAAAACTGGGTGCTGTATGCTGTGCAATGGGAAGAATCTAGCAAGTATCTCATATAAAAACATTAAAATAAGGGGGATTCCACTATCCAAGTTATGTTGCAGCAAGTCTAATGGCCGCTAGCCCCCAGTACTGGACTGCTGTCACATGAAAATAGTTAGGTGGATTCTTAAATCAGAGAGTTGGCCCATTCACAGATATATCCACCTTTAGCTTTGGTTGACCCTTTCAAAATATGGTCATCTTTAAGATAGTCCACAAATACAGTCTATGGGGGAAGAAGCTGCTCCAAGCAAACGTTACAGAGATGCAACCCAAGCACATATATCAGGAGCTCTGCTTCCAGCTCTAGATCCAGAAAAGCAAATAGGTATCATCTCATCTAATTCACTGGTAGTGTTTCCTGGAGTTCTTTGCTGAGGCGGCTGTGAGATAACACATCAGAGCTTAGGGGGCAAGTATATTATGATTGATTACTGATGACTGCTATGGGTGTGGAGAGGGGACTTAATGGATTATTTGTCATCTCTGCTGTAGAGGCTGTTCTAGGATTAGACAGCAAGGCAAATCCTTGATAACTCCCTGCTTCTACTCTTCTCCCATGCTGTATGTTCACAGCAAAGGTATTAGGTGGTGGCAGAATGTGGGTCTAAACAGAGGAGATTTTATCCTGATTGGATTTATATAAATGTTTGATCAGTTCACTAAGGAATCAGTGGCCTCATTTCCTCATCAGCACCTGTGTCACCTCCACTGACATCTGCCCAGATAGAGTTATAGCCTGGCTGTCTCATTTCAGGATGCACCATGTGTAGGTCCCTTGAGGGACCAAAGTTGATGGGAAAATGGTCATATGTTTTTGCTATCAAATTTTACCTTCCAATAGTATTCAGCTGTGGTAAGCACTCTTTCTACCTTAATCTATTCTCTCCCTTCCCCACCCCTAATAAATTGTGGCCTTCGGCCAACATGCAATATTTCTTTTCAATCTTAGGCCCTTCTGTTTTAGCCTGGAGAGTGAACACTGATATGTGGAAGCCTGTGCTGGGTTTAATTTGAGACTTTATCTCCATTTGCTCATCTGGGGTGGATTCATTCATTGATCCCACAGGTCCTCCTGCAAGGCTGTAGGAGTGTAGAGTTGGACTGCTGGGACGGAGATGATGGGATGCCCATCATTTATCATGGACACACCCTGACAACCAAGATCCCCTTCAAGGTAATGCTTCATAACTTTCTTTAAATCAGATCACAAAGAGTCATTATCTTCATTCATCATTTAAATGAATGACTCTTCCAAGTTATACCTTAGGTTGGGAGTTCTTATCCTGCGTCTTAAGGCTTCCCCAAATTGTGTAGGATGTGCACATGTTCATTTTCCTAGGAGTTGATCTAGAACTCTCCTTAGATTCTCATTTGACCAAAGTTTAGTAACCATTACCTTAAATTAGTTATCATGTAATAATATTGTTGAAATTTTTACATCATAAGATGATATATAAAAGGCAGGGTCTGTTCTCTTGCTGTAGGAATTAAAGGTCATTTCTCCCGGTGTCCTGCTGACAAAGGCCAGCATCATGTGTCAGGAGATGATTAAATAACATTATGAAGTAATGAGAATTGATTCCACCTGGGGAGATTGGTCACCCAGGAAGACTGGTCTCACTGTATTATTATTTCAAATTCTAAGTAGTTTATTTGTTCATTGTGCAATTACTATCCTCATTCAGAGGGTCTTTGGCTGTAACATCATTTTTTTCTGAACCGTGGCTGGGCTGGGAAGGAATTTTCTTATTTCTGTCTTGTATGTGAAGATGGTGGCTAAAATGCATTTTCTCTTTAACTCATTTTCCTATTCAGCTCTCTTAAAACTTTTTATACCCTATATTGAGGGAAGGAGGAGTTGATAACTGTGTTTACATACATACATAAATATATGTGATATATGTCTTATTGCCCCAAGTAGATTTGATTATAAACTCCTTGAAAGCAGGAAAGTATCTTACGCCTATCTTTTTTTTTTTTTAAAGGGAATGCTATTTATTTATTTATTTATTTATTTCATTATTTATGGCTGTGTTGGGTCTTCATTCTGTGCGAGGGCTTCCTCTAGTTGCGGCAAGCGGGGGCCACTCTTCATCGCGGTGCGTGGGCCTCTCACTATCGCGGCCTCTCTTGTTGCGGAGCACAGGCTCCAAACGTGCAGGCTCAGTAATTGTGGCTCACGGGCCCAGTTGCTACGCGGCATGTGGGATCTTCCCAGACCAGGGCTCGAACCCGTGTCCCCTGCATTAGCAGGCGGATTCTCAACCACTGCGCCACCAGGGAAGCCTTCGCCTTATTTTTGATTCTGTAACTAATACAGTGTCTTTTACTTATACTCAGTATATATATATATATATATATATATATATATATATATATATATATATATATATATATATATATATATATTTGTTAAATTCAGGATACTGATAGCTGTTCCTCATAGTATGTGAACAATACTCAATATGAATAGTTTAATGTGTTTATAGAAAATAGCCTGTTGCTTAACTTGAAAATACATTTGAAAAGATAAAAACCACTTTGGCCAGAGTCTTCTGCATAAACAATTTAGATGCTTTCTGTGGCTGTAAGTGCCTTGCCTTTTGACACCTTGGGCAGATATCTGAACTCTCATGTGCTGTTTTGGCTCTCATAGGAAGTGGTTGAAGCCATCGATCGCAGTGCCTTTATCAACTCCGACCTCCCCATCATCATATCGATTGAGAACCACTGTTCATTGCCTCAGCAACGAAAAATGGCAGAAATTTTCAAGGTAAGGTATCAGCTAAATGACGGGATGGTATCTTGGCCTTTGTCTTGTGACTGTTGTTGAGCTTAATTTGGGGCCACTGTGGACCACGCCACAGCTGGACCTCAGCTGTGAAGCACGTACAGTTAAGGTCCCTCAGACCTGAGAAATGGGGATGCCCTGGGAGTTTGGGCTGTCTCTTGAGTGGTCCATCTTTTCAGCTGGAGTGATAGAAGCACTGTTCTGTGGTCTCCTGAGCATTTCCAGAAAATTTTCGGAGATAACAAGAGACCAACTTTCCAACACTTTTGGTACCACAAATCAGGGATGCCAGGATGTCACCTGTCAGTTGTATGTGGAAAAGCTGAAAATATCTCAGGGCAAATAAGTCAAATCTTCTTGTGGTCCAACTTCATATATGGAGATCCAAGGTGGTGAAGAGGTTAGACTGGCCAGAATAGTGCTGTTAACACTCGGCTCTTCCTTATACAAGGGAACTATAATGCAGACAGATTTAAGGGCAAATATGCCGTTATACTTCCCCCTTCCTCCACTGGTAGAGGCATTTATGGGAATATGGCTCTCAGTGGGAGGGAGGAGCATGGCTAGAGGGAAATGTCCCCAAATACTAATGTCAACAAAACTAATTAGCCTTTCATGTTGCCTTTTCTTTGCCATCATTTAGAATAATGGTCTCTAAACTTTTTTGATTGCATACCCCATCAGTAAAATATACCACGTATTCCTGTTGTGTGTGTATTGAGTTATTCATAAATTATATACATATCCTACTTATTAACATATTTTATACATGAATTAAAACATGCAAAAATAGAATATAAAAGAGAGTAACATAGAAAGGATGAAGTAAAGAATAACTTTTAAATACTATTATTTATTAATAATACAAAAACCCTTTTGCTATTATAAAAAAAATTTAAATAAACTTATTTATTTATTATCTAAATTTTTAGTGGGAGTAATATGATTAACTACACTTCATTATTTTGGAAATTTTTGTGATCACTGACTTGGATGTCTGGTTTTAAGTTTAGTTTATTATTTCAATATTTGGCTTTAACAGCTATAGTAGCTGATAAAAATGTCTTACAAAGATACCTGTATCCAGATGGAAAAGGGGTGCCCTTAACTGCACTTGCCAAATCATGGTACTCATTTCTCAATTCCATTAATGAGGCAAAGGTTCTTATTGGAATTTGGCTAGACAATTTATATGTTTCCTGGTATCAATCAGCTTTTCTTATAAACTTATTGAAAAGGTGTTGCCTTTTATATTTTTAACAGATGAGTTTAGACTCCACTAAAATCCTTCATTTAGAGGATTTTTTAACCATTAGAGAATCTGCTTCCAGGTAGCCTGAGTGTGCATACATAAGAGTTTTTATGTTAACACACATTGTTTCCTACAACAAAATCACATCACAATAGAAATATTTTTAGACAGCTGTCTTTACTCTTTCCAGAACACAAATTTTATCTAAAAAGCAAATACTTTTGAGCTTCCCTGGTGGCTCAGTGGTTAAGAATCCGCCTGCAAGGGACACAGGTTCGAGCCCTGGTCCGGGAAGATCCCACATGTTGCAGAGCAACTAAGCCCGTGCGCCACAACTAGTGAGCCTGTGCTCTAGAGCCTGTGAGCCACAACTACTGAGCCCGCATCCCACAACTACTGAAGCTCGCGCGTCTAGAGCCCGTGCTCCACAGCAAGAGAAGCCACTGTTATGAGAAGCCCGCGAACCGCATCAAAGAGTAGCCCCCGCTCACCGCGACTAGAGAAAGCCTGCGTGCAGCAGCGAAGACCCAGTGCAGCCAAAAATAAATAAATAAAATAAACAAATTTATTTTTTTAAAAAAAGCAATTACTTTCTCACTCAGTGTTAAAACGTTACCCTTATCATATAGGAACAGATTAACAGTGATTTTATCATCATCATCATCATCATCGTCTGGTAACAAAGTACAGCTACCCACTATAAACACAGAAAAAGTCCGAAATTTTAGGATACTTTTTTTTTAAAGAAAATTGTATAACTTAGAATACTCCTTTAACTAACTGCTTTTTCCTTATATAAAATGTGAGCTTCTATATGTTGTAAAAGATTTTCATAATCACTTTTCATCTCATTACAAAATATTTCAAAGAAAAGTCTTTTTGTGAAATTAACCACACGTCGTCACCAAAGCACCCAAACTGTGATCATCTCAATAAGCTGTTAGCAAACAAAGATGTGAGGGACTCACCTTTGGTCCCTCTGCATCAAGAGATCCCCCCTCGTCCCTCAGGGACCTTCATGAACAGTGCCTGATGTACAGACTGAGGGCGCCATTTTCAGTCTGTACATTAAGCACTAATAAGCTTCCATTTTGTTCTTTTTTTCTTTAAAAAATAACTAGAAATGGAAACTGACATGTTTTCTACCCTCACCCCAAATGGGTCATCCTGTGCCTTCCCCCACCACCCACGTCCTTGGGGGAGACACATTTCCCTTTGAAGACCAGTGCTTAGAAAAGCTTTATGAGAATGGTGTCTGTGGTTCTTTATACTCGGTGGTCACAAATTCTCCCTATTATTTTTCATTTTTGTCCCCACTTCCTACCTACTTCAAGGTTTGTATCCTTGTGACTTCTTACCCATGTCTGGAACAGACCATATTCTACAAATCACAGCCTCTAACTGAATCTCTTTTTCTTCTTTAGTACATCAGACCCCAGAGTATTTTTCTAAATAGTTAGAGCTGGGCCCCCCTGGAGAGGGGCCTAGACCCCTCCTCCTGGCCTTCTAACCACTTCCCTTCTTTCCAGTAAGAAACTCTGCAGGACTGGGGGGCAGGACACACGGATACAACATCTTTCCTAGTTCCTCTTCCTAGGATTTTTAGAACAATTCAACTGGGCTGAAATATCTAGCTGATGATTCAGGTATAGATAAAGGGCATTGATTATGTGTTTTCTTTATTGTTTTTAGACTGTGTTTGGAGAAAAACTGGTGGCTAAATTCTTATTTGAGAGTGATTTCTCAGATGATCCAATGCTTCCCTCACCTGACCAACTCAGGAGGAAAGTGCTTCTCAAAAATAAGAAGTTAAAAGCCCATCAGACACCGGTGGATATATTAAAGCAAAAGGTACTCTCTTGTTAAAGAAGTTATGAGTATGCTGTGTGCCCAGAACAAAGAAATTAATGTCATTCTAACCTTTCAGATGACTGATGGGTAACCAGTTTTTGAAGATTCAGTTTCCTCGAATGATACATTTGATTTTTGGCTTTCCACTGAATAGACTGATAAATACTCTCTTCCCACTTACATAAAATTTTATTTCGAAAAATTGATGTAGAATGTACCTCATTATTTAATTTATTCTGAGCAGGATAATATGTGACTCTTGTCTCTGGGCCTGGGCTTCACAGCTGTCAATCCCACAATGGTCGCTATAGTCCTCTTTAAGAAGAGTCCCCTGTTGGGAGAGCACTTGGACATGGGGTTATGACTCCTGAGGTCAGTAGTAGAACCCCAATAGCAGCAGCCCTGTGCTCCCAGCATGGAAGTTGGCACAGTGTATCACTGTGGCATATGGACCCCAAGGCACTTCTGTACCTGCCTCACCCATAGAGATCTAGTCCCCGAGCACCACAGACTTGCCTATGTAGGAGGGCCCTCAGCCCAAGGATCTGTGAAAAAGTTCAGGTCCAGGACCACTGAGTCCATATGCCAGGTTGAACTTACTCATCCCACAGAATGACAGCTGCCAAAACTATTTGTCCTATTTAGGAGAGCACTGTTGGCCCTGAAACACCACTTTTGAAAATTACAGCAACCAAGAGTTGCTGCATGAACCTCAGCGCCCCGCAGGACTAGAATGGTGCAGCCCCGGCAGCGTGGACAGTCCAAAGTAAAACTAGGTCATGGCCTAGAGCTTTTAATTTCTCTCTGAGCATCACCTCTAAGCCTCCAGGCCCTACTCCAGTTCTGCTTTAAGTGGTTCCCAGAGAACAGATGGATTCTATGAGCCCAACAGATTTGGAACCTTTGTCCTAAGTCATTGATTAAAAAATGTCAAGTCGAGCTGTACAGCAGAAACAAACACAACATTTTAAATCAACTATACTCCAATAAAAAAATTTTTTTTTTAATTTCAAGTCGAATCGAGTCAAAAGTCCAGTTTGACCTAGCTGAGTAGTCTATTTGGAACAATCGTCAAATCTTCACTTCCATTAAGAATATTTGGATATTCTTCCATCTGTGGATATGCTTGGATTTGTGAATCTTAAGATGTGATTTCCAGAAGTCAATGCTCAGGGTCTGACAGCACAAGGACCGTGAAACCATCACCTCTCTTAATTTGAACTTTATACCTCAGTTAATACAACCTAGGACCGTTCTTGCTATTTAAATTCTTTAACGCCTACCAGGCTCATGTTGAGTTTGTGGAGAGCAAAGAGTTCAGTTATTTTCACAGGACTAAACTTATGCCTAGTCTCACCATTTTTCCAGGTTTACAATTAATTTTAAACTTTCGTGTAGCAGGAGTCTCACATTTATCTCTATTAAACTTGCTCTTCTTGGTTTTGGTTTCTTATTATAGCATACAAGGTTCTTTGTGGATTTTGCCATCTGTCATCCAATTATTTATTAGCAGTTTTCCAAATTGTGCCTTCACCCAAGTTGCCCTTGAGCCGGACGGCCAAATGGAGAGCCCTGTGGCCCTTCTTGCAGGACCTCCCTCAAGTTTAGGTGATTATCACTCTTGTCTGGTGCTCTCTTCTCTGAAGCCCAGACTTCTGCAGACTCTGCTTCAACCTCTTTCTTTATAGAATAGAAATTGAGATCTAGGCCTTTATGGGACTTTCTCGAAGCCACCTAGTTCATAGTGGCAGAGCCAGGATTCTGATTCAGGTCTTCAGGGAAGACCTTGTCAAAGGCAACACAGAAGTAGGATACATTGATAACAATCACTGGGGCACTTTCAAAGACACAGATTCTTAGGTCCCAAATCTGCCCAACTAAATCAGAATTTCCATAAGGAAGACTTGGTAATCTGTTTATTTAAAAATAATTCTTATCTCCCCTGAAAGTTGGAAAATACTGCTTATCTGTTATTTCCCACAAAGTGAGTTACCTTACCCGCAAAGTCTAAAGAGGTTACTGTGTGGGAGATTTGTTCTTAGTAAACCTATGCTACTTCTTGCGAATCGCCTCTTTATTTTCTGTGTTCTCACAACCAAATAATCCATTCTGAGATTCTGTCAGGCATTACTTTGGCACTTTCTACCATACAACTTCCACAACTTACCTCTTCCTCCTTTTGGAAAAATGGGACAATATAATCCCATTTTCAGTTTTTTAAAATCGCTTCCAGAGCCCCATGATTTCCCAAGGGGTACTGACAGTCATATCTGCAAGGCCTTATTAATTGCCTGGCAGGTTGTGGGTCTGGACCTGGTTATCTGAGTTCACACGGGGTTGGGTGAATGCATGCCAGGAGCTCCAGTTTGCTCAGACCAACCCTCTAACTTAGAAGGTCTGGGTCCTTTCTGTGCAAGAAACTCACCCTCAGCAAGGATGCACTGACTCAGAGCAGTATTTCTGAAGCCCTCCATCTGCCTCAGGCTCGTGCTAAGGCTCTTGCCCAGGATCCTTAACTACACCCCGCCAGATCACCAGTATTCTGCCCTTGGTCTCCTGAACTCCAGCCTGCTAGACTCAGACAGTTCACACTCAGTGACAGGTGCTGTGCTAGGGGCTGGGGGAACAGAGCAAATGAGACATGGCTCCTGCCTGGACCCATGTGAGCCAGTTCTTCACCTGACACCCCACTCTAACCCCCAGGCCTATATCTGAATTGCTTTTATCAAGGGCTGGGGTCCTGTTTTTCTGCCTCAAAATAAGTAGGATACGGCAAAGAATCAGGAAGTCAGCTCTTGGCTGTCTCTGGGCCACCTGTCCCATACTTCCTGCACTGGGGGAAGTACCTGAGCGTCGAAGGGACCTGGACACTCCACCTTCTGACATTTGCTGGTAGTGGGACTTTGAACGGCAGCACCCCCATTATTGGTTCTCAAAACCTTCTGTCAGGGGGCCCACCGGGCTCTTGGCATCATCATTCTCGGTACTTGGCTCCACCCTGCATGTTTACTGCAGGAAGGCCCTTTGCTTATCCAGGACAGATAGACTTGCTTTTGTAGCTCACTTGTGCCTAGAGCAGATTTCCCAAAGCTTGGAAGAATGCTACTCCTGTGAGACACTCTGAAAAAAGAAAAGAAAATTTTCCTGGTTAAATAAGTGTGGGAAATGCTGCACTGGAGATCTTTGAAGAACCGTGGTGCCCTTTAGCATATTTAATGAAGGCTCTGTGAAACTCAGTTTCTGTAAGATGCTGTTTTTAAACTTCCATTGTGTTTTGTGGTTACAGTAATTCTCATTTTTTTACATGACAGCTATTAACACGCATGGAGCTAGCGTTCCATAAAAATGTTGAGCCTAGACAATGCCCAGTTATCTGGAGTAGACGGCATGTAAAAGATTTATCTCGATATCAACGTAGCCTATACTGTATCTTCCTTATGTATATATTTTTATTATAAAGGTAATATAACCACATTTCGGAAAACTTAAGGAAGAATTATTTTAAAACACACATAATTCCAAAGCCAAACACAACCTGTATCACAAGGATTCTTAATCTTAGTAATATCCACAGACAGAATTCAGGGGGTCCATGAAATTAGATGAAAAAAATTAAATTTTTTTTTGGCTGCGCCATGCGGCTTACAGGATCTTAGTTCCCCAACCAGGGATTGAACCCATGCTCCCTGCAGTGGAAGTGCTGAGTCCTAACCACTGGACCACCAGGGAATTCCCGAAAAAAAATTACGTCTTCATTTTCACTAACCTCTAGCTGAAATTTAGCCTTTCCTCTGATTATAAATGTAGGGAACAAACCACAGTAAAGTTGGCAGCATCTGTGTCTTTGTCACCAGTAGAAATCACAGATGTTTCATATTATATCACAGCTGTTGCTAATATCTCCAAGAATTATTTATGCTCATCACTATTTCAGAAATGTTACTTGACCTACCATTATATATTTTTTACTATGTTAATAAATAAACATATTATTCCTATAGCACAATTTTTTTTTAACATTTGTTAACTGTATCAGCATTCTTTTTTTCCTTTGTAATCTTATGTATTTTGTTCTATGCATTTAAAATATCATTCTGAGAAGGGACCTTACCTCACCAGACTGCCTAAGGGGCCTGTGCCATAAAAACAGGTCAAGAATTCCTACCGTATTAACATTTAATAGCTAGCCTTTTATGCACATCGTTTTATATAATTATAATCATTATATGTAGACAGAAAGATACACAGTTATTGAACAAAGGATATAGAATTATATATATATTTGCATAGATACATGTATATATGTATATGCTTACATGTATAAATATTATTTATATCTATACACACACGCAAAATTCTGTATCCTTTGTTCAATAAATATATATCACAATTATTTGTCAAGTCTTATTCTCTCAAGCAGATACACCATAGTTTACTGACGTCACTCCTCTACTGTTGGACTTTTAGGTTGCTTCCTGCTTTTAATTCATGCAAGTAACTTTGCCTGTATTTTGGACTATTTCCTTATGCTAGGTTCCCAGATTTATATTTATTCTTGTGTCCTGTGATATTCCTTCACAGTAATTCTAGTCAAATGTAGAAGCACATGACCTCCCCGATAGCACACATCAATTTTCCAGAAATCTCTAGGCCTATTTTGTTAATCTGACTGACGGTTCAAATAAAGAAAGGTCTGTTGAAAAAACTTTATTTAAATCAACTATTCTTTTGGTCTCGTCCATAGGGATTCTAACATTTTTCTCAAGGTCAAAGGCCTTTAGATAGTATTTTAAGAAGGGGGGAAAAAAAACAGTTTCTTAGCAGAGATTTACTTTTCCAAAATGGATGGGCTGATTTGCTTCTTCATCATTTGGGATTGATGGTGGTTTTCTGAAGCACCCAGGTTTCTCCTGGTGGGGTTGTCCTAGGAAACCTGGATGGCTGGGCACCACACATGGATTCCTTGTGATTGTTTCCTAAAAGCTCCTGGATTCCTCCTGTAGGGACGTTAACATTCACTGAAGTATTGACGTTGTTCTTTAAGTGACTGTAGAGTTTTGGGGCTTTTCTCAAATAATCAAAATAGGTTAAGCCACTTTTTATGACTGTGGTGAGCCTTAGGTGGTCATTTGGTAGCTATAAATGGAAGTTCAGTAGCTGGGCATCTGCAGTCTTTAATTACTGATATGTTACAGGCTCATCAGCTAGCGTCCATGCAAGCTCAGGCTTATAATGGTGGCAGTGCCAACCCTCCACCTGCTAATAACGAAGAAGAGGAAGATGAAGAGGACGAATATGATTATGACTATGAATCCCTCTCTGACGGTAAGAGAGCCAACGCTATGCTATACGCAGGGAAGCGCCTGGAAGATTTTTCTACTGGGTTTTTTGGGTGTCTTTTTTTTCCAAAAATAAGTCTGATGCTCCATAGACCAACAATACAGATTGTTGTAATATTATCTAAGAGTTTCTGGAATCCTGCTGCTTAGCAAGGAGGACCTGTCCTCCTTGGAAAGGGATTCTGTCAGCCACTACAGACAGCACTCAAGGAAAGAGTAGGAGGGTGTGGGAAGCAATCCAGGGGTTGTTCCTAAATTGGTTTCTAGAGGAAGAGGTGGAATTACTGCAGAGAGACCCCGTTCCCACCCTTTCAGCATCTGGTGTAGCGGATGCTCTTGGCAGGAACTGTAGACGAAGGCTGACTCTTTTCTCTCCCCTGCACCACCTGCAGGGGGCAGCATCGCGTTCCTGTGCTTTCTGCTGCTCCCCTTCACTGCTTTCGCTCCTGCTTTCTAAGAGCATAGCAAAGAAAGAAGCAGCATTTCCCTTCCCCGCCCCCCTTCCCTGGTTCTCACATTACTAAGCCAACCAGACATTTCCTTCTGGCCCCACCAAAAAGATATGGGTGATGGCTAATGGTGCAATACAAAAAAGTCACATGAATGATGTTATTTACCTATTAAAGGTGAAGGATTCTTCTTAGGAGATAATTAGGTTTCAGTTGTGTTTCATTTGCACTAAATTAGTGTCATTTGCTAGAGATTGCAAAATGTTTTCTCAGGTACTACTGCTGATGGTAGACTGTTTAATTTTGGCAACTTCTGAAAGACAAACATTTAGTAATGAAAAAATAACAAAATTCCTGTTTATTTAAACGTTATAAATGTAGACTACATTACTTCTCTGTAGGATATTGTCTTGTTAATATGCAGATATGCGCAGACCAGTAACCGTTTACCACTTGCATTAAGAGAATCAAGCTACACTCCTTCATATATCTGCTTCTCGCGCAGCACGATTGTCTCCTGGCCGTGTTTGGTTTTGTGAGCTTCCGTCATAGCCAGCAGCTACAGTCCAACCTCTTTCTGCCCCCAAATGCAATACTAGTCTCTGTCCATGTAATATTTGTCCTTAGTAATTGTTGATTGCTTCATACCGTCAACTAAAAGCCAATGTACTCGATCTGAAGTCCCATCAGATAACACGAAGGGCATATTCTCTAATGGGGAGGTCGAAAGAGGGAGAAAATGGGAAAGAGTCAAGGTCATTTCTTGTATCCTGTTCCTCAGAAGTCATGGGAGTATGAATCTTTTTATATTGACTTATTCCTCCCTGTGGATCTCTACCACAGTCATGGTAATGTTGTTTCATAGAACAAATTTATTTGATAAGAAATGAAAACCACATTTAAGAAATCAACCAAATCCAGATGTTATTTGCCCCTGTAAGAAGTTAGTGCTCTGGAAGATAAATTCACTCTCTATCATAAATGACTTCTGTGTTTTTTTCTGTACTTTTGAAAACAGGAAAGAAAAGACTTTTCTTAATTATTAGTAATAGCAGTATAGGAAGTTTTGATATGCAGATAACAAAATGCATAGAGGAAGGTGGGGGAAGGAGCTTTCTGATTTATTTTCAGTTAGGAGGGTAAAATTTAAACCCTACCCCACTGAATCTCTAGGACAGTTGCATGCTTTTTAAAAACCCACATGTGCTGGGGTGGGGTATACATGGAAAGCACCCGCAGGTTCTGCTCCAATAGACTGTGAGACCTTGGGTCAATGTCCTTTCGCCACTCTAGACTTTAGGCCTCTCAGATGCCATAATGGGAAGATTTTGTTACAGGTTGTCTGATGTTCTCCCTTCTAGCACTAACATCTATGATCTATGACAGTTAATTCCAATACCACCACATGATAATTTCCCATTTCATTGAAAGAGTCCTCTGACTGGCTGATTCCCAAATAGGCCTTGTAGTTGATTATGCCGGGACTTGTTTAAGCTTACCCTATTAAGGCGTCCTGATGCTACTGTTAAATGCCAGACAGTCTTGCACTTTTGGTCATGGTTTGTGGTGCCGAGCTCATCCCTGCCTCCTTCCCTCAACCTCACTTTCTCTGGCTGAGATAAGAAGAAAACAGAAACCTGCTTGCTAAGGGTAGGACCATTCCCAGCTTCTTAGCAGGACCCCGAAAGTTTCTAAGCTTCTGGTAATGATGGATCCCTTTGAGGATGAGATGGAAGCTGTGACCAGTCCCCTCAGAGAAATAAACATGGTCTCAAATTTCTACATAAAATTGCAGGAGTTTTCACAGGCCTTCTGAGCCCCTCACAGGCCTTCTGAGCCCCTTGCAGGCACCTCAGGCTAGAAACCCGTCTCTAAAGTCTGGGTGGCCCAGTTTATCTCTGTGACAGCTCTAGTCCTCAGTTTTCACATATATAAAATGAGCAAATTCGTCTAAAACCTCTTTTGGTTATAAAAATGTGATAGTTCTGGGCTTCCCTGGTGGCACAGTGGTTAAGAATCTGCCTGCCAATGCAGGGGACATGGGTTCGAGCCCTGGTCCGGGAAGCTCCCACATGCCGCGGAGCAACTTAAGCCTGTGCGCCACAACTAATGAGCCTGCGCTCTAGAGCCCGCGAGCCACAACTGCTGAAGCCCGCGTGCCACAACTACTGAAGCCTGCGCGCCTAGAGCCCTTGCTCTGCAACAAGAGAAGCCACCGCAATGAGAAGCCTGCGCACCGCAGCGAAGAGTAGCCCCCACTCGCTGCAACTAGAGAAAGCCAGCGCACAGCAACGAAGACCCAACGCAGCCAAAAATAAATAAAATAAAATAAATTATTTTTAGAAAAGAACACTTTAAAAGAAAAAATGTGGTAGTTCCTAGGCACAGAATTACTTCCAGAAAATCTAAAGGAAGTTGCAAATGAGGCTCAAATATTTCAGGAACTGCTACTCTGCCTTTTGGCCACTAAGTTCTTGATGAATATTTATTCAATTAAATTTTATTAAATAAATATCAATTAATTTTTTCCCAACCTTGCTGTTTATCTTGACTAGCTTTGAACATGCACTAGAGTAGAGATTTGAATTTCCAATTTCATATAGACATTCTATGACTTCGTATATATGAAGTCTAATGACTGCATGATTCTAACAAATTAATCAGTTTCTATCCATTTGACATAAAGTATTTTGAGGAGTATTAGGACAATCAGTAGCTGAAAATACATAATGTGAATGTGGCAGCATGATTAACGTTAACAATGTTTGCACTTCTTTTATTGCTAGCCTTTGCATCCCTTAGTAGTCAAAATATTAAATCGATGGAAGATTTCTTATTTCATTTACCTTGTAATCTAAGCTGTTGTTATTCATGCTTTGCTTCATACCTTAGTTTAATTTATCTGGCTTTTTGCCTTAATTTTCCTTATGTTTATCCCCTTTCTGATTCTGTTTTTCTGTAGCAGATGTCCTTACTGCTTCTCCTGCTCCTAACAGTCAGGAAGGTAAAGCCACTTGAACCTGACCTTTTAACTGCATGAATGTCGGCATTCTGTTTCCATTTGCTTAGGCCTGACTAGCATGAAGTTGTGACCCTCATAAGAATAAAAATGTAATGAAATGATTGATCTCATTTATTTCTTGGCAGCCTGCATGGCCCTGATTTGGTATAAGGATATTTTGGTCTAAGCATTTGTGATCTGATGAGATAGTAAAATCATGGGTGAGAAATGAGCTTTCTTGTTTTTCATTTTAAAAGAACATAATCATGTTACATCTCTAACACCTTTAAAATCATTTTGAATAGTAATACCAAAACAAGAGCAAAGTATAAGATTATCTGTCATACTTTGGAAATTTTTAGATATATTTTAATTCTTATCCTTAAGATTTTCCCTTAATAAATTGATAGACAGTTATGAAAACTTTACTTTCCAATTAAGCATAATTGTGAAAACTGCATTGCAAGTAAGTGTCTTTTTCCCTCTGGTTTTGACATTTCTAGAGGTAAAAAAAGCTAATAGCTTCACTTTAAAGTGAGCGTGATTAAATCATGCCTGCACCATCTAGAAGTGCTTCAGCCACTAAATCCTTCCCAAACTTGTGTGCTGAGAGCTTCTTGACAGGGTATCTTCCATAATGTTTGCACAGTTCCAATCATCTGTATGAAAATGAGCTTTCTCATTTAGATTACGTCTATATGGTACCAAAACTACTGGTAAATTAGTCTATTCAATCAAAAGTAAATGTATCGTTTAACAAATTTTTAAAATTATACTTCAAGCCATCATTTTGGTAACATGTAGCCAGCACCTCAGTCTTACAGATAAGCACAAGTACCTGAATATCCTTGCAATGATGTAGCCATAGCCCTTAAGTGAAGCATTCAGTTCTTGTTCACTGAAGCCTGCCAACTCATTTTCAGACAACATTCTAGAAGACAGACCTGAAAATAAATCATGTAATGACAAACTTCAGTTTGAGTATAATGAAGAAATCCCCAAGAGGATAAAGAAAGCAGATAACTCTGCTTGCAACAAAGGAAAGGTGGGTGAATGGTTTCTGTTAAATTACACTTGGACCGTCAGTTTCAGATAGGATTTCACTCCCTCCCTATCCTTTCCCTTCACCTCTCCGCTCACTTTCCCTTAGATGCCAAAGTCCACATGGTGATGATATGGGACCCCCATCTGCAATTTATAGAAGGTTAGTCATCGATTCGTCCAGCCAATACCTACTGAAGATGTAGTGTGTGGCAGGCAATGAGATAGCACAGGAGGTGATTTGGCCATGGAGACAAACATGTTAACAGTGCTTGTAGATAAGTACAGAGAACAGTGATTACACAGTGTTATCAGAGCACGATGGTGTTGAGAAGCAGACAAAAACAGGGCATTCAGACCAGGAGGCTGGTACGTTCAAGGAATTGCTAGAAGTTTTAAAGGTGTTCGGGATGACCAGGAAGATAAACAGGCCTGATTGGGAAGTGTTAACAGAGGAAGGACAACAAGAATAGAAAGAAAAATGAGATACCCGGACCCAACCCTCAAGCGCCGCACAGTGTATAGACTCTGAGCAGATCTATAGACATAGTTACAGTGACATTGTTGGACAACAAAATAATAAAATACGCCAAAAATTTGAGCCACAGAAGATACATACTCCGCTGTCTGTTCGTCCAACAACTATGTATTGAGTGTTCCACATTTAAGACGCTGGACTGTGCTCTGAGGGAAGATGAAGGATGAGTTAGACTCAACCCTTTGCTCTCAGAAAGCTTTTCTCTAGGGAAGGTGTTAGGACATGTATATGGATAAGGTAGAGCAAGTGAAACACAGTGATGGCATGAGAAAGGAACAAAGAGCTTTAGGGATTCCAAGGTGAGTGGCATATACCTTCCCTGTAAACCAGTATCATTTTTCCTTTGATAGGTTTATGACATGGAACTGGGAGAAGAATTTTATCTTCCTCAGAATAAAAAGGAAAGCAGACAGATTGCACCAGAGCTTTCTGACCTTGTCATCTATTGCCAAGCAGTAAAGTTTCCAGGTAAGAATAGACAGTATCAAATGAACTTATTTACAAACAGAAACGGACTCACTGACTTAGAGAATGAACTTGTGGTTGCCGGGAGAAGGGGGGATAGTTAGGGAGTTTGGGATTTAAATCTACACACTGTATTTAACATGGATAACCAGCAGGGACCTACTGTATAGCACAGGGAACTCTGCTCAATATTATGTAACAACTTAAATGAAAAATAATTTGAAAAAGAATAGATACATGTATATGTATAACTGAATCACGTTGCTCTACACCTGAAACTAACACAATGTTGTTAATCAAGTACTCCAATATAAAATAAAAGGTAAAAAAAAAAAAAAGAATAGACAGTATCATTTATAACATTTAAAGATACCAAAAGATTAAAATATTCTATTTATTTAATTGGGCATTGTGAATGCTCTCCAAATAACTAAATTGTGTTGCTGAAATCATTGTTACAGTATCTTCTAAATATTTATTATTATTATTATTATTTGCTTTGATGCTGATGAGGAAAATACCATAAAATGTTCATTTTTCAGATCATATATCTCTCCATTATAGTTAATAATAATAATATTCATAACATCTAATAGCTAAAATATTAAGCACTTAATACCAGGATTTATGCTAAGTATTTTACATACATCATCTTAAATGACTCCATAATAATTCTATGAGTAGGTGGATTTATCTCCATTTTTAAATAACAGTCTGAGAGAGATGAAATAATTGGCCCAAGGTTTCAGAGCATATCAGTTAAGACTCTTTTGTTTGAAAGTGGCAGAAGTTACTTAAGCAAAGAAGAAATTTATTGGCTTATGTGTTGAAAAGTGAAGGGATATATGAGTTTCAGGTACAGCTTGGTCCAGGGCTTTCTCTCTCCATATTTCTCACTCAGCTGCTACTATGTTGGCTCTTTTCCCTTTGCGGTTGCAAGGCAGCTGCAGCAGGCTAACGCTGCATATTTCTAGATTCAGCTTCAGTATGAGTCTCTTCCAAAAGTTTCAGCAGCAGTTTCATGGTTTTTCACTGGATCCTTTGCCCCTCCCTGAACCAATCACTGTGGCCAAGGACATGCAGTGCTCTGGCTGTCTAGGGCTTAGGTCACATGCCCCATCCCTGAGCTGGGTAGTGAGTCTCCACCCAAACTGCAAAGATCAAGGACAAGGTTTCAGTGGAGAGGTTTCCCCAGTTGGCCATTTTTAGAAGTACAAGTGAACTTAAGCTGATAAACCACTGCCCCCCCAAAAAATGTGCATTTCAGTTAATAAGTGGTAGAACTATGATTCTGAAGCCTGTCTATCTCCAAAGTCCTGCCTTTAACCCTAGCGCTACCCTGCCTCTCTTGTTAGGGTGTGCTGTCAATGAGCTCATCCAGATGGGGCAGCAGGAGGTGGAGGGCAAACAGGAAAGTCCATAAATATATAGAAGTCAGAAAAATTCATCTGCTCCTATTAAGAAGAAGGATTCCCTTGTACAAGATTTCTGAGAACAGGAAAGCAGCTGGAATTGGGAGATCCGTCTAAATGTTAGTAAGCAGCATATATGAACTTGGCCTAGAGAGGGATGTTAAAATACCAACCCTCATTTTTTTTTAAGATGGTCTGGACGCAGATCCTGGCTTCCAGAGGCTTATCTTAAGCCCTAGTTCTCACACTGTGCCCTGCAAATGGGACAGAGGTCCTGGACTATTGAAAAACTAGGTAACGAGTGGTCTCTTCACACACCAGAAGGGGAAAAAAATCATAGATTGAACTTTCTCGATTTTAAGTTTTCTCCCATAAACTGTTTTTAAACTTTTGGCAGCTGCTACTGCTTATCTACTAGCAAATTCTGTTGAGGAGGATGAGAATAAATAAGTAGCAAGCAAAGATTTCAAAGAAATGCAAGACCTTAGCTATGTAGGTTTAGTTTCACAGATCCTGACTTTCTGTCTCATAAGTACAGTATGACCATATCTGCAGCTGGTGAAATTGTTCTTATCACGGGGTAAAATCCGTTCACTGTCAAAGAGCCTCGTGGCCTGCATGTCCTTCATCACAGGAACAGATGTGAAGACCACTCCATCCAAGAATCATACTCACTGCATCTCTTGTTCTTTATAAATTCAGCTGCCACTGCACCCAAACCATTCCTCTGGCTTTGTCTTTTCCTCTCAAGCACTGAGTAAACAAAGAGCACAAATTCCAAGAGATATTTGAAGTCACTGTGAGAGATAAAGTTTCTGTACAGGTAGAGAATTGTGGAAGGGTCAAAACGTCATTTGGTCTAGCTTTTGACTTGAGGCACAGGCGAAGCATGGGGTTGTTTGACTTATTTTTAAAATTCCAAGTATGCTGTTTTTTTAAGTGTTTATATAACACACATTCTTTATAGGTATACTATATTCTAATATATTTTTTTAGTAATTGAAGTTTCTTATATTTTTCTTTCCCCAAATTTATTTTCTTTCTCAAAATGACTAAATTGTATTGCCAGAATCATTGTCGTAATACCTTCTAAATATTTATTGTCATTATGATTAGTTTTGATGCTCAGGAGGAAAATACCATAAAGTGTTCATTTTCTTGAGCCGTAACTTAATAAATTATATGAATTACAATAATAAAAAAAAATGTTCATTTTGCTACACTGTTGATTTTAATTTTGCTACGTTATCAATTTCAATGCATCTCACCTTTCACCATCCCAAGTCCCCTCCAAGGAGCCACATGCAAAAACCTCTTCTGAGCAGTGAGGCACCATGAAGATCATGGGTACGACCTTCCCCAGAAGTAAAGTAACTTCCCCAAGATCACAGACCTGCTTCAGTGGCAGGGCTCCACTACTCAGTGAGCTTGGCCAGGACAGTTCTATAACTTCTCTGCACTTTGGATTCCCTACCTGTGAAAGAGGCATAACAGTGCTAACGTGCAGGGTTATTATAAAAAGTAGCGATAAGGTATGCAACGTGATTAGCACACTATCTGGAAAATAGTTGGCTCTCTTGAAATGGCTGTTGTCATTTTCACTGGTGAACAGACCAGCAGGGGAGATGAAGGTTCTTTGTTGCTCCTTCAATTACTTCTCTGGGCCTCTCCAGATTCCTTCCCCTTTCTTTATCACCCAGCCCTTGTTTCCTTACGTGCTCACCCCCCGCCCCCCAGAGGATGCCCAGGCTTCTCACAGGAGGGCCCACATACCCCTGGAGGATGTCAGCATGTGCCGGGATGTGTGCAAAAACCCCAGAATGAACATGGCCCCTCACTCTGACCCCTCATCTCTTTTACTCGGGAGAAAATCCATTGTTAGATCATTGTGTAGAGGGCAAAATTCACATAAAGTTTTAAGGTAAAGCATAAGAATTCACTAGTCCAAGTTTGTGCATCTTTGCAGTTTTGGATACTTCAGAGAAAAAAAAATGTAGAAGCCCCACAGCTGCTGTGTACTGAGCATTTTCTCTGAACAGAACACTCTATTAAGTATGCGGATATACATTATCTTATTTAATCCTAACCATGACCCTTTTGGAGATGAAGAAGTGGTCAGAGAGGTTAAGTAATTTGTGTGAGGTCGCATCGCAGGGAACAGGGTTTAAACACCGGAGTCTACACTCTTATTAAACACTACTTTATCCTGTCTTCTCTGATGATGTTCTTGGAAGATAAATTTTCATCTCAAAGTGGCCCCCCGAATGCTGTTTCAGCTAAAGGAAATACTCTCTAATGGTACAATTGTAGACAGTGGGAATGGTTTGGAGGCACTGGTGCCTTTAAATTACACTTCCTGCCCTGGAGCCAGGTCTGCATGGTGTGCATTCATTTCCTCATTCAGCAAATATCTGTGAAGTTCCCACTGCGCCCCGGGCACTGTGACAGGCAGGAAGGATTCAGGGAGTGGTTGGACCAGAAGAGAGAAAGAGAAGCCATGAAACATGATTACCATCATAATCTGTTTCCCATTCAATCCTCAGATTAACCCTGTGAGTGAGTTCCTATAATTGCACCCATTTTGTAGGTAAGAAAACTGAGGAATCAAGAAAGCAGATGTTAAGTCAAAGCTCATTCGGGAAGGAATTGATCCTAGACAATTATGATGCTACCGCTCAGGCTCTTGGCCATTCTTTCATCTCTCCAAACTGCGTGATTAGGTTCTGGAGCCCTTTCTTTTCACGCAATTTTTCGAAATCTTTCTGGTGTACGATCAGATGGGTGTGAGTGTGATCTGTGGTCGTCCTGTAATAATCATGCAGGCCTTGTCACATTTGCCAACAGAGATAAAAACTTTGCTATCATTGCCTGCAATGCTATCATTAACGGTGCTAAAAATGCTAGTAGGTCTTCTGTACTGGGTTACAAGGGAATAGTAGGACTTCAAAACAAACATTAACAGGGATGGAAAATGTTGAGTTCCCTTGCTTGTAGTTTTTGGCTTATTTATTTTCATTTTATGGGAACAGGCCTGTCAACTCTAAATGCATCTGGCTCTAGCAGAGGAAAAGAAAGGAAAAGCAGGAAGTCCATTTTTGGCAACAATCCGGGCAGAATGAGCCCCGGGGAGACAGCATCATTTAACAAAACATCTGGAAAAAGTAAAGTCACCTTCTAACAGTATTTTGCTTGAATCTGCATGCTGGAGGATTCCAGTATTTCACTAAGCACTTCCCTGGAACTTTTTTAATCTTTTTTTATTTTCATGAATGTTCATGTTATCTAAGTGTGGTATAAATATTTTTTAAATTACAAAATTACCCCCTTAACTTCCTAAAAAATAGCATTTCACTGAAGGTGTTCTAACAGTGTTTGCCTCAAAAATAAAAATTGGAGCCACCTTGGAACCTTCTAGTGGTTCTTGGAACTGCACTCTTCACCATTATAACTCCAGAAGATATATTCATTTTATCTCTAATTACTTTTTATTGTCAAAGTAATAAATTCTCATAGTTAAAAAACTCAAACAATACAGAGTATTATTAAAGTTCCTTTCCACTCACAATGTCCCAGTTCTAGTCCCCAGAGGTAACCACTGTTAAGTTTATTGTGTTTAGTTCAAGAAAAATAAGATCCTTTTTAAGATAATCCAAATGGGATATAACTGAACATAACTTGTATAACTTTTATACTTGCTGTAACTTTCCACATAGCTTTCTGTACATATAATCTACCTTCTCCTTATTGCCCCTGTGGCATTCCATTGTGTGGAATGCATTTATTTAACCGCTTCCTCGCTGGTGGAACTTTTGGGTTGCTTCCCGGGTTTTTTGTTGTTTTTTTTTTTTTTTCTTGCTATAAAAAACACTGCTAGATTGAACACCCTTGTACGTATACTGTTGTGTATTTATGCAAATATATCCACAGGACAGATGAGGTACTGAGGCAAAGGACTTTCAGGCTTTTAATTTTAAAAGGTGTTGCTGCACTCATTTTAGCTATCCCTTTTTGGGGGAAGGTCTAATTGGCTTTATTATTTTTTGACCCTTGAACGGCTAGCATCCCATCTAGCAAGTAGAAAGGCATACCCTCGATAGCTATCATTTTGTCTCAAGGTGGTGGACTCGCTCGCAAGTAACACTCAAGATGTATTCTGACGTGTGATGTGTTGTGATTGTTTCCTGGGGTGTTGTTCAGGTTTCTCTTGCTAAAATATTTAAAGTTTTCTGCACTAATCTGAGGCTAATCTTTGGGGGGTTTAGATTCCTGTGAAGGAATGCGACAGGCCTGGGAGGACTCGCCTTCCTCTGTCAACCCAACCACGTCCCTCAGCGCGATCATTAGAACTCCCAAATGCTACCACATCTCCTCGCTGAATGAAAATGCCGCCAAACGTCTGTGTCGCAGGTATTCTCAGAAACTGATCCAGCACACTGCCTGCCAGCTGCTGAGGACGTATCCGGCTGCCACCCGCATCGACTCATCCAACCCCAGCCCCCTCCTCTTCTGGCTCCATGGGATACAGCTCGTGGCGCTCAACTACCAGACAGATGGTAACGGGCCTGCTTCACCCGGAAGGGTGCCCCCTCCCCTCGCTCCTTCGCGTCTTATATCTCAGCAAACGTAGTTCAACAAAAAACATGTTTCAAAGGGGGCAAGATTCCCAACGGAGGCCTATGTGAGGGTAAAATTACAGATGACAGAAAACAGAAGTGAATTCGATACTGAACTGTGCTCTTGACTTTCCAGAGCTAAGGCAATAGAAAAGAACCTTCAAGGAGCCCCTATTAGTCGCCTGGTTCTGCCCCCTTTTTAAAGCACTTTTCAAACAGAAGACTGTTCTTGACAGGGCTGTGTCCAGTTTGTTTTTAAAGACCTGTTGGGGTAGAGAGTTCCTAACACCCCTTAGTAACTGTCTTGCTAATCTCTTGCTCTTGCAGTGAAAAAGTAGGGTCTCTCGAAACACTTTGCAAGTTAATACCATTTTAGCTTCTCCTCATCCCTTTGAGATTGAGATGGAGATTAATGGTCAGCGCTCTAAGAGCAGCTGACACAAAGGAAACAAGTCTGTGAATTACATGAACTGAGAAAGTAGTGTTCCTGCTTCTCCACTGTCCTGAGGTAACGGATGAGGCGAAAAACTCCAGAGTACAAGCTACGTTTTATTTCATGTTCACTGTGCACCAGGCACCATCTCAATTCTTGACCCCTATTTTCTCATTTAATCTTTGAAACAACTCTAAGAAGTGGGTACCTTTATGATCCCCATTTTTCAGATGAGCAAACCAAGACATAGAGCAATTAAGTGGCTCAAAATCACAGTATGACTTATAATAATAAATTCAAGGACTCTGGGAGTTTAGAGAATAAAGTGTTTTGGTTCCACTTAGACGTGGTGAGAGGTGGGGAGCTACAGCAGATGAGGAAAGAGCAGATGAGGAGCGTTTTCTAGAAGCTCACTCAAAAACCAGAGTCTTCTCTTTGAACAATCAAGCAGCCTTCTCCTTCCTCTCACGTGAACTGAATCAGATCCTAACCAACTGTGCTGGCCCATCGACCACAGCTTAGCCCTGTCTGCAGCCAAGGTCAAACCACAGCTGTAGCTCTGGGACCAGCTAGCCACCTGGCACTGGCACCACCAGAGCCCATTTGTGGCTGACCCTGGTTAGAGACATCAGTCATATTTTCTTGCCTTTGTTATATTTGCTTCTTTCAATTGAAATTGAGTAAGATAATGCAGGTGAAGTACCATACTTAGCATAATGCCTGGAGCACAGACAGCATTCCACAAACGTTAGCTACCATTAAGTGCTTTTGATAAGTTATGAAAACAGTATGATTTGGACTCGCAAGTGGAAATAATAGTGAAATATTTTAAAAGCTGTAAAAATTTATTTTCAATCTGTCCCAAGTGGCTTGTGGGTTTATATCTCTGGCCCTGTCTATAGCCCCATGTCCACTGTTGCCCTTGGTGGAGATGATACTGAAATATTTTAAGTGAACTGAAATAACTAGCAAAATGGTTTTCTCAAGGAAATGGAAATGCACTTGGTTTGGGACGTGTCCTTTCTCCTGAAGTGCCTAGGCTGGCGCAGACACACTGGCTCCACTGATGGCAGAGGGAGCCACAGCTGAAGGGGACACGGGTATTGCCCCTCCTTGGGCCTCTCTGTGGTCTGGAAGCACAGACTGAGGCTGCACCTTGGCCTCCACTCATCCCTGAAGGCTCTGTCTCTTTCCCAAATCAAGCCGGAGTGCATGTTCCCGTTGCCCCGCTCGGGGTGGGGCAGGAGGCTGTGTTGTGTGATTCATCCTCAGGTTTCTCTACATAATCTTCCAACTCAGGAGGGAGTGCTGCCATATAACCTCTCTTGATTCTATGCAGCAACCAATGATTAAAAATCTCCCACGCTGGGCAAAGCTCATGCTACATGCAGTTTCAGTGTGTTCATCTGTAAAAATGGTCTTCATTCCTGCACACTGGGGTAGAGCCCGGTCAGTCCCTTGCACACAGCAGATGCTCAATAAATGCATGTTGCACTGAGCTAACAGATTGTCTCAATGAGCCCCACTGCAGTCTGAACCTATAGTTCTTGATTTTGAGTCCAGATCTCTTCTAGGTATTGCTATGTGAATTTCAAGTCCAAATAGACAGAGAAGAGTCAACGTTGGAATCACTATTTTTTAATTTTTGAAAAAGAATTCCTGGGTTAAGGAGTGCTTGATTTTCCATGAAGCATCCCAACCAAATAACAAAGAACCCCCTCCCAGTGCCCCTTTAGCCTCCAGATATATTCCATGGGTCATCTGCCTTACACTTCCTGAATTTCAGGGGACCCCAGTGCCCCAAAGCGGTGTCCATGGACTTAGGGTCATCTCTTCCCAAGACCTCTAATGGCTCCATCAACTCCAAGAAGGTCTGCAGTGATCTGGAACCAGAAATAGCTCAGGTCTACACTCATTAAAACCAACTCTTGAGTTTGGAAACTGACTTGAGTCTAGTATGCAGACCCTGGTTATTGCAGGCAACAGCCCCTCAAAGTTCTTTCCATCTGGGGCAGAATGATTCCTGCCTCATGTCCCAGGACCTACAAATATGTAGAAATGCAGCCCCACTCAAAAGGAAAACTTCTGTTAATATTTATTACGCTTTTCTGAATGATTGTCACACCCTTTCTGATGACTTTTCCAGCCTCAAAATATAGGGATAATGATTATGAGAATGGTTTCCACTTAATACAGGTTTTTAAATGAATAGAAGGACATCAAGATAAGGATTTGCTTGATCTGCCATCCCGTGCACTGACTGAGAGGGGTGATGGGGTTACATAGAGCTATGCACATTCTTTCACTTGGTTAAAACAGAGGTTTTAAAACTATAGCCCTAGATGAAGTTCTGGGACCACCTATAGCGGGCAGTAGGAGGGCGAGATTTAAGGTCCCACCTTTACTCCAAACTGAGCAGCTCCATGTGGTTCTGTGTTACATACCAAATCATCAAAAGAGATTTTAGTTAAGCAAAAGTGCTTTGAAGTTTTGGAAAGCTACAAAGACAGACACAGTGCTAATGAAATCAGACTTCAAACCCAAATGAGTGTTGACATCATAATCATAATTTAATACCTACTGTTTATCGAGCACCTTCTATGTGCCAAGTGCTGGGGTAGGGATTTTTGCACATGACCTCACTTATTTTTATGACACCCCTGTGAGATGTACATTAAATGGCTCGGTAGTTAAGATTAGGAACTGTGGGTCAGGCTGTCTGGGTTCGAACCTTAACATTTACCTCTTACTAGCTATGTGCCTTGGGCTTTTTCACTTCTTGTGCCTCAGTTTCTTCATCTATAAAAATGAGAATACTAAAAGAATCTACCTCATGTGTTATTGGGAGGCACTAACACACACCAGTTCTTAGAATGGGGCTTGATACATAGTAAGAGTGCAGTAAGTGTGAGCTGCTGTAATTTTTTTAGCAATATACTGTGTATCCATTTCTTACTTACCAACTCTTCCTGAGCTACTTTGCTTCACTCTTTGAACCATCATCCGCCCACATCTACATTCCTCTGTCACACAGCAGCCTGGGAAGAGAATTTTCTCCCACTGCAGGCAAGACAATTGGCCTCAATGAATCAGTCACATTGGGGCTGGAAGGGGTCTGAGAGGTGGGGTCCAATGCACTAATTTTGTAGATAAGGAGATGGAGGTCCAAGGAGCTTTGATATGTGTCTAAGACATCTGACCCTAGAAATTCCTGCACACAATCCCAGCCAACCCCACGTATGGGGAAAAATTTCACACACGAGATGAGGAGAGGCCAACTTCTCATTGCTCTGTGGTGCTCATTTAGCACACTTTTCCTTGATGTTGGTCCATGTATCAGAGTTCATTCTGCACATGGAAGGAATCTATCAGAGGGAACATTCGTCAGGTGTGTCTCATAAACTTTTTGCTCATTTGGAATGCAACTTTTCTACAGACTTGTGCCATCAGATGAGCATTTGAGTGTGTAAGAGCCCAAAATCCGTGCAGGGATCCAACCGTTCATCAGACAACTCTGCCAAATAAAATTTGGCCACAGAAGACTGGAAGCTGTTGTAAGGGTTCCCAGAGTGTACTATGGAGGGGATTGTGGACATAATGTGAATCACATGTGATAATGATTTTTTTTTTCATATTTAACTACAGTTTAAAAATAGAGGTAGAAACACTATGATTTATGAGTTGAAATTGAAATTTCAAGAAAAAGATATGTTTCTCTGGCTCTTCTCCTGATCATTCCTGGATTCTTAAGATTTTATCTTATGTTTGAAAGAGCAAGAATTGGTTGTACAATTGTCTTCATGGTTTGGTGTTTAGGGATAAGAAAATGCCATTATGCCTTTCTAAAATTCAGTATAAAATGAGGTATTTCAAAGATTATTTTTTGGAAGGATGTTGTAAATTTTAATTTGCAAAAGGAGTTTTTAAGTGGCAGGAGTTTTTAAGTGGCTCCTGGGTTGGAGTGGGAACATGGGGCATATCGCATAGACAGTGAGCTCCATGAAGATGGGGATTTTGTGTCTTATTTCCTGCTGTATCTCTGGTGCCTAACACGGGCTGGCACATAGTAGGCACTCAATCTATGGAGTGAGTGGATGGTTCTCTCTTCTTCCTGCTTAAGCTTAGGGAAATCGAAAAAGTCAATTTGTAAGATGACACTTTAGTGACAAAGTAACAAGTGATGTTGACTGTTTTGCAGATCTCCCTTTACATTTAAATGCTGCCATGTTTGAGGCCAACGGTGGCTGTGGTTATGTTCTGAAACCCCCAGTTCTGTGGGACAAGAACTGTCCCATGTATCAGAAGTTTTCTCCCTTGGAAAGAGACCTGGACAACATGGAGTCTGCCGTCTATTCTTTAACTGTAAGTCTGGCCCTGATGGTCCCAATAGAATATAGGAAGGTGTTTAAGCCCTTCCTATATTCTTTTTTTTAATAAATTTATTTATTATTTATTTATTTATTTATGGCTGCGTTGGGTCTTCGTTGCTGCACGCAGGCTCTAGTTGCGGCGAGCGGGGGCTGCTCTTCATTGCGGTGCGCGGGCTTCTCATTGCAGTGGCTCCTCTTGTTGCAGAGCATGGGCTCTAGGCACACGGGCTTCAGTAGTTGCAACATGCGGGCTCAGTAGTTGTGGCTCACGGGCTCTAGAGAGCAGGCTCAGTGGTTGTGGCGTACGGGCTTAGTTGCTCCGCGGCATGTGGGATCTTCCTGGACCAGGGCTCGAACCCGTGTCCCCTGCACTGGCAGGTGGATTCTTAACCACTGCGCCACCAGGGAAGCCCACCCTTCCTATATTCTATTGGGATTGTAAGGTGTAATGCCTTTTGAACTCAAGGCGTTACAAAACTCTCATGTCACAATTTTGTTGGTGCAGATTTAGTACCCAAAAGAATTTCTTTACTTCTCAGAAAGCAGCGGCTGAGGTCGAGGTATGCAGTCACCAGGCGCTGTATTCGCTAGAGCCCAGTAGGTGGAGTTACGAGCTCCCTGCTACCACCTCCATACTGATGATGGTAATTCTGTCTTCCAGGGCCCTCAGAATCATAACTCTCAGTGCATCCCATAAAAGCTGAGCTCTTTCTTAGAGCAGGTCATCTTAAACTCTAACAAGCTCTTATAAAAGGTAAAACAGGCATCAGTATACAAATCAATTAAATATCTTTCCTCCTTACAGTTTAACCTTTGTCATTCCTGGCCTTTCCTTATTCCTTTTATTGCCTAATAACTAACTGTCAAAACTCCACAGACTGCCCTTAACATCAGAGTCCTGGTAGCTCATTACTCATTTTTATTTCCAGCTTCTCTCACTCCCTCTTAGCTGAGGAAAAAAAAAAAAAAAAAAACGCTGAATGGGTGATAGAAAAGACGGAGAGCGATGAAGTTATCCCTCCATCCATCTCTAGATCTCATCTGTTTCCCTCCAAAGGAGGAATGCCAAGCAGCCTCTGTTCACAACACCTCAAAACCCTGGGAGATCCCAACTCAGAGATTTTCCTACCACCAAACTGCTTTTTCTCTTTCCCTAAGACAGTAGAGCAGTAGCTCCTTTTCTGTGTGACCATTTTCACTAGACTTGAGTATAGCTTCATGTTGACAGAAGGCTATGAATTTTTAACAACATTCCCTGTGACTTGCTCCAGAACCTAACTATTCAAGAAAAAATTTTTGAAGTTGTAAAAGATACACCTAAAACACTTTGAACAGAACGTAAGTAACACATTTGTGGTTTCATATATAAGGTCTTCTTTTTTCCCAACTTCTTGACAAACTTAATTTCATCTTAATTACATGGTTTTTGAAGATATTTGAACATGTTGACAGTTGAAAGGTTATAGTTAGGTGAATGCTGTTGACAAAATAGGTTTTACCATGATTCCAGTCATGCAATTACCTGATTATGATAACTTCTCTTTTTTTAGCAGCCTTATTAATCATTCACCTGGTCCATTCCAGAGGGTTCTTTGTCTTTCTTTGTGGAGGAAAGCGATGAGGCTCAGAGGTGACCTCTGTCTCTTTCGCATCTTCAGTGACTCTGATCCTTTTTCCTCCTCAGATTGTCTCTGGGCAGAACGTGTGCCCGAGTAACAGCACGGGAAGCCCGTGTATAGAGGTCGACGTCCTGGGCATGGCCCTGGATAGCTGCCACTTCCGCACGAAGCCCATCCACCGCAATACTCTGAACCCCATGTGGAATGAACAGTTCCTCTTCCGGGTTCACTTTGAAGATCTCCTATTTCTTCGTTTTGCCGTCGTGGAGAACAACAGCTCGGTGGTAACTGCTCAGAGAATCATCCCCCTCAAGGCTCTAAAGCGAGGTAGAATCAAATTGTCAAAAGTTCATAATCATTGTAGCTGAGCGATGGATGCCCCGGGGTTCATTACACGCTTCTCTCTACTTCTGTATATGTTTGCAATTTTCACATTAAAAAGTTAAAATAAGAGGCAGAAGCAAATAATACAAGTTTGAACACTGTTTGAGCATGTCTCAAAAGACGTTTTTCTTTTACGTTATCCTAAAATCCAAAGTTATTGACAACGTCTGTTATGAAGTGCAGCCTCTCCCACTGTTGCTGATGTTGGGAGCGGCAGTTGTTGTGCTCTTGTCCCCATACATCCCTCCCCAGATAGCGCCCACTGCACCCCTGGCATGTTTAAAGCAGAGACTGACGTGAGGAGAGGAAACCGAGAACAGGGAGAGTTGGGGTGTGCTGTGGCATGAGTGGGACGAGGTTGGAGTTGGTGCCTGGTGGGAGTCCAGTGTCAGAAGCCGGGGGTGGGTTTGGGTGCAGCAGGGAAGGTGGAGAATTCTGAGCAAAGGCCAGAGCTGCTGGCTTGCGGCATGTGGGCTTTGCCATGGCCCTTGGGGGAAACGTCAGCTTGTCGCACCTGTCCAGAATGTCTGTGCACTGCTTCTCAAACTTTGATGTGCAGTTGAGTCACCAGGCTCTTAGTAATAAAATACAGACCCTGATGCTGTGGGCCTGGGGCTTGAGATTCTGCCTTTCTAACAAGCTCCAGGGATGCTGACTTTGCTGACCTCCTTTGAGTACCAAGTTTCCAGGACATACTTCCTCCCACAGCCATACTCTGCCAGCCTCTGAGCACCACCAACATGTTACAGTCTCCTACTCTTTGGTTTTTCCTTGTTTCTCTTCTCCATTGTGTGAGTAGTACATGGTCACTGTGTTAGTCAGCTAGGGCTGTGTAACAAAATACCACAGACTGGGTGGCTTAAACAACAGAGGTTTACTTTGTCAGTTTTGAAGGCTAGAAGCCCAAGATCAAGGTTTCAGCAAGTTTGCTTTCTTCTGAGGCCTCTCTCCTTGGCTTGCAGATGGCCACCTTCTCCTTGTGTCCTCACAGGGCCATCCCTTGGTCTGTGTGCACAGCATCTGGTGTTTCTCCGTGTCTGCCCTCCAGTCCCCTCTTCTTATAAGGACGCTGGTCATATTGGATTAGGACCCACCCTAATGACCCATTTTAACCCCATCACCTCTTTAAAGACCCTATCTCCAGAGACAGTCACATTCTGAGGTAATGGGGGTTAGGGCTTCAACATACGAATTTTAGGAGGACACCATTCAGTTCATCACAGTTATTACAGAAATATGACAAAGTACAGAGAAGCAAAAACTTTTTTTAAATTATCCTTTTTTCCATCTCTTCAAAATAGTTACTTTTGGTATATATCTTTTGCAGGCTTTACACCTCTACCCATGTATATAATATTAGCATATAGTATGTATTTTGAACAAGTAAGCTTCCTACTAATCTTAGTGTTTTGCAACTTACTGGTTTTCACTTACTGATGTATGTAGTGAACAACTTTTCAGGTTAATAGCTATACGTCTTCATTACCACTTTTAAGAGCTGCATATTATTCCATTTTATACTTGTACAAATACACACCATAACTTATTTAACCAACCCCCTATTGTTGGAATATTTTATTATCACTAAAGCTGTTCTAAAATGGAGTATTTGTAGAACAGTTATTCTAGATGATTTGATAAATAAAAATGATCAGGTTTTCCTACTATATTTGGTTTGAGTTTAAAATTTTCAGTTTGAGTCTAAGTTAAAAACAGACCTTGGACAAGTTAACTACCACTACGTAGCCCCAAACTGTCCCCTGGGGCAAAACTCCTGGGGAAAAGGTATCAGTTGGTTGTCACCCCTGCCCATCTTAAAGTCTTATTTCTCCCTATTATTTACTGACCTCCCTGGGGGATCTCCTTTGCAGAGCTCTGCAGTGCACAGCTAACAAGCTTTTCCCAATTCTGCGTTGTTCCAGGATATCGACATCTTCAGCTGCGAAACCTCCACAATGAAGTCTTGGAAATCTCTAGTTTATTCATAAACAGCAGGAGGATGGAAGAAAATTCCTCTGGCAATACTACGCCGGCCTCTTTGGTAATTAAGTTCTGTTTCACTCTGCTTATTTGTGGGGATTGCTATGCTGGAGGCAGGCTTTCTTGTGGTCCAGGAATGTGGTCCATTTGAGTTATTGATTAGGTAGCTACGGAGATAATAATAATAATAATGGCTGACACTTGACACTTTCTAAGCACTTTACACATATACTAACTCACTTAATCCTTTCAGTAACTTCGTGAAATAGCTATTAGTATCATCTCCATGTTACAAAGGAAGGTAAGAGCTAAGTACACCTGAGGTCACACAGCTATAAACCCAAGTTCATCTAGTGCCAAAGCCCATGCGCTGAACGAGTACATTATAGTGCCTACCAGGGAAGTGAGCCAAAAATAACAACACGGGGAAAAGGCTAATTATGCAAAGCCTGCTAGGAAGCATCTTGATACTTCTGGAAAGTTTAGGTTAGACGAGGAAAATCCTTTGCTTCTTCAGCAGTCCAGGGGCAGATGTCACAGGCGAGCAGGGTCGGGTGAGCAGCCAGGCGCTGCTGGCGACACATAACTGTGCAAGCATAGCAATCCCCTGGCACCTGGGGAGACACAGCATCTGCGCTCTTGGGAGTGGGAGAGGAACACCGCAAAAAGGTGCCACAGCACCTTTACAGGAGCTGTGTTTTAACAAGTTCCCCAGGTAAGGTCCAACCCGTTGAACTTCGAGAACCATTGGACCAGCACTCACCCCAGTAATGCACGGTTGTTTGCTTAAACAAGGAAGTCTCTTTTTATTAACTGGTTAATTCCACTATGCTTGCTCTTTAAAAATTAATATAAAAGGGTGTCCATCAATCGCCTCTTTACATGTTTAATAATCTATTCATGGTTGCATCAATCTTGTACTTCAACACGGTCCTAACACCCTTTGGAAAGGCGCCTTCTATGCTCACAATGGCGCTGGGTTTGGCCACTGCCGCTGCCACCTCTGAATAGCCCTGCTTTCTCCTCTGCTTCTCTTTCCCTAACCTCGACAGTTTCTTCTCTTTCTCTGTACCTCACCTTGTTTTCTTAAGTTCTCCTCCTTTTCCCTTCAACGAGTGATCGAAGTTGAGCACAGCACTTTGGCCAAAGTAGGGGGAGGTATTGCCTCTGCCTGGTGCAGAGGACTGGGAAGCAGGGACGGGGCTGCCTGGTACCTAAGAGCAAGAATTAGATGCTTTCAGAAAGGCAAGGCAGAGCTTAGTGTCCACTTCTGGGTTGCTTGCCCTCAATACCTATTAGAGCTGAAGATCCCACACATGCCATGAATGAACCATTCTTCCTCACAACACTTCTGACACCACATGTGTGGTGTCTTCTCGACACTACTTCTCCAACTCTCTGATGCCAGCTCGGTGTCCTACAGTTCAGTTCAGTTCCGACACTATCTACCTGGGGTGAGCATCAGATCCCACAAGTTAAGGGCTCAGTCCCACAGCACTGTCCCCACTTCAGATGCCAGTCACAAGTCCCAGGCTGTCACTGGTACTCCTGACTGACCAGCTATAAATCCAAGAGGTTCCCACAACCCCCTCCTTAGGGCCAGTAGTTTGCTAGAATGACTCACAGAATGACTCCTGAATGACTCAGGAAAGTGCTTTACTTACTATCACCAGTTTATTATCAAGGATACAACTCAGGACCAGCCAATGGAAGAGATACATAGGGTGAGGCATGAGGGGAGAGGGAGCAGAGTCTCCATGCCTTCTCTGGACACACCACCCTCCCAGCACCTCCATGTGTTCAACAACCCAGAAGCTCCCAGAATCCCGTCTCTTAGGGGTTTTATGGGTGTTTCCTTGCATAGGCATGACTGAGTAAATCATTGGCCATTAGTGATTAACTCAACCCCCAGCTCCTTTCCCCTCCCCTGAAGTCAGCAGTAGCTGGGGCTGAAAGTTCCAACCATCTAATCATGACTTGGTCTTTCTGGTGATCAGCTCCCATCCTGAAGCCATCTAGGGGCCTCCAGCCGTAAGTCATCTTATCAGCACACAGAAAACTCTCGTCACTCCAGAGATTCCGAGGGTTTAGAAGATGTGTGCCAGGAACTATGAGCAAAGACCAAATATTTATTTTCAATTATATCACACCATACCATCCTAGGTATATCCCAGGCAGCAGCGTATATGCTTGGTAAATATGTGCTCTTTGACCTTGGAAGTCATCACCTTCCATTGCTCAAGACAGTAACTGAAGATCATCCTGGACTTCTCCTTCTCTCTCACTGCCCCATGTAAGACTTGATAAATCTGTCTCCTTAGTATCTTTCAAATCCATTCATCTCTATCTGTTCCTACCATCTTGGCCCTCGTTCATTCTCACCTGGCTTGTGGCCATGGGTTCCTAATTGGTCCCCCTCCCTCTGAGTTTGACCACCTCTGTATGTCCTTCTTTAGGGCCTTTTAGACAGTTCTATCTAAAACTCAAATCTGACCATGTCACTCTTCTGTTAAAAACCCTCGCTCGGCTCTCCGTTGCTCTCAGGATAACGTTTGTACGTGGACTGGGCAGAGACTCTGGGAAAGCCGAGAGCTCATGGTCCATTTAAAGGGACACCTGCCACCCTGCTCTCAGCTCCAGCTGCTTGTTGCCAAGCAGTTTTGCCAGATATTTTGGTTTTCAAGACTGTCAGGACATCTGGATTGGCATAAATGTTGGCAACTATTTCAACTTTTTAAAAATATAGTGCAGGCTAAGCCATACAATTAAAATGCATGCATTTTATGGTATGCAAATCATGTCTTAATAAAATTGATTAAATAATAAAAACACATTGTACAAGCATAACAAAACAGCCAACCTCTCCTCCCCCACACAAAATGAAAACAAAATGCATGCTAAACAGAATACTTAGGTAGCCTTTTCCCCTCCATCACCTCACAGAATTCATTGAGGTTCCCAGAATGCCCTGCTTTAGGCCACCTCTAACGCTTTGTACACAGGCTATACCGATATTTGGGATGTTCTTGTCCCACTCTTTATCTGCTGATTCACACTGGGCCTTCAGATGATAACCATTTTCAGGAGGTGCTCTCTGATTTCCTCCAAACCTGGGTTCCCAAGGAACTTACCATGCTTCTTAGAATTGTCCACGTTCTCTTCTAGCTGTTCTATTCAACTGGGAGCCCTTGAAGCCAGGGATAATGTCCCACTTCTTCCTGAATCCCCAGGGCCAGGCAAAATGTCTGATTCACTGCCAGCCCTCCATAAATGATTTTGTATTTTAAATGAATGAATATATCTTAATACACAAACTGCTCAAGGACTTGCGAGTTATACACCTCCCCAACTCCTCCTAACAGAAATACTTTTTGTATCATAATTATTTGTATGCCTGGACAGCAAGCTCCTTAAGGCCAGAATATTTTATTTATCATCTTACCATCCAAAATTCTAACCCAGTGCCCTGAAGAGGGATGGAACTCAACAGACACTGTTGAATGTCAGTTCATAAGTAAGGACTGACATACATTTCAGATAATGTCAGTCCCCTAATTATGATGGAAAGAGACACTGTTATTTAAAATAAATTAATATTTTGGTGGTATGCTGCTAAATATTCTTACTAGACTAGTAAGCAAGATGCACCATTGCCTGTTGAACCACAAAAAGATGCATCTGGTTATAAAAGGATGCTCTTGTCTTGCATTTACGTGTCCCTATACGTACGTCTAAGAACTAGCACTTCTGTATTGGTGTAGCCTAGAAACAATATGAGAATGTAAATGAATGAGAAACCATGTGATCTTCCTTGACAGATGTTTAATACAGAAGAAAGAAAATGTTTGCAGATTCACAGAGTCACAGTACATGGGGTCCCAGGTCCAGAGCCCTTTGCTGTTTTCTCCATAAATGGAGGCACCAAGGCAAAGCAGCTTCTCCAACAAGTAAGTTCACTGAGCCTGTAGTTAATAAACAGTTCTCCTTTGAGGGGAATCTCTATGCACAGGTTAACATTTTGCCCAACATTTTACAACAGACTTAAAGTCAGAGAAAGCAGCTCGTGTCAGATTTCATAGATTATCAAACAGAAGCTACTACCAAGTGGTTTGGGGGGTTTTGTTTTTTAAATCAGTCCGTCCATGAACTTTGGTGTCTAAGATCACAAAGCACTGTTGGGGTTTTGGAGACGTTATAAAATATGATGATGTAAAGTAAGGAAACATTTCCACGGACCACCCATAAAAAGTAGCATATTACTGTCACCCTACGTGAGTAATCACAGGGCTATAAAGCAGGACTGGGGAGGGAGTGACGCTGGCCCTATCATGGAGCTAACAGTGTCGACTGACCTGCTCCTGGAAGCTTCGTGCCCTGAATTATTGCTGTAGTAGTAGCTGCCTTGCCCCACACAATCCACAGCCCAGCATCGACCACAGACCAAGGGCTGGGGTAAGGGGAGCAGAGTCTTCTTGAGAATCTTCTGCTCCCCAACCCCATCCCCAGTTCATTCTGCTTCTCCAAGTGAGATGCAGCAGTGCCAAGTGCTGACTCTGGTCCTTGCATCATTGTTGGGGGCGGAGGGTGGGGGGGTATGCCTGAAGAGAAGGATGTTTGCTCAATCTAAGCCAGATGGTGGCAGCCTTCTCTGGTCACTCACTTCAAGTTTAGCCTCTGTCGGTAACCTGGACAATAGAAAAAAGTGTGAAAGAAAACATCAGTAAGAGAAACTATCATGATGGCTAGTGTTTACTACGTTCTCCTAATGTGCCTGGGTTATGCTTTACAATCAATCAGTGCTTCAATCATAAAATGAAACAAAATTAAGAGGTTGTGACTCTGGACTTCCCTGGTGGCACAATGGTTAAGAATCCACCTGCCAATGCAGGGGACACAGGTTCGAGCCCTGGTCCGGGAAGATCCCACATGCCGCAGAGCAACTAAGCCCGTGCGCCACAACTACTGAGCCTGCGCCCTAGAGCCCGCGAGCCACAACTACTGAGCCCATGTGCCTAGAGCCCGTGCTCCGCAACAAGAGAAGCCACCGCAGTGAGAAGCCCACGCACCGAAACGAAGAGTAGCCCCCGCTCGCCACAACTAGAGAAAGCCTGCGAAGACCAAAGAGTTTATTGAAAGGGGAATTCCCAGGAACTTAGCTCAGATGAGATTAGCAGATGATTGAGTATTTCCAAAAGGAGAATGGGAGATTATCTTGGTAAAAGCTGGACTAGGTTCTTTGCCCTCGGTCCTGTGTTGCAAGATTACAAAGAGCTAAGTTCACGGATTGAAAAACCTCAAGTT
This sequence comes from Balaenoptera physalus, assembly GCF_965194825.1. Classification (NCBI taxonomy): domain Eukaryota; kingdom Metazoa; phylum Chordata; class Mammalia; order Artiodactyla; family Balaenopteridae; genus Balaenoptera; species Balaenoptera physalus. The sequence continues at coordinate 55,769,738 of NC_138893.1, read as the reverse complement.
TTTAATTCAGTAAGAGCTCTCATTCCAGCAGTGGGAAAAATAGTTATACTGTCTGGGGATTATGAATAAATTGTGTCATTGCCCAGAATGAACATAAACAATCCTTTTTGGACGTAAGAGAATTCTTAGATCTTCCAAAAAGAATTATGCAACACTGCAGGGTAGGTTTCACTTATAACTTGCACATCAAACCTATCCGAACCCCATGAAAATACACTTGTTCTTTTGCCCACTCTTCAGAGGTGTGCCTAAATTTGCCTTTGTTTTTTCTTTAGAGTCTGACCATTGATCAAGACACCAAACCTATTGCCACAGACTATTTTTTAATGGAAGAAAAATATTTTATATCTAAAGAAAAGAATGAATGTAGGAAACAACCGTTCCAGAGAGCCATTGGTCCAGAAGAAGAGATCATGCAGATTTTAAGCAGCTGGTTTCCAGAAGAGGGATATGTTGGCAGGATTGTCTTAAAAACCCAGCAGGAAGTAAGTGTGTCCTGGGGCAGCCTACATTGTAGCAGCTCATATGTAACTCACCACCTCACCACTAGCCGCCTGCCTCAAATTCAGAATTTCTTATCATTGCAACTTGCCTTATAGTCTTCTTAAGTAAGTGTGGAGAATTGATTTTATTCTTCTGCACATATTCAGAATGTTAACTCTAAGTTACAGAAATTCGGTCTAAAAATCATCCCTTAGGAAACAAAGGGAGAAAGAACTGAAGGATTCCTTAAGCATGTCATCAGTGGTGCGTCCAGTGTTTTATCTGTTTGTGTGAAGACATGGTTATGAGGGTCACAGTAGTGTGTAATGGAAGGCCTGTAGGCGTTTTGTGTTTGGGGGTTTGTTGCCTGTTCAAGTTTTAGCTGATAAAATGTTTTGTGCTAATACATGAAATAACAGTATTTCTTTGAAAATATTCCATAACTTTACACAAAGTAAGAATAACCTCTCAGCTTTTGTCCGAATTTGTAACAATATTCCCATGATCATTCTCATAAAGGAAACAATACGACTGCCTGTCGACTCCAGATTGTTGGGCTCCTGATGGGGTTTGCTGATGGAACACATTCTTTTTTTAATAAATTGACAGGAGCCCACTAACTTACTGCCATTTTTTAAAATGACATATAAGATCATTACATAGACAATCATGCCTCATGATAAGTCGATAATGAAGCAGTTGAATCAATTCAACAATTCGATTAAACAAATATTTGTTGAGCACCTAAAATGTGCCAAGCCCTGTTCTAGGCACATGATCTGCCTCTTCGGGGCATGTAGTAGAGCTGGGCTGGTAAAACACCCATTGCTGGTCCATGCTTGCTGGGACACAGGAGAGATGATAAGGAGCCCCTTTTCAGCATCATGTGTTACTTTTTCACTCTCTACCTAACTATGAACGTGGCCTGCAGCCTCCACAGAACTCCAGCATCTCCTCTGGGAACCAGAGCCACTACCTTCCCTCCTAACATTGCCTTGGATGATAAAAGGACACTTGCTTTAAGCAAAGAAACGTACTTGTCTCCCTAGCGTCCTCTCCCCATCAGACATACAAATTACTAAGACGGAGGAAAAGCAATTCTAATAATAATAGCTTGATGAGAAAATAGAGGGCTTAGCTGGATTTTTGAAGCCATCTTTAATTTCTCTCTAAATTTTTTTCCTATTTCTAATTGTCTTTGTCACATGTAAAAAAGTATCCTAGAAATGACAATTTCAGTGAAGAAGTGAATTTGTTAAACCATATCTTTGCATCATGACTTGCAGCATTTAACGCTCTCAAGCACCCACTAGTTTGAGTGATCTCATGATGTAATGGAAACCATTCTACACAAAGGAAACAGGTTCAGAGAAGTTAGATCATGCCAGGGTGAGAAGCAGACAGCACTCAAGTCTTACGGCTTCCAGGTCAGTGTTCTTTCCACCACCCTGTGCTGGCCAGGCTGGAGTTGCATCAGTCTCCGTGGCTTCTCCCACACACACCGTGGGAGGTGGTGAGCAGGAGGAAACGTGGGCAGCCTGCTGAGTGTTGCCATGGAACTTCATCACATGGTTGGAAGGACCAGGAGTAAGGGATGCCCCACATGCAATTTAAAATGTATATGACAGCAGGCAATAGAGACATGGGGAACGAATGTTTAATAAAGGCTGGTGGAACAGAAGCATTTTTAAAAAAGGAGGAGAAATTAGAGGGGAAGCATTTTCTGATGAGTACAATACCGCAAGTTCTCCTTTATATGCCTTTGCTGGGAGGAGAGTTTCGAAATGACTGAAATACATCTCAAAAGATAACAAATCATATTTCATGTATCTAGGCTTACCAGCTGCACAGCAACACACAGTACAAATTTACTGATTGATGAAATGAATTCAGCGCGCATAGTGAATGCAAGCGGACACTGGCATAGCTGATAGATTTGGGCTATAAGTATTTCCATTTAGTTACGTTGTGGAACTAGTAAGATACATAAGCAGTTTGCCCATGAAGCTGCAGTCTGTTACCTCTGATCTTGCCTGCCTGCTTTGTATGATTTTCTTGTCTTCTGGGCTCTCAAGCTGTTAGGTATCTTCCTGTGGTCAATATGCTCTCCTCTGACACCTGCTGGATTTGAAATCAGACAAACCTGCCTCTGACACAAATTAGATGGATGACCTTCAATGGCTCATCTGAATTCTGTAAACCTCTATGCCCTAATTTGTAAAATCTATGAGAGGAACTACCCTGCTTGACTCAAAAAGATTATCATGAGACTCAGGCCAAACATGTAGACAATATGTAGAGAAACGCTTAGTAAACTATAAAGGAATATGCAAATGAAGGTTATTGTTATGGTCATAATCTGTGGCTTCTAATGTGGCTGAAAACGGCTTAAACATTAATAAGCTCTGAGTAAGGCTCTAAGGAGTGCTCTTAGAAGTGATTCCCAGTGCATGGTCATTGGGATATTTTATGTGGCAACTTAGAACTTTTTTTTTTGTCTTGCTTACTTACATCCTAGCTTTCAGAACCCTGAGATTATAAATTATGTCATGTGAATTAGCACCCAACCCCACTCTCTGATTGGTTAAATATATTATAATCAATGCAATGACATATTATGCAGAATCTTTAGGAACTGACCTGAAATGATGATCACAGTCTTTTAAGTGGAGAGAAAAAAGGAGTTGTAGAATAACATAGGTACTAGAGTACAGTCTCATTTTATGTAATAAAAATAGACAATGGCTCTCTCCCCCTCACGCATAACATGATGAATGGGGTCAAAACAGTTCAGTTGTGTAAATTCTAGGGACCACGACTGCAAGATTAATGAAATGATTGGGGCGAGGCTGTGCGCCTGGTTGGTGAGAAGCCCCAGGAGCCAGTCCTTTCTGGTCCTGGTTACAGTTTGGCGCCACCTGGTGACAGTTGCCCATTTTGACTTTAAAATCAGTGGGGACAATTCTAGGTCCTGGGGCGGGCTGGACTTTCCAGGACAATGGCAGTGATTCTTGGCGTCTTCTGGTTAGGTAGCACCATTTCTGTGGCCTGATCTGAGATTAAGCTAGAATGCTGGGGGCTGGAGGGCCTTCCTGCCACACCCTCACTTCCTGAGATGCGGTTGCCTACTTCTCACTTGCCTTGCCTCCCCGTCCTCTCCTTGCCTCCCCGTCCTCTCCTTGCCTCCCCCTTGTGGAAAACAACTTTACACGACCTCATTTGAGAATGGGACTAACAGAGAACAGGAGCCATTTGACAATCACATTATATCTAAATTCACATAATTCCAGGGTTTCTTTGTATATATTTATTCACATACACAAAAATACATTTGTATATCCATAGCAGATGGTTAAAAGGATATGCAACCTAATAAGAGTGGGTTTTTTTGTGGAGAATGAGATGGGAGAGGTGGAAGAGAAAAAGAAAAAAGGTAGAAATGGGAAGTTTGCCTTTTTGATATATTTCCTTACCGCTTGAAAATATTTTAAAAGATACATATGTCTATAGATATAGCTGTGTATGTAATATATAATTATATATGTAAAATTCACTGAAAGCCAACCCACCAAAAGCCGTCTAACCTGATGACCAATTCTCATAATTATTGAGAATTTTGTCGACATTCATTTCGATGTGACTGACTTCCAGTCATTGTTTTAGCCTTTCCACTGTGGGTTTGTTCATCCAGCCTGCCTGAATGCCGATTTTGCATGTTTCACGTTTCAGATGTCTAGCATTTCTTAAGTGCTCAAGGTCTGTGGGGGAATGGGTAGATTTCTCTTAAATGTATTTATTGTGGTCTTATTTGGCTTTTAGTAATTGGCAAAATGGCATATTGTCTTTTGACAAATTTCTCTCTAGATGATTTGGACTCAAAATCCACAGCTAATAGGAGCAGATCTACTGGCTTGTTCTGGACCAGACCTTATCAGTGTGTCAACATCAGCAGAAACCTACAGTACTTTCCTCCTCTAAGAAGAGATGTATATCCTTTTAGAATAGTTTATGAAATAGTAACTAGCGTATGGAATATAAAGCTAAGAAGTTGTTTCCACGTTACCAAGATCCATGTCAATTTTTTACTAGGTTTTTCTTTCCGTATTCCACATCATCTTACCATCTACTCAGACTTTTCTTCTTTTTTAACATAGAACCTGGAAGAGAAGAGCATCGTTCAAGATGACAAGGAGATGATCTTGAGCTCAGAGGAGGAGAGTTTCTTTGTCCAAGTGCATGACGTTTCTCCAGAGCAACCGCGAACAGTCATCAAGGCGCCCCGCATCAGCACCGCGCAGGACGTCATTCAGCAGGTGAAGGCCTCCCCTTCCTCACCTCAGTCCTGTCCTCAGTGTGAACTATTGGGACAAATCAGATATCAGCTCCCTTTGTGAATGAGGTTCTAGAACAAAGGGGACCTGACAAGGGAGAGTGTGCCTCTTAAGGCTGGGAAATAACTGATTCCTTCAACGATACTTGCCCTGTATCTACTATGAGTCAGGCTCTCTCTGAAGGCTTGATAATGGATCTAGAAGGTGGCTCTGCAGAGCGGGAATGTCATCATCCCAGAAAGGCCTAAGCCAATACTTAATGGCCATCTCTCAGGGATCCTTCAGAGGACATGCAGGAGGCCTCCTCTGACCCTCTCCCCTCCTCTGGTCATGCTTCTCTGTGTACGTGGCTTCAGAGAACTCTGTTTCCTTCTTTTGAAGCCTTGTTACGGTTTGCGTTTATTAAACACTCACTTGAGAAGATAGCATAACAGTTAACAGACTCTAGATCAGATTGCTCCAGGTGCAAATCCCAGCTCTACTTCTTACTAGCTCTGAGAGCTTGGGCAAGTTACTGAACCATCTGTGCTTTAGTTACGCTGGTGTGCTGGTAAACTGGCTCTCTTCAAAAAAAAAAAAAAAAAAGGCCCTGATTTTATAGCATTTGCCAGTTTCTGTCTTGTAAATCCTCCCACCACATCTGATTCCAGTGGACTCTAGCACAACACCATGTGCTAAGCTACCATGCAGGTAACATGGAGATAGTACATTAGCACTTTCCTTATAGAGTTATTGTGAAGATTAAGTAAATATATGTAAAGCACATTCACCTATTACAACACCTAGCACATGGCAAACACTACTTAAGTGCTATTTGCTATTCTTATTGCATGATAGTTTGGTTAATATTAGCCTCCTTAATAGACTTTGAACTCCCCAAACTATATACAGTATCTGGGACATAGTAAGCCCTCACTAAACATGTGATGAGTGAATAAATGCATAAATGAAAGATAATCTTGTACTAAATGAGAAGTGAGACCAGGTAAGTTCTAACATCCAAGACTCTGAGATGAAGAGGGAGCCTCGAGGGACAGAGAGGCTCCCGAGGGTCAAGATTCTGCCCCTCACTGTCTGCGTGACCTTCCATTTCTACCAGCTTTGGTGGATGCAGAGAATCCAGTTCAAGTCCTTTTTCTGTTACTTACTAGCTGTGCATCCACTGGAATCTGCCTGATCTCTGTATGCTTAAACTTCCTTGTCTGAAAAATGGGCATAGTAACACCTGAATCATGGACGGTTGTGAAGCTAAATGAGGCAATGTGGGAAAGTTCCTATAAGCTAGCTACAACTACGAAAATGTATAATGGGAAGTGGGATGACATGATCTGAAAGACCCCCTCCATCTCTTAAAGTGATATTTTCCCACCTCAAAGTCTCATCTACAGTGAAGCAGGTGTTGGAGATAGTGTGTCTTTATTCAGTTCATCATAACTTGTCTTTCAGACCTTATGCAAAGCCAAATATTCCTATAGCATCTTGAGCAACCCCAACCCGGGTGATTATGTGCTTTTGGAAGAGGTGGTGAAAGACACTGCCAACAGGAAGTCTTCTACCCCAAAGTCCTCCCAGCGTGTCCTTTTGGATCAGGAGTGTGTTTTTCAAGCTCAAAGCAGGTGGAAAGGTGCAGGAAAATTCATCCTTAAGCTAAAGGAACAAGTGCAGGTAAAGTGCAAGGTTATTTTTCTCTCTTCACAAATTATTTGATATTCATAACTACACTGTAATCAAATTCAGGAGCTAGTGAAATCTAGGAGAAAGTTCCCGAGTCAAGGAAATTAGTCGGAAGAATGTTGTTTGGCTGTTTTCACTGTGTGGAAAGAAATGTCTTCCCCTCTGAGCTTACGCAGTCCTGAGAGGGGAATCCTTCAGCCCTGCTTTCCAAAGCTCTACTTACTAGAGAGGGAACAAGAAAGGGCTTTTTCTCATACAGTGTCATGTGATTGGGAACCCTGGCTTTAACCTAATACCAATGGAAGATTCTCGTTTTCCACAGGCATCCCGAGAAGACAAAAGAAAAGGCATCTCTTTTGCAAGCGAACTCAAGAAGCTCACCAAGTCGACTAAACAGCCCCGAGGACTCACGTCATCTTCTCAGGTCTTGGCCTCAGAAAATGTCCAAAACAAGGAGGAGAAACCTGTGGGCAGCATGTCCTCCAGTGACACGATAGACTATCGACAGTGAGCAAGGGTAGCACGTTTTACCCAGGTATTCTGAGTCATTGCACTGTTCTGAAACGGGGGGTCAACTTACACTACTTTGTAAGACACAGTCTGTACACTGTCGTTTGTCTTTTCCAAGAGGAGGATGTCCCTGAGGCAGGTAGGAATGGTACCCTACAGGAAGAGGGCTCTGAGGATACACATCACTTCAGCACTGATAATTTTAGATCTCCTTATTTTGTAGATAACTAAAGGCCCCAAGAGGACAACAAACTTGCCCAAACTACAACAGCCTTATTTCATCAGACACAGAACTGTCTTAATTACTGGTAACTCATATGAACATTCTTGAAGGGCGGCTATGGGCCATTCAGCTTTTATTCCTTTGGATTTCTAGTTTGATGTTCTTCTAATTTAGGTCTGATTTACTCTCAACAACCTCAACTTCTTCTGCCTCAATTAAAAAATTAAAATCTGGCATCCAGGATGTAATGATTAAAAAGAAAGCAAAATGACATAACAGCCTGCAGTAAATCATGCCTTTGGTTGCCAGCTTACTGCTTGGTATTCACATACAGAGTAAATTTCATTCTATCTTAAAACAGACTATTTATATGGAACCTGAATTTAAAAAAAGAAAAAGCATGTGAGGAAACCAAACATAGATTTCTTCTTTTCACTTAGTTTTTTAATGAACCCAAGGGATTATTAACGCCCATTTTTCACCTGTTCCATCATGGTTCTAAGATTTAAAATTCTCAAGAGACCAACTGCACAGTGAAGGCATTGCTGCTTATACTACAGAGCTGCCTCATCTGTCTTCATCACAATCAGATATTTGTAGAAGCTCATAATTAAAGAATTTATTAATATCTCTTGACAGGGCCAAATTTGACTTATAACAGCCCAAAAGAAGGCTGATACATTGAGCCAATGTTTAAGGAGCAACTCCTAAAACAATCGGTGCCCCGTATACACTTACAAAGAAAGCTCTTTCAAAACAGACGAGGCCAAATACAGGAAACTGCCTCCTCCAGAACTTCTGCACATCCCATTATCCCGAGTCAGGGCAAAGACTCATCAGGAAGAAATCTCGGCTCTGTGGCAGCAATCCACATCACACAGCATCAGATAATAGTGAATATGCAGAGAATAGTGAAGCCCTGGGCTGTTCCAGACTCTGAGAAGGCTCAACACCCATTTTCTGTCGCGGTACCTCCGGTATCCCATTTTTAAAGTTCAGACTCACTTCCTTTCCTGCCACAGTGTCACCGAGACAGGCAGTGTCTCCGAAAGCCCAGTGAGCTTTAGGACTAAGTACCATGCTCAGCCTCTCCAACTTCTGGAAAATGACTCACAGTGGTAGTGGGTGTGTGAGCACACAATAAAGACAGGGATCAAAATTTCAAATATTGTTTTCCATATCAAGAACTTAGCATCAAATAAATCATAGGTGTGATAATGTTATGCACACCTCTCTATTATAACCTCCGTAATGACAGAGTGAAATTACACTCTGCACATAAAGAGCCCTCAGTGTGCCAGAAGATTAGTAAGTACGTAAGAATACAACTCCACTAGAAATTTGACTTTAAAATAATGTGCTTGCTATAATGAGCATTACTAGTTGCTTATATTTTAGGAGAGTAGGGAGGGTGGTGGTGATTTAGACAGTTGCCTTTGGACTCAATTTTCCTATAGTAAGCAGATATTCAGAATCAGTCAATTGACCTCACATCTTTTGCTAAACTTGGGGAAGCTTCTCTTTATTTTTTTATTTATTTATTTTTTTAAAGCTATTTTTTAATTTAATTTTATTTATTTATTTATTTATTTTTGGCTGCATTGGGTCTTCGTTTCTGTGCGAGGGCTTTCTCTAGTTGCGGCAAGTGGGGGCCACTCTTCATGGCGGTGCGTGGGCCTCTCACTATCGCGGCCTCTCTTGTTGCGGAGCACAGGCTCCAGACGCGCAGGCTCAGTAGTTGTGGCTCACGGGCCCAGTTGCTCTGCAGCATGTGGGATCCTCCCAGACCAGGGCTCGAACCCGTGTCCCCTGCATTGGCAGGCAGATTCTCAACCACTGCGCCACCAAGGAAGCCCAGCTTCTCTTTAAAAGTAGCCATTGAGGAACCTCCCTGGTGGTCCAGTGGCTAAGACTCCGCACTCCCAATGGAGGGGGCCCAGGTTCGATACCTGGTCAGGGAACTAGATCCCGCATGCCACAACTAAGAAATGAACGCCGCAACTAAAAGAGCCCACATACTGCAACTGAAGATCCTGCACACGGCAACGAAGATCCCTGTGCTGCAACTAAGACCCAGTGCAGCCAAATAAATAAATAGATAAATAAATATTTTTTAATTAAAAAATAAATAAAATAAAAATAGCCATTGATATAATAATAGTAATAGCCATTGGTGCATCTATGGGAATATAGATCCCATGTTATTAATTTTACAAATGGTGTTTCGAAGAAAGAGCATTTGTGAAAAAAGAAGGGCCTTTCTGTATGTATATGCTCGTAAGAAAACAAGTTTAATATTTTTATTGCTGAGTGATATATTTCATGTTATTTGTTCTGAAATATTCACCTCTAAAGTTTCAAGTTACCTCCTAATAATAATCTAAGAATTTCTAAACAAATAATTATTTAACTTACCCAAGTAGTTGACAGAAGTCCACCTTTTTTTTTTTTTAAAGCTGAACAGTTTAATTATGGTTTAAAGAAAAAAAAATCTTTCTAAAGAATGTGATGTTCCAGGGCAGAAATAGCCTAATGTTCCACCTCCCAGGAACATCATGTTCTACCACTGTGAGTTTATAGGAAATAGTGTCTCCCCCAAACCCAGTCACCAGAGCTTGGGTTTCTGTTGGTTGAACAACCTTAAACCTTGCTACACTATGAACGTTTTTGCTCCTTAACTTTAAAGAGACTAACAAGCCTATGTATTCAACTTTACAGGTGAAGATCATTGGGCAAGAAGTTATAAAGTCAAGAATGAACATGATGGAAACAAATATAACTTCCTTATTTTCATTAGACTTAAACTGGAAATTGATGATTTCTGAACTTGCGATATGAGGTCCACACTGAGGTCAAGCAAAATGGCACAGGGCTAGCTACCAACCAGTTTCCTGATGAAGCAAAGAAGCCCAGCAGATGCCATTTTACACGTGTCAACGGTTGGAAAAACCATTGCTAACCTTGCAATAAGGGTCAACAAACTTTGTAAAGGGCTAGACAGTAAATATTTTAGGCCTTATGGGCCATATGGTCTCCACTGCGATGACTCAACTCAGCTGCAGTGCAAAAGCAGCCATAGACAATATGTACGTGAATGAATGTGGCTGTGATCAAAGAAAACTATATAAAGACACTGAAATTGTAATTTCATATAATTTCCCCATGTAATAAATATTCCTCTTTTGATTTTTTAAAATCATTTAAAAATGTAAAAACTATTCTTAGTTCAAGAGCCACACGAAACCAGGTGGCAGACTGGATTTGGCCCAAGGGCCATAGTTTGCTGACCTGACTTAGAAAACTGGGAACAAGATGCACAGAGGTATATGAAAACAAGCAGGCTAGTTTAGTCATACATTTTATGGCTGAGAGTTGGAAGATTTTGGGCATTGCAAGTGTAAATATGTCCTATAAGATTCATTAAAAAGTAATTCAATTTAGTTTCTATATTGTGTACCATTGTGAATTCTGTAGTATTTCTTTTTAGCTACAGAATGATGTTGGGTTTTTTTACGTTCATTGCTTATATATTCACAGACTTTTGGTTTCCATAAAATGAATTTAGAATAACGTATAATATCTACTGAGTTGTGACATCTTAACAAGAAACTTAACCATGTTTTTAAAGCAAAAGTAGATTGAGTTGGTGTTTATTTATTTTACTAGGTTTGTACTGACATTGTACCTATATATTTATTATACATAGCTTTCTTGATATTGCTTGCAGATTAGAAGCGTTAGTGGTTCTATCTCACTATTTGAAAACAAATCTCCTAAAAAGAAAATGTATGCTCTGAATACCTGAAATAGGCCAGAATTCATGTAACTTGCCATTTAATGTAAATTATTTTAAAAACCTTGCTGTATAAAACTATCATGTACGTGTAAAGGATTCTTATTCTTGGCATGAAGCAAATTACGATTTTTAAAATGAAAGGTGTTCCTCTAAGTAAAATCCAAATTTTATCTTTCTATTGACATTAAAATTTAAGACGTTTTTCTTCAAATTATAAAACACACTAAAAATCCTAACCTTTGCTTTGAGAAGTTTTTCACCATAAAAAATGAATAAAACAATCCCCAAGTTCTTTGCATACGCTAACAGAAGTGTTAAAAACACACGGCCCAGCTTTCATGTTATTGGAAGTTCTGAGTCAAAGCTTTAATGCTAGAAGAACTACTGTTTGCTTGTCAACAGAATTCAGGCTATTCCAGTTTGATGTCGTTTGTACAGTGCTACAGGTTTCTTTTTAAATCAAATAATCATCAGTCTACAACAAATGTACAATGCTGCCTCATTTTTAAAAATATTCCAGAAACCGTAATCAAGTTTCTCTAAACTAAGAGGCATTTTTTCCTCTGGCTGGGCTTACTGTGTCATAAAAATTGGGTTACTGGTCTAACTGGCAAGAGTCAAGATGAAAACTGTGCAGAGGAGCGAGATGGAAAGCAAGACTGGCCTCACTAGGTTTATCACTTGGCCTTGACTCTAAGCCCTGCAGCACCCCACCCCATGGCCCTTAGCACAAAATCTGAAACTTACCTTGAGACTGAAAGGGAGACTAGGTTTTAGCAAGTGAGTGAACCCAACCTCCGGCCTATGTTGCAGCCCAACTTGGTGGTTCATTTTGAGATAAAAGGACATACTCTACTGTATTTGAGTCTTGGGGACTTTAGGGGGGACTACTCTACTATTACAGCTAACCAGCACAACCTGGTGTTTACCAAAAGTAGGAAATTTTGATTTAGAGCTTCTCTGAATTATACAGTTATATTACTATAGCAAATGAAAGAAATTATCCTATTTAGAATGCATCTAAAATAGTCACCCACACTATACCCATTACTACTTCATACTTTCCATACCATTAAAAATTTGGGTAGCGAACTTTCATCAGTAAAGTCGATATGGAAAAGAATCTAAATATATACAAGCTGGCTGAAACCCCCACCAAGTGGGAGAAATGAAGGGTATGGTGCCCACAAGCACGCAGACCCCAGACCGGTTGGAACCAGAAGGTTGATGATGCCGACTCCCACTTACCTCACCATCAACCAATCAGAATGTCCATGAGCTGATGGCGCCCTCTTTGAACCATTACTATAAAACTCCTCACTAACCCCTCCAGGTCGGGACACGCAGTTTTGAGGGCATTAGCCCCCTGTGGCCCCCTTTGCCCGGCAAAGCAATAAGCTGTTCTTTTCTACTTCACCCAATAAACGAACAAATATGCAAGCTGTATTTATTACAAGATTTTGAAAAAAATATTTTAAAATGCTTCACTAAAAACAAAGGAGCATGAATTCTGTTGGGTGGTGCCACTTTTAAGATTATGATAGCTGGCAAGAAAAGATAAGAATAAGAATAAGATGTGTGATGCTGGAAAAAACAGATTAACTTCCTCTCAGTCACCTCCTCTGTAATTGTTTCGCAAAGATTATATAAGGGTGTGAAGGAGTTGAGAATAAGTTTGAGGATAAATCTGCAGGAAGTAACAACATTATTTAGGAAGAAAGTGCCTTCTTAAAGGAACGCCTCTTTTCGTGTCATCCTTACCAAGTAAAAGTTATTTATAAATTCTCCAGCTGGGGAGAAATATGGAGTCTAGACTCAACAAAAGTGAGTCAAAAGTCAAATTTACTTTCACACAAAGGTCTCCCATCTTGATGGCTCTGGAGACACTGGAGGCTCATTAAATGAAAGCGGGCCTCCCCTATGGCTCCGTATGTACTTTTTTTTTAAACACATCTTCTCCTTCCTCTGTTCTCTCCCTTTCTAGTATCTCTGTAGACCTCTCCTCTTCTGCCAGACACCCGCAGGCCTTGATTAATTCTGAAAAGTAATCAGAGCTTGCGTACTGGCCTGGTAAAACTGAATTAACTAAAACACGAAGCTCCACAACTCTGCTCCCATGCCAGTAAGGAGGATTTTCCTGGCTGGTGTCTGGTCTTGAACTTGGCATAGTGAGAGGCAGCCTACAGGGAAAGAGCTCTCTAGTGGGCTGCCTCAAACACTTTTAGTTGCTTCTCTTAAATCAGCAGCAAGGCAAGAAGAGGAGAATACCTGGACCCTCCAAAAAGTTGTCAGAAAAAGAGACTGCCTCTTACACAAAGCCCAAACTTGGGTCAACATGATACAGTACATTGTTAACAATTTATATGTTCTCTGCCATTTCTTCCTATCAGCTTCCTAAATGCAGTCCTTGCATGATGGCTAAGGATTCTGACAGGAATACCTGAATGTTTTGGAAATACTTAATCCCCATGATTACCAAGCTGTTCGTACACATCTCTTAGATCCAAAACATACTATGCTCAAGTCTGCCATCCAGCAGGCCTCTGAAACCTTCCCTATTTCAGATGATACAGGTCTCTGAACTTCGAAACAACTCACTCTGACACTGAATTGGGTAATGTTGCGTTCAAAAAAATGTGTGAATGATCTGACTCAACATGCAAGGGCATGGAAGACTGAGGCTACGTCTTATGCCTGTTATTACCCGACTTCACTTTTAAGTGCCTAGCACAGTGCTAAGCACACAGTAGGTGCTCAATATTTATCTAGTTAAAAAAATAGATATTAAGGCTGTAGTTTATTATAGCCTCAGGGTGTGTGTGTGTATGTTATTATTAATGACTATAATATTTAGTTCTGAAAATGAAACTCATCAGTACAAGGCTACAGAAGTTAGTACACAAATATGTTTCATCCTCAAATTCATATAGGATATTCAAATACAAGATGTATAATTTTATGGTCCCACTGTGATTCTCTATATGTGTAACAAGAAGGCTAAAAGCATAATACAAGTGTGAAATAGTTGATGAATTTTTATTTTAAAATTGATTTTTCATTTAAACTATAGTTTTTGCTGCCAACGTTAAATATAAATGTATTTGTATATGTTTGGAAAATAAATGATTTGTGACATGTACTGGTCACTTGTGCTCCAATGGGGAAAGACCCCTTGGTCATCTAAACAAATATTCATAACATTCCTGGACTTTAATATCTAAAAAGTGCATTAGGGCTTCCCTGGTGGCGCAGTGGTTGAGAGTCTGCCTGCCAATGCAGGGCACACGGGTTCGAGCCCTGGTCTGGGAAGATCCCACATGCCGCGGAGCGGCTGGGCCCGTGAGCCACAATTACTGAGCCTGCGCGATTGGAGCCTGTGCTCTGCAACAAGAGAGACCGCGATAATGAGAGGCCCGCGCACCACGATGAAGAGTGGCCCCCACTTGCCACAACTAGAGAAAGCCCTTGCACAGAAATGAAGATCCAACACAGCCATAAATAAATAAATAAATAAAGTAAACCCAAAGTTAAAAAAAAAAAAGTAAGCTGAAATATTAAAAAAAAAAAGTTGTTGTAAAAAAAAAAAAAGTGCATTAAAAGCAAGTATTTATATAATGAACCATACATTTCTCACCATTAAATAATCAAGCCTAAAAAAATTGATCTTAAAAACACTTTTTAAAACCACATATAATATGCTAAAAGATTAACATGCGCTATTTAGCTGATATGCCCCACTCTGCTGCCATGATAAAGTAACTTTCTATTTTCATTTACTTCATGAGAAAAAAAAAGAACTTTAAGCACTACCCTAGGCCAAAATATTTGGCTTCTACAGCTTTGAAGAAATAGATCTATTTAGTTGGACTGCTGTGCATTTTTTTAAATGCTCACAAGAATAGGAAGCAGAAAAAAGCAGCTGTTTTATTCAGCTATTCACAGTAGAGGATATTTGCAACCTGGTCATTAAAACACTTATTTCATAAGCCATTCCTAGAATATGGCAATAGCTGTCACATAAAATACTGCTTTTTAATTATATTCATAAGAATAGGCATTTCATCTGTTAAAAAAAAAAAAAGGGAGAAAAAAAAAAAAAAGTCCCTCGCTCGGTACCCTTTATCCTTAAAACAGAATGGTAAAGAAAGTCTCAGACTTGATTTTTTTCCACCATCACCCTCCAGAGCATGTCAGAAAATGCGACGAACTTCGAAGAGACTAGAATCACATTCAAACTTTCTTTGAAAGTAGCCATGATGAGCACTCACTCTTTTTCACAAATGCCAAATTAGGTTACTTCTTGAAGCATATCGTCCAGTAAGAGCCAAAGAACCTGGTATCCAATTGGAAGCTATTTTTTCTTTTCTTAAAACTTTTCATAAAAATATATACACTCAAATTTAGAATGTTTCTCACTTCCATCATGGTGGTACAATAAAAAAAAACATTTATTTCGTTATAAAAAGTATTTGGTTATAAAGAGTAACTGAATGGTAGAAAGCAATCTCATGATCTTGATTTTCCTGTGCATATTTTCAGAATTGGGGCAGAACCCTGTGCCACACAAAGGATAATTCTTCCTCCTCAAGAGAAGGTCCTAAATTAACAATATATCTTTATGTGCATCTGCACAAACACACAAATATACAACAAAGTCCCCTGACTTTTCATTCTTCTACTACCGTAGTGATGTTTCCAAATATTTGGTGAAATCCAGAGGCAACTGAGTAGCAACTTCACTACAATGTCTTTTGATTAGTTGACTTAACTCTTCACTTAAAAATGAATCCCCTTGTAAAACTTTATCCTGAAAAAATATTAAAAGTATGAGTTAAAAGTTTGCTTATGCCATAAGCAAAAGCCAAGCCTGAGCAAAGTTAAAAATGGCAACAGCTGACACCAAACTAACACATGAAACATAACGACAGGTGCTGGGTCAGGTCTTGGACATATCAGCCATATCCTACATTGAATGAAACAGTCTCCTGACTGACTCTATAGAATTCCAACCCCAGAAATCTATCCTACCATCAACTCCTAACACGAAACAAACAAGTTGAAATCAGGTACTAAGAGACATATTAATTTAGTTATTTCATCCTTTAAAAAAAATAATGAAAAGTATCACATACCTTCCTTTTGGAATTTGAAGATTCAACAGGAGGATTGAATGTCATTGCTGCCATGCTATAAGCCTCAAAAAGTTCTGCAGCAGATCTATAATCACAAATATAAGAAAAGTAAAGACACCACCATATCTGTGTAACTTGAAAATATTTAGATTGTACCCAGAGAATTAGATTGTACCCAGAGAAAACAATTAGATTGTACTCATTATTCTAAACCTATATATAACATAATCCTGCTTTCGTTTTTGTTTCCTTTTTCTCATTAAAATCTTCTTTGTCCCAGTTTTATTTTCTTCCAGTTTTATTCAGATCTAATTGACATACAGCACTGTGTAAGTTTAAAATGTACAGCATGATCTGACTTGCATACATCATGAAATGAATTACCACAATAAGTTTAGTGAACCTCCATCATCTCATATAGATACAAAATCAGTGAAATAGAAAAAAAATTTTTCCTCCTGATGAGAACTCAAGATTTATTCACTTAACTTTCATACGTTACATACAATAGTGTTAATTATATTTATCATGTTGTACATTACATCCCTAGTACTTATTTATCCTATAATTGGAGGTTTGTACTTTTTGACTGCCTTCATCCAATTCCGCCTTCTGGTAGCCACAAATCTGATCTCTTTTTCTATGAGTTTGTTTGTTTTTGAAGTAAAATTGACCTACAACTCTGTTAGTTCCTGTTACACAACATAGTGATTTGATATTTCTATACATTTCAAAATGTTCACCACGATAAGTCTACTTACCACTTGTCATCATACAAAGATATTACATAATTATTGACTATATTCCCCACACTGTACATTTCATACCTGTGACATTTATTTTGCAACTGCAAGTTTGTACCTCTTAATCTCCCTCACCTATTTCTCTCCTCCTCCTAACCCCCTCCCCTCTGGCACCACCTGTTTGTTCTCTGTATTTATGACTCTGTTTCTGTTTTGTTTGTTCATTTGTTTTGTTTTTTAGAGTGAAATCATACAGTATTTGTCTTTCTCTGACTTATTTCACTTAGCATAATTCTCTCTAGGTCCATCCATGTTGTTGCAAATGGCAAGCTTTAATTCTTTTTTTCATGGCTGAGTAATATTCCATTGTGTGTATATATACCTCATCTTCTTTACCCATTCATCTATTGGTGGGCATTTAGGTTGCTTCCATATCTTGGCTACTGTAAATAATGCGGCAATGAACATAAGAATGCATATATCTTTTCTAATTATTGTTTTTGTTTTCTTTGGAAACCAACAAAACACACTTATAAAAAATAAATCCTAAACCCCATGTTATGACATCATTATCCAACTAAATCCACCTCAGAGAGGTCTGGTATACATTTAGAAATATAGGTCTGGACAAAAAGAAGGCTGAGCAAAAGCCCTCAAGCTCAATATGATCAAATCCCAACTCAACCAGTTATGTGAACGATACGCAACTAAGTGTAAGTTAGTCATGAGAGCATAAGGCATGGAGTCATCTTCCACGGATTTCAATCAGCTCAACCCTTCAGTTGTTTGCCTGGATTGAAAGCAAGGAGAGGCCAATCAGGACAGAATAAATGTCTATACCCATGCATGTAAATGAATCCTTAATGATTTGAGATTGGTTCACATTCTCCAAAGGAGATCGGCAAGGGATGCAATCAGGCTCACATCCCAAGCTCCACTCCCCAGGGGAAGCCCATCAAGAGTCTCCCTTCTCAAGCCTTTGGGATAAATCCATTCATCTTCCTCCAGAAAAGGAAACCTCTGGCATAAATGAGGCAAATGGTGAGGATCTCTGACAAAAACATACCAGAAAAGGATTGTGAAGAAGTGACAAAGAATCATTTTCTCCTTTTCCTTTTGAAAAACAAAGCTGGGGTACAGGTGGGAAGTATGAGGGATGAAAGAAGTAAATGGCCATTTTACTATTTAATAAGAGCAAAGGTTATCGCTATCCTACCCAGAAGGAAAAGGGTTTACAGGAAATTACAATTTATGTCTCATTTAGAGAGGGATACAGCTGACTACTGCCTTGTAAAAATATAGACCTGTTTCGTCAAACCTCTCAGTATTTCAAGAGAAGCTGGAAATGATTTTTAGGCGAATTCTTCCAATATTTAAAAGATACCAACCAATTAGATTCTTGTTCAAACTCTGAAGAGGCCAGAAAATCTTGCCTACAGGTCACTTGTCTGTGATCTCTGATTTAAAGAAACCAGTGGGCTTGCAAAGGAGGGGAAAAGTCTGCAACAAAATATTAATTCTGAGTGATGGGAATATTACAAGGGTGTCATACCATTTTCTCTTCTTTTCTGTATAACTGAAGTATTTCCTAGTTGATTTTGTGGGGGAAAAAACGATAATTACTACTGTTTCAACTTCTCTGTACGAATTTTTTTTCAGATTAAAAAGTTGTGGGAAAAAAAAACTTCTTTTAGAAGGACGCTTTTCCCCATTTGGAAGCGTGTAAGGTGAATGCTGGAAGTGCCAGTCCAAACCCTCACAGGTCGGGGGCACTGAACAGAGATGGCTATGAGGGCCAAGGAGAGAAACTGCTCCATTCTGGGTGGCAGTGTTCAAAGCACTTCTTTTCTCTCCCTCCTCACGTCTCCCTTTCTTGTCCTAGCAGAACCATTTGGAGGGGGAAAAAAAAAAGGTTCTGTGGCTGGACTCATGGACCTTCACATAAAGCAAATATGGCATCATCTTATTAAATGTTGAACCTAAGTAATGAGCACATGGGGATTCACTATTCTTTCTACTCACCTGTATGTGTGAAACTTTTTATGACCAAAAAAAAAAAAAGGTTAAGTAATTACTCAAAACAAACTAACAAAATCACAGTCAGCAATGTTTTCTCTTTGGAATAATTCAGGAATATGAAGTGGACCAAGTCCAGATAACCAACCAGCACTTTACATTTTGAAATCTATTACTTTGTAAAACAGACTTCTCATAGTCAAAACAGCTATCAACTGAAATTTGCA
The DNA here is from genome assembly GCF_965194825.1 of Balaenoptera physalus. Classification (NCBI taxonomy): domain Eukaryota; kingdom Metazoa; phylum Chordata; class Mammalia; order Artiodactyla; family Balaenopteridae; genus Balaenoptera; species Balaenoptera physalus. The sequence goes on along the minus strand of NC_138893.1, from coordinate 55,750,603 downwards.
GTTCTATAATAAGGCAATGCTAAATACTACCTTCGGCTCAACTCTGGTTTGAGTGCTTCCGAGCCTTCGGAAGGGGCTCCAGCGATGAGGTGAGCTGCAAATCTCTGCACTATGGGATGGTAATGTCGCTGAAGGGGAAACAGGACAACCATATTTTGCACGGGTCAATATTTTATAAGACACTAGCTACACTTTAATAAACATTAATTTTTTAAAAAAACCACATATGCATATGTAATTCATTAGAACCACATACCTACAGAAAAAAAAACAGTATCTTTGCTCACAAGATTCCAACACAAATCTGTTTGATGACCAAGTTACCAGTGAAGTAGCTTAGTCTTGCTTTTACAGTATGAAAAGAAAAATCAAAAGGCAATTTCTCTTTCAGAGTGAAAGAAGTTAGTTTACAACAGGTTTCCTGAAACATATTTCCACTATAATGCTGCTGTCCACACTGTAGGATCACAACGTAGGTGAAACCCTCTTGAAACTGGCGGGCCGCAGGCCTCTGGAAGTCCCCCTGAATAAGACCCAATACAAATGTGCCTGATAACACATCTTCTATTCTGAAGAGTGTCAGGGAATGACTTCAAGAAATCTCACCCCACAATACTGAAATCATTTTCTGCTTCCTTAGAAAACGCATCTCAACATCTTAATAGTAAGAACAAAGTGAAATGTAGAGTATTTAGACAGGAATTCTAGGAAAGGCAGTCCCAGAACAAAATATGTTAAGTTCTCTGGCAATTATAACTACTTGGGGGTAAAACTGAAAAAGCCCTCACAAAAAGGGGAGGGGGGCTCTTACCCTCAGTGCATGCAATTCCCAAAGAGCAGTGTTCTGAGCGTTGCAGTACTCAGGTTCATCCAGCTCAGGAAGGAAAACTCCACTACCCTGAGATTCATTGTCAAGCAACAGATCTGTTTTGGGGAAAGTCTGCAAAAATGTCACATAAAAAGAAGGATTAATTAAAGTAATATTATTAATTTTAAGAACGTTATTGGATTCTGTACTTTTACATAATTTGATTTTACAGTTACGTAAGAGCTATAAGCACATGCACTTTATACCTAGTCTTAATTTTTGCAATTTAAGTTTATTCCACAAGAGAACAAAAGAATATCAGCTTGCTTTGAAAAGAATTAATTTTATCTTGCAAAAGAAAACAGATATTCTTTCACTCAGCAACCCCACTTTTAGGAATCTTTCCTATAGAAATAATTACATTAGATACACTTATAAGAATATTCACTATAGCAACATTTATAATAGCAAAAAAGGAAACAACTTACATCCGTCAAAAGAAAAATGCAAAGTGTAAAAGCCAGACTGCCTAAATTTAAATCCCATCTCTGCCACTTACTAGCAGCGTCACTTTAGGCAAGTTTCTTAGTCTCTCTGGACCTCAGTTTTCCCCATCTATAAAATGGGAACAATAATAGTAGCTACTTCACAGAGTTGTTATGAAAATTAAGTGAGTTAATTTTTGTAAAGCATTGTAACAGTGGAGTTCACATAGTAAGAACTATGTAAGTATTTGTTAAACCAATAGTCATTAAAGAGACCAAGTAGCTGTATCTGTACTGACACAAAATGTGTTCATCACCATTAAGTGTTAAAAAAGAGTTGTAGAACAATATTGTATATCATAATCCCCTCTCCATTAAAAAAGAAAAAAGTTTTGTTGTTTGTGTGTGTTTAGTGTACACATTTATAAATGAATTTTTTTAAGTCTTCTGGAAGGATACCCACCAAATCGTAAAAATGGAGAGTGTCAGTAGGGGTGGCATGCTTTCCTTTTGTAATTTCATGTACTTCTTTTATCACCTTATCTTGTTACAAGTGTGAATTATTTTTATAATTAAAAAAATAATGTAAATGCGGGAAAAAAACATGCATCAAACAAAACACCATTGTTGCACTGTAAGAACTTAGCTCTATTCGTTTGCATCACTACTTACATGCATTAATATTCTGTTAGTTGCTAAAATGCCAATGCTTGAATTTGGAAGCACATGAAGAGCAAGGGTACAAAGGCGCTTGATGAAGGCAAGGGCCCGCTGCTGAGAAACTTGCTTTCTGCGCTTAGTCAGCATGACGTCAAGGCACTGGAGGACGATCTCAACACCTTCATTCGTAGCACCTAAAACAGCAGATATACCCTTTGGGGCTGTTCTCATTACTTTTTCATCATGCAACTTCACTGAACTTTGGAAAAATCCAAGAGGAGCCTATCGCACCTGTCCCACATCATTTCCCTAACCGATGAAGCAGTGCCAGACTGCTCACACGGTGATGTGAGCGGCACTGCATCTCCAGTCAATTCCAAAAGTTCTCTCACTCCAAGTCTCACTTAAGGTTAAATACAGATGTGTGGCACTGGCGGGCCAGCATTTTATATACCTGCTCCTATTTCTCAATTTTCACTGACTATAATTCCAGTCACAAAATATTCTTAGAAGATAAAGATTTATTAAAGACATTATCTAAACATACATACCTGCATGTAACTTGAACAGTGTTTTGTAAAGATGTGTATAGAATTTCATTGGATCAATATTCAGAACATCACCTTTGAAATGAGAACAAAAATTAGGTATGTTAAAGTCTCCAAAGGCAAAGTAAACGAAACTTGATCAAGAAAATATCTTACCTTGCCCAGAAAGAACATGAAAAGCAGTCTGGACACAGTGAAGACTTTCTTGATAGCTTAGGTCCTTAAAATGAAGAGGAAAAAAAAAAGGATATTAAGAATAATTACAATTTATATCTTAAAAAGTAATTCATTAGTAGAGTTACTTACACCAGACTCAATGAGAGAATGTAGAACTACTAATAAATCATCAAAAAACTCCACATTTATAAGGTGAGCAAACCTAGAATCAAACAAAACTTAGTTAAAAGGTAACCTAAAAACAGATATAAAGCAGTTAAAAATTAAACCTGACTTTAAAACCATATTTTTAATATTACTTATTTCAAAATGTTAGCTATGATGGAGATGATGGTGATTATCGATACTTTTCATTAATTCAGACTGGCCTCTTGGACAATTCATCCACGACTGGACACTATACTCGGCAGGAATATATGAAGCACTAAACAAACTAAATATATTTCAAAAATACTCCTAACCAGAGAAAGAAGTTGCTAAGAGCAAACAAGTTCTCTGAATCAAGTTGACCAGGTGTCCAACAATGTTCTAAGTCACAAAGGAGTCAGCAGTTACAGCTTCTAGGAAAACGGGGCAGGAAGAAGGAAAAGAGGAAAGATTTTGCTATTAATAAGAAAATGGACCCTATGAAAGCTTTAAAAAGGAAAGAAAAAATGTTGGAGCTAGTGTCTAGTTCAGGCTCAGCAATTAATTACCTATATAATCCTAGGTAAGAGCTGACTGTCCTGGCCTTCTATTTCTAAAAATAACTGAGATCACTCAATAGAGTTAAAGAGAAAGAATCATGTGAGCTACTAAATGTCAGAGGACTCTGTACACTATAAAATATCAGGCACCGAAGTAGTTAAAGTCAGGATATCTCTTCAATATTAGTGCAAGAGCCTTTGACACTGTAAATCTTAGAAGAAGGAAGGACCTCAGAGGTCATATGTGTATTGGTACAACCTTTTTGGGAAGTAATATGGCAATATTTATCAAAATTTAAAATGATCATACTCTTTGACCTAGCAATATGTGCACACAAGTACATTGAAGATATTTCCAGTGTAGCACTGGGGACTGACCAAATAAAGTATTAAATATCCATGACACGGAGTATTATGAACTTAAAAAAAAAGTGGGTCTATATGTGCTAACATGGAAGGATACCCAGAATAACTGTTTATCCAAAAAAAAAAAGGAAGTTACAGAACAGTATACATTTTTTTTTATTTATTTTTGTTTTTATTTATTTACGTATTTATTTTTGGCTGCATTGGGTCTTCATTGCTGGGTGCGGGCTCTGTCTAGTTGTGGTGAGCGGGGGCTACTCCTCGTTGTGGTGCATGGGCTTCTCACAGCGGTGTCTTCTCTTGCTGCGGAGCACAGGCTCTAGGCGCGCATGCTTCAGTAGTTGCAGCTTGCAGGCTCAGTAGTTGTGGCTCGCAGGCTCTAGAGCACAGGCGCAGTAGTTGTGGTGGACAGGCTTAGTTGCTCCGTGGCATGTGGGATCTTCCCGGACCAGGGATCAAACCCGTGTTCCCTGTGTTGGCAGGCAGATACTTAACCACAGCGCCACCAGGGAAGTCCCCAGAACAGTATACATTTGTGTGAAAGATTCAATTTGTATGAAAGAAGGCAGGTGGGCAGATTTACATACTGATATAGGAAGGAAGGGAACTTGTGATCTTTTAATTCTTAATTGCATTATTTGAATTTTTTAAATGAGCATGTATTATTAAAAATTTGTTTAAATAAAGAAATTGGTCATTGGGACTTCCCTGGTGGCGCAGTGGTTGAGAATCCACCTGCCAATGCAGGGGACACGGGTTTGATCCCTGGTCCGGGAAGATCCCACATGCCGAGAAGCAACTAAGCCCATGCGCCACAAGTACTGAGCCTGCGCTCTAGAGCATGTAAGCCACAACTACTGAGCCCACGCACCACAACTACTGAAGCCCACGCGCCTAGAGCCCATGCTCCGCAACAAGAGAAGCCACCACAGTGAGAAGCCCGTGCACAGCAACAAAGAGTAGCCCCCACTCGCCACAACTATAGAAAGCTCACACGCAGCAACAAAGGCCCAACAGACAAAAACAAAAAAAAAAAGAAATTGGTCATTGAAAAAACAAACAACAGGTCCTACCTAAGGTAAGAATAATCCCTTCTCTTTGAACCTCTGACCAACCTCTCTTTCAATGACAAGGACCACACTATCTTATAAGGCAAAGCATCTCATCACCAAATAGCTGCAGTCATTAGAAAGTAATTTCTTCCATATTGAACCGAATTTGCCTTTTCTCTATCTTCCAGACATTAGTCCTATTTCTAAAGCTGTGCTGTCCAACGTAACCACTGGCCATTAAGGATTTGAAATGTGGCTAGTCCAAACTGAGATGATGTGCTATAATGTAAAATATATATACCACTTTTCAAAGATACATTATGAAAAAAGGCATGCCAAATATCTCACTAATGTTTTATCTCATTAATGTTTTGACATTAATGTATGTCAAAATAATATTTTAGATAAAATGAGTTCAACAAAATATATTTAAGTTAATTTCATCTGTTTCTTTTTCCTTTTCAATGTGGTTAACAGAAAATTTTAAATTTCTTATGTAGTTCACACTATGTTTCTATTGGATAGCACTGTTCTACAGGACAATACCTCAAATAATTGTAGAAAACTATCCTGACAACCATTATTCTGGCTCACATGCCCCAGTAGGTTCATTAGTGTTGACAGAATACAAAAAGACCTATCTTAAGAGGACCAGATTATGCAAGACTAAAAACTGACTACAGAACAGAAGGAAACCAGAACTGAGGGATGAACCCTAGGGACAGCGAGAACTAAGTAATAAGTAGGAGGAAAGAGTTAGTGAAGGAGATTTTTAAAATAAAAGGTTTGAGATGAGAAAACCAAAAAAGTGCAGTGTTATGAACAGTTTCAAGGAAAAGCTGGTGACAAATAAAAAAGGAATGAGAACTAAGAAGGACACCGGGTCATCATTAGTGTACCCTGTTTAAAATTCATGGTTACCTCAGTCTTATTTATTTAGAAAGAATCTAAAAGGCTTCAACCTACACCTCCCTTACTTGGCAAGACCTTCCAGAACTGCTGGCAGGAGAGGTGACCTCTGGGCCTTCTTCAATATTCTGAAGTAGGTCACAAACACGATATTCAGAGTCTCCGTGTGCTGCAGAACAGACAAAATGACTTCAGTATAACCTAGTATACTTTCTCCCGAGTTACCACAACCACAGCTTTCAAAACTCAACCTTTGGGGCTTCCCTGGTGGCGCAGTGGTTGAGAATCTGCCTGCCAATGCAGGGGACACGGGTTCGAGCCCTGGTCTGGGAAGATCCCACATGCCGCGGAGCAACTGGGCCCGTGAGCCACAACTACTGAGCCTGAGCGTCTGGAGCCTCTGCTCCGCAACAAGAGAGGCCGCGATAGTGAGAGGCCCGCACACCGCGATGAAGAGTGGCCCCCGCTCGCCGCAACTGGAGAAAGCCCTCACACAGAAACGAAGACCCAACACAGCCAAAAATAAACATAATAAATAAATAATAAATAAAAATTTAAAAAAAAAAAAAAAAAACTCAACCTTTTCTGTGCTTTCCCATCACTCCCCACTACTCAATCCTAAGAGCTTCAACAAAGCAGAATGAAGATACACATCCTGTGATTTCCTAAAACTAGTATCATCGATCACATTATCATTTCTTACACATCATGTATCTAAGCCTCATGAAATAAACCAAAGTCATACAACCACAAGTTGAAGCAATAAATCTCTAGTTGAAATCATTTAACAAAACATTTTAAAAGCATAAGAAAACGTGAAACTGCCTACCAGTTTAAGTTTTTTCTCAGAACTCTCCGAAGCTTCTGCCTCCCGAAGCTCTCTCTCTAGTTTCTCTTCTGCTTTCTTCCACTGAAAATAGATTAAAAAAAAAAAAGAGTATACCACTGAATGAAAAAGCTAGCTTCAGAGAGGCATTATGTCAATATTATGAAACACACACAATAATACCACAGACCGTCTACAGATACAAATATAAGCAAAAATTTAAAAAATGGATAAGAAGCACCCATAAACCAAATTTATGACAGTGGCTGCCTCCTAGGAGGAAGGGAGAAGAATGGGACTGGAGAAGGGACAAAGGGACTCCAACTCTATCACCAATGGTTTCTTTCTTTTCAAGAAAGAAACTGAAGTATATTAATATTTGCTCAACCGAAATGGTAAACACATGGGATATATTATACTACTCTTTGTAGTTTTCTGTAATTTAAATTAAATTTTTTCAAAAAAAAAAAAAAAAAAGAAAGGAAGGAAGGACATGCTGAGCCCAGAAATAATTCTTATTGTTAAATCATCTATAATGTGGAAACCAGTCATCAACAATGCTTCCCAAACTCATTTACATACAATGCATAAAACCAGATACTATACAGAAATTCAACAGAAAACCAATTTTTTTCCACTCCCTTATGCTGTTAGAGCAGCAAACAATGGTTGCTAAGCTGCCTGAGACACTGGGGACCGACTGAGGAATGGCGTTTCCTTCCCTCACATGAAGTTGTTAAAGAGCTGCTTATTTGGTCTTTGTTTCCCCACTGTAGCCACATACATGCTGTTCCTAACAGGCACATCCAACTTATATTAAGATAGTATGGTATAAATAATTTAAATATTTACCTTCATTTGTTAACAATCATTAAGTCTATTTTGATATTCCTGTCTTGTTTTCAAAAGTTATTAGACACATTCAAAGATGGATATCCCTGGAAATTATTTTTTCCTTTGTTTTTATAACCCATTTGATAACCCTAATAAACTGTTTAGAAATGTTTTGAGAAGTGATCATAATAATGGTGGTGGTGGTAACTAATGTGTATAAAGTGTGCCCAGCGCTGCACACTCTAAGTGCTTTTCCTATGTCATTATATTTAAACTGCACAATCACCTTGCAAAGTAGGTGCTATTATTAGCTCCATTTCTCAGAATATTAAAAAAATGTTTCCAAAGTCTCATAGTAAATAAACAAAAGCCTGGAATTTCAACCTAGTTTTCAAATACAAACCAACAGAGAAAGGAGATTCGACTAAAACCTACTTTGTTGCCAACTTCACATGAATGCATCCTTTCTGTTAAGGAAGGAATCTGTGTTATCACGATGAATCTAAGAGGATCTCAAAAGCCAGCATGGGGACTTCCCTGGTGGTCCAGTGGTTAAGACTCCATGCTTCCAACACAAGGGGCGCGGGTTAGATCCCTGGTCGGGGAACTTAGATCCCACATGCCGAGTGGTGCGGTGTGGCCAAAAGAAAAAAAAAAGCCAGCAGGGCAAGAAAACCTTTTCATCTACTGCTCTCTTTGCTAATGAACTGTCTGTTTAAGTTGATTTAACAAAACATTTCTTTGCAATAACTGGGGAAAATAAAATTCTCTAAATATCCGATTTTAAAATATTTATATTTATGACTTAACTATGATTTTTACCTGTGCCTATGATTTTAATCAAAAATCAATTAAAACAAAAAAGGAAATCAATCAAACCTTTCTCTGCATTCTTGATAGAGTTTTTCTCTTTTCCTTGAAAGTCATGAACTTTTTTTGTTTATTAATATCCTCTGTATCTTTTTTCACTTCTACTTCTTTGATCCTTAGGCACAAGAATGTTTTTAACATCTATTATTGAAGAAAACACAAATACACAGCTTAATATTTATATTGCCCTCAAATACTTTAAACAGAATAAGCATTCAACAGTGTTATTCCTTCCTTCATGCCAAAAAACCCAAAAAAAACAAAAAACTTTGAAACATCTTTTATCACATTTTACACAAAGTTCTATTATCTTTTTGTTAAACGTATTCGGTAACTTTTGTCTATGAAAGGACACTAGTATTTGGCTAAATACACATAATATTACTTTGCAGTGGAATAAGAACAAGGAAGAGAGAACACTACCTGCACTGGTAGATAGGATTACAAAGAGTAGACAGGTCAGAAAAAGGTTTGGACCAGTATGGGAGAAGAGAATATTTATTAGACATTTCTAAACCAGCTTTAAATTCCCAAACCAGATTCAGTTTTGCAGTTAACAGTTCTAATCTTTTTTTCCCAACAAAAAAAATAACATGAAGACTAGTGTTATTAAGACCACTTATTTTTCTTCAGGCCAATGAGTCTCCAACTTTAGCAAACATCACAATCACCTGGAGGGCTTGTTAAAGCACAAAAAGCTAGACCCCATCCCCAGAGCTTCTGATTCAGCAGGTCTGCAGAGGGGCCCCAGAATTTGTGTTTCTTATCACCAGCTGATGCTGGTCCAGGGACCACATGTACTATTGCCTTAAGCCATTCAAAAAAGTTCAGAAACTAATTTAGAAACTGATGTATTGTGTGCTACAGCAACCATCCAAACACAAAGACAAAAGGGGTTTAAAATCCTACATTTTCTGGGGAAGAAACCACTCTACTGACCTGCAGTCACAGCATCATTCTTGGAGGAAAAAAGAACTACAGGTTTGTATTCTTTTGAGGTTCCAATATGTACATTTGGAAGAAAACTGAGAACTTCATTTAAAGCATATAATGAAAACAAGGAAGAACTAAAAGCATAAACAATGAACCTGAAGTCACTCTAGGTCTCAGAAAGATTTGAGTATTCTGTAGGTATTCTATGTGCTCATAAAATATCACCCACAAATGAAAAATAACTCCAAGTCAAAGAATGCGGCACATGGTCAACTAATCTTTGGTAAGGGAACCAAGAATACACAATAGGGAAAGAACAGTCTCTTCAATAAATGGTGTTAGGAAAATTGGATATCCACATACAGAAGAATGAAACTGGACCCTTATCTTACCAGTCATAAACATTAATTCAAAATGGATTAAAGACTTAAATGTAAGACCTGAAACCATAAAACTCCTAGAAGAGAAAACATAGAGGCAAAGCTCCTTGACATTGGTCTGAGCATTAATTTTCTAGATATGACACCAAAAGCACAGACAACAAAAGCAAAAACAAACAAGTGAGACTACATTAAACTAAAAACCTTCCACACGCAAAGGAAACCAGCGACAAGATGCAAAGGCAACCTATGGAATGGCAGAAAATATCTGCAAATCATGTATCTGATAAGGGGTAATATCAAAAATACTGAGGAACTCAAAACAACTCACAGCAAAAAACAAATAACCTGGCTTGAAAAAGAACAAAGGACCTAAAAACACATTTTTTCCAAAGAAGACAAACAACAAATGACCAACAGGTAAATGAAAAGATGCTCAACAGCACTAATCATCATGGACATGCAAATCATAACCACAGTGAAATACCACCTAACACCTATTAGAATGGCTATTATGAAAAAGACAAGAAATAACAAGTGTTAATGAGGTTGTGAAGAAAAGGGAACCCTTGTACACTGTTGGTGGGAATGTAAATTGACACAGCCGTTATGGAACAGTATGGAGGCTCCTCAAAAAATTAAAAATACAATTATCATACGATCCAGCAATCCCCCTTCTGGGTATATATCCAAAGGAAATTAAATCAGTATCTCAAAGAGATATCTGCACACCCATGTTCACTGCAGCACTGTTCACAAAAGCCAAGATATGGAACCAATCTACGTGCCTGCCGGAATAAAGCAAATGTGGGATATACATACAATGGAATGTTATTCAGCCTTAAAAAGAGGGTCCTGTCATCTTTGATAACATGGATGAACGTGCAGGACATCATGCTAAGTGAAATGAGCCAGACACAGAAAGATCAATACTGTATGATCTCAGAAAGTCGCACCCACAGAACCAGAGAGTAGAATGGTGCTTGCCAGGGGATGGAGGAAATTAGGAAATCCTGGTCAAAGGATACAAGCTTTCAGTTATAAGGTGAATAAGTTCTGGGTAATAATACTGTATCATAGACCTGAAATTTGCTAAGAGAGTAGATCTTAAGTATTCTCACCACAAAAAAAAGGTAACTATGAGAGGTGATGGATGTGTCAATTAACTTGATTGCAGTAATCATTTCACAGTATATACATATATTAAATCATCACATTGTACCCCTTAAAAAAATCACATCACTGAACAAAGTATATAGACACCAAGCAAACAAACAAATACCAAGAAAGTAAAGAAAGCAGTTTATATTCTAGCATCATTAAAATGAAAGTGTTTCCCTATGGCCAATTTCATGTTCAAGTCTTATTCCCTGATTACTCTAAAATTCTGAGTAATACTTAAGCCCAATATTTGTAATTTTAGCAGTTCAACTAAAGTTATCAGCTACAAGGGATGAAAAGAATTTGACGGCAAAGGAAGAAGACTTCAAAATTAGGAAATAAAACAGTAAAAAAAAAAATCAGCTTAACAATCAAAACTATATGACTAAAACTTAATGAAAATATCTAAGACCCAAATGAAGAAAACTATAAAACTTCACTTAAGCACATAAAAGAAAATGGCAAGATACTTGATATTCTTGAATATAAAAAAAATCAATTCTGTAAAATAAGTAATTAAAATGTAAAACTTCTATAAAGCAAAAAGACAACAGCACAAAATTAAAGGACAGAGCAACAAATAAATATTTGCAACTTATATTTGCAACAGAGACTTACTATCCTTACTATGTAACTTAAGCTCAACAAACACACAGAGCTTTTGTTTCTTTTGTTCACTACTTTATCTCCAGGACCTAGAACAGTGCCTAGTACATGGCTCATATTTATTCAAATATAGGCACATTTTAAAAATTATTACATGTCTTTAAGAAAGTCAAATACCTGAGGAGAAAAACTGGCAAACAATACAAACAGGCAAAAAATTCAAATGACTAATAAATGTATGAAACGAAGTAAAACCTCACTAATAAAAATGTGTAAACAAAGTAATATACATTAATTTATGTAATTTTTTACCTACCAGACTAACAAAGATTAAAGAGTAAAAATATTCAACACTGGGTAGGTTGTGGGGAAACGACACTCCTATCACTAACAGGAACACAAGTGATCAAATGTTTTTGGAGGACAATTTGGCATGAGCTCTCAAATATTTAAATGTGTATACTGTTGGATCCAGTATCCACAGTTTAGAAATTTAACTCACAGAATACTCACACAAGTGTGAAAAAATAACGTGGCCAAAACATTCTTTTCTATGCTGACTGTAACAGCAAAAATCTAGAAACAACTCAGCCATCCATCAAGTAGGGACTATATATTACTCACGTAATGGAATACTACAGCAGACGTTAAAAAGAATGGGATAGCCCTATACATTAGTCCACAATACATTAAGTGAAAACAGCTCCAGAATAGTTTCCAAAGTATAAACCCATTTTTTAATTTTAAAATACAAAGTATGTCTCTATCTGCATAGAAAAACATCTAGAAGGATACAAGCCAAACTGTTATGAGCAGTTACTTCTGGGGAGCACTTTCACTTTATACTTTACACATCTATAAAAAATAAATTCCTCATAACAACTGAAAATTAACTTCATAATTTAAAAACAAACACAATACAAAGTGAGAAAAAAAAGGCTTACCTCTGGCCTAACTTCATAATTTCTGCCTTTCACAAAACCAGAAATCACTTTAATCACACCCAGTGATGCTTGGCCTAATTTATCTTGTTTAAAGAGTTTCTTTACTGCTTCACAACACATTTCAGATATCTGAAAAATAAAATGTTACACTAAACCAGTGTTTCTCAGCCTCAGCAGTATTGACATTTGGGGCCAGATAATTCGTTGTTGTGGGGCCCTGTCCTGTGCATTGGAGGATGTTTAGAAGCCTCCCTGACCTTTATCCACCAGAAGCCAGCAGCAACAATCCTCCACCACCATAGTCGTGACAATCAAAATGTGTGCAGACAGCCTGAAGAAGAGGGCAAAACCACCTCCTATTCAGAACCACTTCACCAAGCTTACGCTCAAACAATTTTCTTGAAGAGACAGTATTTAACAAAGGACCCCATTTTAGCAATAAATAATAGCGCCAAAAGAATTTTGAGAGAGAGAAAAAAAATAATCACATGGTCTATGATTTTTTGTTAAGGACAACAGCAACAAAAGCAACCCACCAATTTTGACATGTCATTCATGAGAGGGACAACCAGTACAATGATGTTGTTGTGGAAGTTGAAATGAGGCAGGGCCACCAGCAGCTCACACAGGCTCTTCACAGCCACCTCTGCCAGTCCCTTGTAGGCCTTTAAGGAAACCACATTACTTTTCTTCAGCTTCCTTTGCTTCCAGTCTAATCAAGAGATAACTGTAGTTACTTTACTCATTGGCTAAAATTTCAATTAGTTTTACAGTAATAAGCAGTAATATGAAAAATCAACATACCACGTGACTTCTTAAATATGAGCTGTCTACACTTAGACACAAGTACAGATGTTACCGTTAAATTTGCCTACCATCATCCTTGTCTACACTTAGACACAAGTACAGATGTTACCATTAAATATGCCTACCACATCCTTGTCTACACTTAGACACAAGTACAGATGTTACCATTAAATTTGCCTACCATCATCCTTGTCTACACTTAGACACACGTAGAGATGTTACCATTAAATTTGCCTACCATCATCCTTGTCTACACTTAGACACAAGTACAGATGTTACCATTAAATTTGCCTACTATCATCCTTGTCTACACTTAGACACACGTACAGATGTTACCATTAAATTTGCCTACCATCATCCACCCTCTGACTAACCACAATTACAAGAATCTTGGCTTTCCATAGGCATCATTTCCCCTGGCTTCTTGCTGATGCTCACTGTAGTATCTTTACCCAGGAGGTCCAAAAAAAGTTTAATTTCTCCTTCAAAATAATTGATGATTCACAGTACCTCTTTTCTAGAAACTTCTACATACATATTCTGTTACTGTAACACAGTATCTTGAATATGAGAATATGAAAATACGCTGATTTTTTTCTAGATAGGTTCAAGACCTCCTCCTACATCATACACAACCAGAGATGAGAAAGACAATATAGAAGACAGTGCCTTTGCTTCATTTTATTTTATTTTATTATTTATTTTGTTTTTTTGGCTGTGCTGTGCAGCATGCGGGATCTTAGTTCCCCAACCAGGGATAAAACCCGTGTCCCCTGCAGTGGAAGCGTGGAGTCCTAACCACTGGACAGCCAGGGAATTCCCTAGTGCCTTTGTTTTAAACTTGCTTCTCATATATGTGATTTTTCCTCAGACTGTATTCACCATTAAGTAAGAATGATACCTTCTATTTACTTAAAACTGACAAGACTTTATAATGGATGGGTGAATGGATACACAAAATGTAGTGTATACATACAATGGGATATTATTCAGCCTTAAAAAGGGAAGATAATATTGACACATGCTACAGCAAGATGAATCTTGAAGACATTATAATAGATAGACAGACAGACAGGGAGATAAATAGGTAAATAAATAAATGCTAGTATGTAGGTTCCAGTCGGGATGCCAGAGCACAGAAGCAATACCCATGCCACCCACCCCACCTCCATGTCGTTACTTGGCCGACAGATTAAGTAGCTCTGTTGCAGCTGAGCTAGCAGCTGGGTGATCCTTAGACCCAGCACCGAGTAAAGGAGCCCAACTGAGTCAGGTGAAAGCACCTCGCCTTGGCAATGAAATCTCTTCCCCATTCATGCCTGAATGTCTCCCATGTCCTTCCTCTTCTGAACGAAGAGAAAGAGAACAGAGTTTGATAGAAGAGTTTATCATCCCGATAATGTTAAGTCCATTTTCAAGGCACTCATTACAACCAGTTTGCATTATCTTTCTCCCCCGACTACCCGCTTCAAATAAAAACCAGTAGAATATATAGGTAAGTGCTACTCTCTCACTTCGTCCCAGCCTACCCTTCCCCCTCCCCTTGTCCTCAAGTCCATTCTCTATGTCTGTGCCTTTATTCCTGTCCTGCCCCTAAGTTCATCTACCAAATGTAAAATAGATAGCTAGTGGGAAGCAGCTGCATGGCACAGGGAGATCAGCTCGGTCCTTTGCGACCACCTAGAGGGGTGGGATAAGGAGGGTGGGAGGGAGACACAAGAGGGAGGGGATATGGGGGTATATGTATGCATATAGCTGATTCACTTTATTATACAGCAGAAACTAACACAACACTGTAAAGCAATTATACTCCAATAAAGATGTTAAAAAAAAAAAACCTCAAAAAAAAACACAGTAGAATAAATTCCAGCCATTCGTGAATTCAAGAAACATACAACTACTTACTAGGTAAAGAACTGCAGCAACAATAATACTAATACTGATAGCTGATAAAGCACAGTGCCTAGTATAGGCACTATAATTCTACTTTATATCTATAAATTAATTCACTACTCACAACAATCCTATGAGGTAAAGTACTATCCTTATTCCCATTTTATAGACAGGAAAAACTGAGGCACAGAGAGATTAAGTCCTTTGCCCACCACCTAGGTATTAAGAGGTGAACCAGAATTTGAACCCGGAAGTCTGACTCTATAGACTCTGCTCCTGACCATACACTATATGACTCTCAACACACAGGACAGAATATAGAATTCACATTCCTGATCAAAGTTAAGTGTGTTACATACTTTTAAGATATTTTTAATATACCTTTAACCACTTGCTCCAGATTTTCCAAGTAAAATTTATATTGGCTAACCAGGCCTTCTTCAAATTCTCTTAACTTTTGGGTTTCTTTGCGGATCTAAAAGGACCAAAAAAGATGATTTTCTTAAATCAAAATACTGAAATCCATTTTTAAATTAGCACAAAATATGAGTGTCCCCACTATTTCTCCCATCTCTAGGTATGCAAAATTTTCAGCTTATTTTGTGTAGTAATTATACCCAGCATTACTATTTACAATAGCCAGGACATGGAAGCAACCTAAGTGTCCATCAACAGATGAATGGATAAAGAAGATGTGGCACATATATACAATGGAATACTATTCAGACATAAAAAGAAACAAAATTGAGTTATTTGTAGTGAGGTGGATGGACCCAGAGTCTGTCATACAGAGTGAAGTAAGTCAGAAAGAGAAAAACAAATACCGTATGCTAACACATATATATGGAATCTACAAAAAAATGGTACTGATGAACCTAGGGATAGGACAGGAATAAAGATGCAGATGTAGAGAATGGACTTGAGGACACAGGGAGGGAGAAGGGTAAGCTGGGATG
Organism: Balaenoptera physalus; assembly: GCF_965194825.1. Lineage (NCBI taxonomy): Eukaryota > Metazoa > Chordata > Mammalia > Artiodactyla > Balaenopteridae > Balaenoptera > Balaenoptera physalus. Next base: position 55,734,702 of record NC_138893.1, on the reverse strand, counting down.
AAGTGAGAGAGTAGCACTGACATATACACACTACCAAATGTAAAACAGATAGCTAGTGGAAAGCAGCTGCATAGCACAGGGAGGTCAGCTCAGTGCTTTGTGACCACCTAGAGGGGTGGGATAGGGATGGTGGGAGGAAGACACAAAAGGGAGGAGATATAGGGATATATGTATGCATATAGCTGATTCATTCTGTTATACAGCAGAAACTAACACAACATTGTAAAGCAATTATATTCCAATAAAGATGTTAAAAAAAAAAATTATATCCAGCATTACCTTGGTAGATTTTTCTGCCTCTGTTAGGGGTCGTATTTTATAAGAAGGAGTAATGTCTTTAAATAACTCCATCAGAGAAACTATCACCAACTTTCGAACAGTAACAGCCACGTCAGGATCCTGTTCCATCAGCATGGAACGTAATTCTTTCAATTTTTTAATCTGTTAAAGAAATAACTCACACGGCTGGAGAAATGGCAAGACAATTATAAACAAAAGACAACAGCCTCACATCTGGCACAATAAGTGGAATTCACACAATGGCTCACAGTCTATTCCAGCCACACACAACTACAGACACTGCTCACATTTACAAAAGATATATCACTAAAGCTATAAGTTCACCATATTTTTGTTAAATAAGCAGTTAGAAAAAATATACTTTAAAAAGTATAAATTTATTAATCTACCTATTTTTAGAAATTCTTTTTTTATTGGGTTTTCTTTTTATTTAAGATGCTACTTTTTTTAACTGAAGTATAGTTGATTTACAATGCTTCAGTTGTACAGCAAAGTGATTGTTTTATATATATATATAAAAACATATATTCTTTTTCAGATTCTTTTTCATTATAGGTTATTACAAGATATTGACATAGTTCCCTGTGCTATACAGGTCCGTGTTGTTTATCTACTTTATATACAGTAATCTATACCTGTTAATCCCAAATTCCTAATTTATCTCTCCCCTGCCCCTTTCCCCTTTGGTAACCATAAGTTTGTTTTCTATGACTGAGTCTACTTCTATTTTTAAAATAAGGTCAATTTGTATCATTTTTTAAGATTCCACACATAAGTGATGTCATAGATTTGTCTTTCTCTGTCTGACTTACTTCACTTAGTCTGATAATCTCTAGGTCCATCCATGTTGCTGCAAATGGCACTGGGTTTTCCTAAAACATGTGTGTCCTATTTCCCTAAAAACACTTTTTGAAATATATTAAAATGTTACATACATCAATCAAGTATATTAATCACCTATACATGCACTAATCAGGAATTAAATATAATGTATCCACATTAACTTTAGTTTCAACAAGACTCATATAAAGATCATTTGCATTATGTGATGAAGAAGTGAAAAACTGACTTCAACAAATGTGCTTGACTGGATGAACTACCACTGCCTGCTGGAGTGCTTTGCTATCTTGAGAATGCGCTGGTTGGTCAAAAATGTTTGCCATATAGTGGTGAGAGGACAAATATGCCACCACCTATTGGCAACCCTAACTTGTATGAAATAAGCATGAGGATCCAGAGTTAGAAGACCTGGGTTCCAATCTAGTAGCTGTTAAAATATGAAACAACTTGAATCTGTAAGCCTTAATTTTTCAACTGTAAAATGAGATCAATAGCTCTTGTCTCTATGGTTTTATACTGATTATATGAGATCATACTGGTGAGAAATATTCCAAATTCCCCTCCCCAATTCTGCTCCAGACCTTTCCCCTCACTTTATTAGAAAAGGACAAGTACTACAGCAAAGCATACCATATGAATTTTTTTTCTATAAATGTAAATAATCTATTTTATCATTCAATAAACAAATACTCATCACAGTAGGATGCTGGGGACACCAAGCTAAAAAGAATAATAGTACCCCTTAAATGACTTCATGTATATTTTATCATTTAATCCTCACAACAGTTTTAAAATAGGTACCATCTGGATTTCCCTGGCAGTCCAGTGGTTAAGACTCCACACTTGCACTGCAGGGGCACAGGTTCGATCCCTGGTCAGGGAATTAAGATCCCACATGCTGCGTAGCACAGCCAAAAAAAAAAAAAAGTACCATCCTCTTTTTAGAGATGAAGAAAATGAGCTTGGGTAAAACGACTTTCCCAAAGTCTAACAGATAGTACTTAAAAGAGCCAAGATTGAACCTCAGGTTTTTTGAGCCCACATGTTATAACTATCACCACCTTTACCCCCATGCCCATGGCTCACTGATAATTCATTGTAACTCTTCAGTCTACTACATTTAAACCAGATAGACTTTTTCCAGACTACCCTGGTGGCGCAGTGGTTAAGAATCCGCCTGCCAATGCAGGGGACAAGGGTTCGAGCCCTGGTCTGGGAAGATCCCACATGCCACGGAGCTACTGAGCCCACGTGCCACAACTACTGAAGCCCGCGCGCCTAGAGCCCGTGCTCTGCAACAAGAGAAGCCACCGTAATGAGAAGCCTGCACACTGCAATGAAGAGTAGTCCCCACTCGCTGCAGCTAGAGAGAGTCCACGCACATCAACAAAGACCCAACGCAGCCAAAAATAAATAAATAAGTAAATAAATTAAAAAAAAATTTTTTTTCCACTTACAAGTATTCCTGAACTAATCTCATTGGCTTTTGTGTAACACCTTCCTTAATAACTCTATAGATCAGTCAAGCAATTTGCAAGTTGGTTCCTCCTCCCTAGTACTGTTAATTTTTACACTTAACCACTTTTAGAGTTACAACATTAAGTCCAATATCTTCATTCAGAGATGAAGAAAGTAAGACTCAGAATGTTTAAGTAACTTTTCTAAGACTACAGATTTGGATTAGGCTAAGGTCCTGTGTACTCTTATCCTAACTCGGTTACTACATTTTGTTAATGATCTTCCTTTCTGTGTGTGCATATAGCTAACAAGAGAATATTAAAAGATTAGACTGTTACACCATATAATATGAAAAGCCTAAGGAAATTAATTATACTTACATTACTTTCTGGATCTGATAATATGGCAGATGCCAAGGCTGCGATACGCATTTTCTTCTCCTGTAGTTTCTTCTTCCTCTCAATTAAATGTTCTTCTAATGTCAGCTCTTCAATGGGTTCTTCAATGATCTCTGAAACAGATTAGGTTTCCCCTCTTAAACATGTCTTTATTTACAAGTATCCAAGAACCTTAATTAATATAATAATTTTCTTGTAGTAACAAATAATCAGGACTTCTCTGGTGGTGCAGTGGTTAAGAACCCGCCTGCCAATGGAGGGGACACGGGTTCGAGCCCTGATCCAGGAAGATCCCACGTGCTGCAGAGCAACTAAGTCCATGCGCCACAACTACTGAGCCTGTGCTCTAGAGCCCACGAGCCACAAATACTGAGCCCGCGCGCCTAGAGCCTGTGCTCCACAACAAGAGAAGCCACCACGATGAGAAGCCCATGCACCGCAACGAAAAGTAGCCCCCGCTCCCTGCAACTAGAAAAAGCCCACACACAGCAACGAAGACCCATAGCAGCCAAAAATAATAAATAAAATAAATAAATTTATAAAAAACAAATAATCATGATAGCTAACTTTTATCAAGCACTTGCTATGGGCCAAGATTACTACATATCACCCTCTCAACAATCACATGAGACAAGTACTATCATTAGCCCAATTCTGTAGATAAACTGTGGCAAAGAGAAAGTAACTTGCCTAAGCTCATATCCCTGGCAGAAATGGGATTCAAACCCAGGCAGTCTGACTTAAGAGTTCACATTTTTAACTACTGTGCTAATAAACCCACAATAATTCATACTAATTAAGGAAAAGAGCAATCTCATTTAGTTCTTTAAAAAGTACATGCTCCTTTGTTTTCAACTCTATACAGTCCTTTGAGCTACACAAAACACATCCACCTTAAGAAATTCACAGGGAATTAGATTTAGTAAACACACAAGCATAATCTGTAATGAGCTGATGAAGGATGCCTAAAAACAGTTAACAGTTGACCTGTAATCTCATTTACACTAATATGGTTTGCTAAGAGAAAGTAAAATTTAACTGGCTTGTTCTATCACAAATTCCAAACCAATATAGTTTCAACCAATAAAATACGTTCTTTCAGTTTAACTTTGATTAGAACTGTTCTAGCTATTAGAACCCACATTTAGTTATGTAAAGCAGACATACATAAAGTATAATTGCTCTAAGAAAGAACCAAAATAATTTTGTACCACAGAATCATTTTTATAATTTAAGCTAAAAAGTGAATAGTTATTTGTAGTCAGGTCCTTCATTTACAATTAAAAAGAATTCAAAACAGTAACAATTTATAAGATTCTTCATGCATACCTAGACATCACAAACATAACTGAATAAAATTTTCCATAATAAAAGCAACAAAGAATCAAATTACAGGGCTTCCCTGGTGGTGCAGTGGTTGAGAATCCACCTGCCAATGCAGGGGACACATGTTTGAGCCCTGGTCCAGGAAGATCCCACATGCCGCAGAGCAACTAAGTCCGTGCGCCACAGCTACTGAGCCTGCACTCTAGAGCCCACGAGCCACAACTACTGAGCCCACATGCCACAACTACTGAAGCCTGCGCGCCTAGAGCCCATGCTTCACACGAGAGAAGCCACTGCAATGAGAAGCCCGTGCACAACGAAGAGTAGCCCCCGCTCGCCGCAACTAGAGAAAACCTGTGTGCAGCAACGAAGACCCAACGCAGCCAAAAATTAATAAATAAATAAATGTATTTATTTATTTTTATTTTAAAAGACTCAAATTACACAAGGTAAGACTTTCAAAATGTGGGAAAATGTTCAAAATGACCTTGAAATGACCAGTACTCCAAAACGCACATTCCAGATTTTATGTAAAATTAATGCACTATTAAGTAAAAAAATGTAATTCTCAATTAACAATTTGGTAATTAGAAAGATGCATCCCATTACCTTCTTCAGGTTCCATCTCTTCTTGATCCTCTTCATCTTGGTTACTGTCAATAACTATAGGGAAAATATGCATATTAAAAATGTGATAATATACATAAGTGGTAAAACCACAAGGAAAACCAGGGAAGTGACTACCTTAAAACTCAGGAAAATAGTTACTTTTGTCAGGAGGGAGCAATTAGTGATTTAGGGAAGTATAGGGAAGTTTCTGGGTGCTGGCAGTACTTCTTTCTTGCCCGGATGGTAGTTTTATGGGTGTGTTTTTGGTGATATACCACATAACTTCACATCTTTGATTTCTAGACTTTTGTGTGTGTTTTATTTCACAAAAAATACATGTAAGGAAAAAAAGGCTAAAAAAGGATGACTAATATGCTCTAATTTTAGAAACAACAGAATGAAATACTCTGAAAAGAATCACCTTAACCTTGTGGCTTCAGCTGTACTCATAGTACAATGGGCACCTGAGATAATCATCTGTATTTCTGGCCAAAATCATCAAGTTTGCTCTATGACTAACTGTAGCTATCCCCTTTTGTAATATGGGTAAAAGTCAAAATAAAATAAATTTTGAATGAAAAAATTTTGAACGTGATTATTAGTAAGGAACTAAAATTTTAACTAATACATGGGCTGATCACCTGGTTTCTCTCTGGTCTGTGGGATTATACCACTTTTATCTTTAATAGGAAGTAAGTGAATCAGTTCCTTCTCTGGTGCAGTTTGCAGAGTTCTTGGTATTTTTTCATATTTATCTATAACATGCTCATGCTTCCGCTTCCTGGCGTGAACAGGCTCACTGCAGGAAAAAAAAAATTTAGTTTTAATATATTAAAAAAATAACCTAGAGACCTATCATTTTAAAAGCACAGAAAAATAAACCACTAACCAAACCTTTAATAGGCATATAGATATTAACATCTAGACCAGGCATTTGTATAGCAAATGAATAAATGAATTGTATGGCCAACCATAAAGACTCAAACTATGGCTACACTTAGTTTTCCCTTTAGAGGCAAAATAAAGGTGAAAGTTACAGCAGATTTTTCTTCGAAGAATATTCCAAGAGCCAAGGGTGACATCATGCTATTTTACTTTCCCCAAAACTGTCACAACATAGCATGGACTTTGGACTTAAAAGTATCTAAGTTTAAATTTCAGATCCACTACTTATGACAATGGGAAAGCATTAGTCTCCTCTCTGTAAAAGGGAATAATATGTACCTAATAGGGTAACAAGGACTGAGACACGGGTAACACGGCCGTAAAGAACTTGGGACTGCTCTGCCTCAAATAGAGAACAGCATACTTCACCCATTCACTCCACTTCACTATTCAGACTCAAAAGAAATAAAGATATACACTAAATAAGATCAGCTGGTTTTATTTATGAACTAACCTTATTTAGGAAATAGACTGAATAGGGTTTACTCTTTGTAAACACTGTGTTCAGAGATGAGCAGCATCTTGCACTAACCACCTAAGTAAAATTCAGAACCAAGTTTTTAGCACTGAAAGGATGCGAATGACTATAATCTAAATGAAGTATTACCTAGAAGAAAGATCTCTCGTTAGAAAAGATGCTCTTTGCCCTAAATCCTTCATTAACTGTAAGTCATCTTCATCCATCATATCTAAAGGAAGGGCTTCCTCCTCTTCTTCCTCTTCCCTCTCAATCCTTTTACCTGTTCCAACAACAACAAAAAATCAGAAACAAGTATTAGGAATGTAGAACGCTGCATTTCTGTGTCTATGATAGGAAAAGCGTGTGCTTTACTAACACCTTAGCCCAATGTTTCTGAACGGGAGCACTACTGACACACTGGGCAGGACAATTCTTTGTTGTACTTGGGTGTCCTGGGCTAGGCCAAATGCCAGCATCTCTGACCCCTGAAATCTAAATGCCAGGAGCATTCTTAGGTCACTGTAACAACCAAAAAATAAATGTGTCCACACATTCTGCAATGTCCTTCAGAGCATCTGAGAGCCAATCAATGACTTAGCCCCTTAGTCTGTCTGATCTCCAAAGACTTTCACTTCCATTCCACTTCAGCCACCTGCTCCAAGGGCCACATCCCAAACCTTGGTGCTGACTCCACTCTCTGACCAGAACCTTTTGTCTTTCTAGCTCTCATTCAGTTACTTCCACTACTACACTTCTTGACCAAATATACAGACATTCAATTAATCCTTTGGCCACTCTACTTTCTATCTACCAATGTGTTCTATCTTTACTTCGTCACTTAGATTGCATGGTTATCACTTCAAACACCGCCTTGTCAATATCCTCAATTACTTTCTCTTCGGCATTTTAGGCACTCACATCAAACAAAACTCCAACTACAGATCATTCTAATTTCTCTCTCTGTCCCTCGTTCTCTTTCTCTGTTTCTTTCTCTTTTTTTTGTAGTAAAAAATGAATGTCCACTAAGTACCAAGCACTGTTCTAAGTGCTGAGGATCCAACCGTGAACAAGACAATCTTAGCACCTTTCCCAATGGAACTTATAATTGTTCCTAACGCTACTGACTCTCCTAAGCAGAGCTATGTAAACGCACATGCTGCACCGATGAGCCTGTCAATGCTCAAAACTGACCAGCAATTAGTTTATTTCCCTGGTCAACTTTCTCTCTTCCCAAGAGTACCTTTTCAAATCTCCTACCTTTATCACACTTCTAACCCCATCACCTACCTCACTTCATAATCATCAGAGGACCTAGCTTCCTATGGCCCTAAGAAAAGCTATAAGCTAGAAACTCCTTCAGTTTCCCATGATGAATTCAACAGCATTGGCATCCATCTTTTCCTTTTTCCATCCCATAACATTGGAAGAGACACCTCTCCTCCTGTGCTCTGGATCCCAAAAACTCTTGCCTTCTCTTGCCTTGTTGTACCATTGAAGCCCCCTCTCCCCTGAATCTTCAACCTCTCCAATCTATTAATCTCTTCATCTTACCATTTTAAGATGGTCATCTTCCAGCAAGCAACACATCAATATCTTGCCAAAATTTAAAATACATTTTAAACTGGTTAAATTTACATATAAGACAAAAATATGCAACTGCTAAAAAAAAAAAAAAAAGGAGGAAGTGATGATAATTATATCATTTGCTGCATAGATCTTGTAGATCATATAGCTAGAACATGGCTCTACCTCATTCATTCATTCATTCATTCATTTATTTGGCTGCACTGGGTCTTAGTTGTGGCATGTGGGATCTTCATTGCGGCATGCGGGACCTTTAGTTGCGGCATGTGGGCTCTTAGTTGCGGCATGTGGGATCTAGTTCCCTGCCCAAGGGTCGAACCCAGGCCCCCTGCATTGGGAGCACAGAGTCCCAACCGTTGGATCACTAGGGAAGTCCCCTCTACCTCAGTCTTAACAGCTGTATAGTACTGTGTACATTTATATCATTTATTACAACAATTCCTTGTTGATGGACATTTTGATTATCTTCAGTTTTTGATGGTGATCTTTCTTTTTTTGTTTTTTGCTATTATTAACAGCATTGCAATGAATATGCTTGGGCATATATACTCTTGGAAATTTTTTTTCAAATAATCATAGGATGAATTCCTAGCAGTGGGATTGTTGGGTCAAAGGAAAGTCCATTTCTTTCTTTCTTTTTTTTTTTTTTTTTCCTAATTCTTCCTGATAGTTCACATATGAGTCTATGAGTACATACTATTTTTTACTCAACTGGTGTAAGCCTATCTTACATGTGGTGATAACCTGTAATTTCATGTGGGTGAAAGCTCCACTACACACTACTTTTCTTCTTGTTTTTTAAAATAAAAATTTATTTTATAGACTATTTCATGTTAGAACATAAAGAGTTTCCTTCTTTCTTGAAACACACTTCTTTTGATTTCTAAGACACTGTACAATTCAAGTTTTCTTCCTAATTCTCTGGCTCCTCCTCAAACCACATTACAGGTTCCTCCACGCATTTCTTAAATGCTGGGGTTCCTTAAAATTCTGTTCTAGGTTCTCTTATTTTCATGTTACACTGTCTCCATGGTGATTTTACCCAAGCCTAAGACTTTTATTACCATCTACATGCTGATAATCCCCAAAACTATTCTCTCTAACCCAGATCTTTCACTTGAACATTATACTCTTATACCCAACTGCCTGAGAGACTTCATTTAGATGCTCAACATATAAGAATGAAGAAATCTTTTGTTTCTATTTTTAAAATGTAATTACTAACACATCATGCTTTTTAAATTCTTCTGAAATTTAGATAGATCTTTAAAAACATCTAAGTCAACCAATGCATTTTTTTTTTTATAGATGAAGTACCTGGAGATTAAGTGATGGACTAAGGCCACACTGCTAGTAAGCAACAAAATTAAAAGTTCAAGTTTTCTGACTTCCAGTCCCATGACCTTTTATACATAACAATAACGTGTTGCCAAGGGATCAAACTAAATAGGTCAGGACAAGAGAATGAGATGGGCATGGGAAGAATGAATAGTCAGATATAGCCAAATATGAATTCCCTGAAAGTATGAGTAACCCTGTAGAAAAACTGGTCTAACTCAAAATGGTCATATTCCTTACTTGTTTTTTGAGTACTTGGGAGTTTTTGAACAGGTTTACAAAAGAATAACCCTGACAATTACAGCTCAATTTCACTCCAAGTTTCCAAGTGAAAAGAAAGCCAGAAGTTTAGAAAACTAAGTGAAACTTAGCAACACTGTGAAGAATGCACCAGAGAAAAGCAATGTTCTTACCTTAGCTAACTGCCAGTGAATGGCAAAGTGGCAGCACTGACATGCCCAACAATTATTTACATTGCTACTCTCAGTCTGTTTTCCCAAGTATGTATTGTATCTTCAGATCTGCTTTCTAGACAAACTGAAAGGAGAGGCTAGCTCTTTCTCACTGTGAATACTGTACTGAAATGTTTTCTCATACTAACTGTGATAAAGCATATAGGACTACGATCCTTACCTACTCTTAGGAAGACCTGAGAATAAGAAGAGTGATTACTAGAAAGCAAAGCTAGTCCATGAAGAACATTTTAAAACAAATCAATGGAAACTGGAGCACATGAATGTTTTCACAATTACCTGGTCGTTTTTCCTTTGGGTCCTCCAATGGAATAGGTTTCTTAGACACAGCATCTTTTACAGCTTGCCTTAGTTTCCTCTGTTCTTTTCGGTACTTCTTGAGAGTGCTTTGTTGTTTATATTGTTTGTTTTTTAGCTTGTTTTCAAGTTTGACTTTACTAGTTTTTAGCAACTTCCGAAAGCTTGGGACCTGTTTTTTATTTCTTCTCTAGAAAACGACAACAGAAGAAGCACTGCATACCCAGAAATTTAAATTATTTTTAAAATCAGGTTAAAGAGAATTGATTATAAAATTTCATTAGACCAATTCCACAATTTTAATGTCTCACAGCCATGGGTCTTGGATATAAAAGCTAAAACCACACTATGGCATTAATCCTACAGAATGGCACTAGATCATCAGTTATTCAACGGGAGGGTCTTCCTGTGACCAGAATCCACAGCTGTTCAAAGGAGTCTAAGACTCCAAAAAAGGTGAAGAACCACCAAGCTAGTGGTAAACGGTTATTCAAGGCTAGCTTAACGCCTGTAGTTTGGCATACTAAGAGCAAAACGCTGGCTCTCTTTCGCAATAACTGACGTTTACATATCACTTTACTGTTCACAAAGTGCTCTAACACATTACCTCCAACAGCCTAGTTAAGTAGCGACAGCTGTTATCCTCATATTACTGGGGAAGCTACGGCTGAAAGAGTTTATGTGATTTGTCAAACACCCTTAAATTAAGGAAAGCAAAACTGAATTTGGGTATGTGGATTACAACTCTCTTGCTGGTGACCTCTCACTCAGAAATTACTCGCTTTTCTATCTCCTACCCTTTAGGAAGAAAAAAATGGACTTATCTCAGGTCCCACAACTCATAAGCTCATTGAAGGCAGGACCCTGCTTCTCATCTGTGAAATAACGGGTTCAGAAGATGGTCTTGTAGAACCCTTCAAATCTGACATCCTATGTATGAACTCAAGACTCCGTGCTAGTCTCAGTGCGGTCCCTTGAAGCCAAGCGCGCACAGCGGGCGATGAAAAAGGAGCCAGGTCTAAGGGCGGGGAAGCTGACAGCGCTTAGAGCCAGGAGGGACCCCCTAATCTAGGCCACCGCCCCCCATACAAGGGCCGCAGAAAGGCTACACCAGGGAGCGATTCTGTGAGCCAAAGGGGCCATAAGCCGCGGGGATCGGGCTTCTAAGGACACTTACCACCTTCATCCTTAAATCTGCAGGGGAACCCAGGCCCGACAAATTCACCAGGGGCAGGGGTAATCCAAGAATCCCGAAGGTGAAACACACGTGCGAAACCAGCGACACTGCTCTAGCCGGAAGCTGCCCCTAGCCCCTTCCCACCCTCCGCCGCCGGAAATGGGGGCGGGACTTCCGTAGACAGGAGCGGGCACGCGCCCTTTCGCGGTGACGTTCTCGCGTCCCTGGGCCGGCGGCGTCCCGGCGTGCACGCGCATGAGCACGCACAGAACAGCGAATCGCCAAAGGTGAATGGTCCTCGGGTGGGGTTCACTTTACAGGGTCTCTGAATCTTTGACTCCTGCCCTGTTTCTTTGAAATTCTTCAGGAAATCGGGCTTCTCCCCTCAGAACGAGAGGACTTGATTTTTTCAATCACCTGCCTGCATTTTGTACCTCTCCTCATGTTTAGCTTGTTGTAGGATGTAGCTCGTCTCATCTTTCTTTTATAGATGCTGAATTTTGTAGTCAGCTTTCCTCCCGTAAAGTCGTGAGGACAGAGAAGAGCTTATTCCTTTCGTGTAGTACCCGCCCCTCGCCTGGCCCTCGACAAGCTCTCTGAGCGCGTTTGTGGAATGGCTAATGATTTCTTATGACCTTCTGCACTCAAAAGTCTATGATTCTTTTTTTTTTAATTAAATTTTTTATTTTGAGACAATTGTAGATTTCTATGCAGTTATAAAATATAATAGAGATCCCATATATCCTTTAGCCAGTTTCTCCCAAAGGTAACATCTTGCAAAGCTGTGATATAACAACCAGGATATTGAAAAGTCCATGATTCCTAATATTTTATTTTGAAACACTTTTTGCCTTAATTTCAACCACTGTCTGATTAAGAGTTATATCAGTGAGAGTCATCTGCATTTCAGTATCTTACAACTGTTACTTTTCTGTAAATTCTACTGTCTGCTTAGTAATTCCGCCAGTCATGAGTTTTAACAGGAAGATTTAGGCATTGCAAGAATAAGAGTATGTTTTTCAAAATGATTGTCTCTCAAAGGCTTTTTTTTCATGAATAAATTTTAAAATTCCACTTCAGATTTTTTTTTTTAAGTCTGTGATTCTGAGCACATCCCTGACAGAGTCTGGCCTAGCAGTCCCGAGCCAGAAGGGAAAAGCCAGCAGAGGCTCCAAAGAATCTGAGCTCCCTAGTGGGTGTTGGTCTTATAGAGACTGAGAGGAAACCTGCCAATTTCTGGATCCCCCTTCAAAGATCAAGAATCCCATTCTATCCAGAACTCTTCTTACCCTCCCTTCCAACTTCCCCAATTTCCCCATTGCTCTGTCTTCTTTACACACACTCTCAGAAACAGCAGAACCTGTCCCACTGGAATATTACTTCATCAAGCAAATTGAGAACATTATCCTGTGCTCTTCCCAAGTGTCTGAATTCCCTCCCAAACATAACAGCTTATCTGTGGTCACTCCCATCCTTTCAGCCTTCTGTCCAGTCTCTCCAAGGGTGAGGTATCCCCATTTCAGTTCAAAACCAACTTCTCCCAGCTTCATCCGACTCCATGTATCACTAATTATCCCTTTTCTCCTGTATTCTTTCTCTCCCTAATGGATGTTTCCCCTTGGCCAATAAATATACTGAAATCTCTTCCATCCTTAATTTTTTTCCTAATGACTCCATCTCCTTTTAATTGCTGTTTTATTTTCCTCCTTCCCTGTTTGTCTTTACTTAGAAAAAAACAAAAACAAAAAATGCAAACACTAGTTTTATCTCTACTTCCTCTTCTCTATTATCACAGCCCAAGCCTGTGCTAGCCTTTTTAAGAATTAAGTCATACTCTTGGCCCGTTGTAAGTTTATAATCAACTAAAAATCTTTGGATCATTTTTAAGCAGTTGTTGCCAAGCTAAATCTCTCCCATCTTGATTTTGAGCAATCTATTATTTAAACGCAAACTTAACAAATGGAAGTTTACATGATTCTTACTAACGTGATCTTCTGGTTTCTCAGTTATGTCGTCCCCAGCTTTGTATCATTTCCCATTCACTCAAATCACTGCTAAGCTCCGTTTGGGCTCTAGATCCTCTTGGATCTTCCATATTTTTCTTGGACACTTGGGCTAAGAGGGGTCACTGGACTACCCCAAACTAGCTTCACAGGTATTGTACCCAGAGATTCCTGTGAGCCCTTTTGAGACTCTGCCCATAACATTCCACTGAAACTACTCTCATTAAGATCACCAAGAACCTCCAAGTTGTTGTGAAATTTTTTTAAGTGTGCACTGAATTACATCTTTTTTTTTCTTTTTTAACCTTATTAGATCTCTCTGCTGCATTTTTCCTTTCTCACATTAGAATTTCGACTTCCTTGGCTCCCTTAACAGCCTCTTCCCCAGCTTCTCCTCCAACTTCCATTCTTTCTTCCTCCTGCCTCTTCAATGTAGGTGACTCTCAGGGTTCCACTGTTGGCCCACTTTGTTTTTTTTTTATCTATCTCAGACACAATTATTAAGTTTTATTAAAAATTAATTAATTTATTTATTTATGGCTGCGTTGGATCTTCATTGCTGCGTGCGGGCTTTCTCTAGCCGTGGCAAGTGGGGGCTACTCTTCATTGCAGTGCGTGGGCTTCTCATTGCAGTGGCTTCTCTTATCGCGGAGTACGGGCTCTAGGTGCGCGGGCTTCAGTAGTTGTGGCTTACGGGCTCAGTAGTGTGGCTCGTGGTCTCTAGAGTGCAGGCTCAGTAGTTGTGGCGCACAGGCTTAGTTGCTCCGTGGCATGTGGGATCTTCCCGGACCAGGGCTCGAACCCATGTCCCCTGCATTGGCAGGCGGATTCTTTACCACTGCACCACCAGGGAAGTCCCAGGCCCACTTTTCTACTTCTCTTTATGTTCTACTTGCTCTTCTGGTGTGATCTCATCCATCTACCTAATGCAAAGAGATTCCTAAATCTTTCATCCGGTCCATACCTCTCCCTCAAGCTTCAGTCTTGTAACCACCTACCTCCTGGACATCTCCAGAAGATAACCATGGAACTTCAAATCACCATGTTCAAAATGAAACTATATTTTTCACTTGGACCTCTTCCAACATTGCCTATTTCATTCATTTACCCATAGCCAGAATCCTGATATTCTAGAGATCTTTAGAAATAAGCCAGGGATTTCTCGGCCATTCACCATATTACAGTTCTGTTTTCTATAAACAAACTGGTTTGAAAATTGTCACTAAGTGGACATAGTACAGTAAGGCTTCAGAGTTTCCTGTCCTACAAGATAATTTATATGTTACAACAAGGGACCTTGAAGAAACTAAAAGCACGTAATAGGTTCAAAGTAGATGCTTCGTATTTCCTTATGAAAAATTACTAAGGGTACCAGATTATAATTATAAGTCTCCAAAATCCCAACATCAAGAATTTGAAAATATACATGCCATTCCTCTACCTTCATCAATGCTAAAATATAGTTGAGGAATATATACATATAGTTGAGAAAGATAATTATGCATGATCAAATAGAGATTAATAAGAGATTGCACAGGTGCTAAAAAAAAAAACGATTAAAGAAAGCTGCTTTGGAGGAAAGGACAGAGCAATGTATATTTAAGTGGACCCTTGTAGAAATGACAAAGTTCAGATAGGTGGGATAATATTTTCTAAGTTCAGATAGTGCAAATAATTTATATTGTGTGTCATCAGAAAATTAGGCTAAAATAGCTAATAACCATAATTAGAACTAATGATTATTCAATTTAAAATTAACCAAAAACCTAAATAATAACAAAAAATAAGATAACGTAGCAGATATTGTTGTTGTCATCTCATTGACATCCTCTCAGCACTTCCTCCGTACATGCCGGAAAAAAGTCCTCTGCAAGGGCTTGCAACTTTTCACCTGAGGAGTTTTTCTCAACCTCTGCAGGACAGGCCAGAAGTGCCAAGGAATTTACACCCCTGAGAGCAGCCTTCAACCAATGACAAATGGAAGCTGAAGGATATATACATACACCAACTGTGGTAGGCTGGAAAATGTCCTCTGAAGATATCAGGCCCTGACACTGTTGAATTTTATGTTGTAGAGCCAAAGGTATGATTAAGGATCTTGAGATGGGGAGATTACTCTTGAGGGTCCAGGTGGGCCCTAAATGCAATCACATGTGTTCTTACGAGCTAGGCAGAGAGAGATTTCACACAGAAGAGGAGGAGGCATTGTTGCCACAGAGGCAGAGAGTGTAGTGATGTAGCAACAAGTCAAGGAGTGCCAGCAGCCATCAGAAGGGGGAAGAGGCAAGGAGCAGATTCTCCCCTAGAGCCTCTAGAGGGAGGGTGGCCCTGCTGACTGCATGATTCCAGGGATACTGATTTCGGACTTCTGGCCCCTAGACCTGTGAGAGAATAAATTTCTGTTGTTTTCAGCCACCAAATTTGTGGTGATTTGTTACAGCGGCCATAGAACACTAATATACCGACATTTATACTAGTAAGTATACCGATGTCCTCACTCCTGAGAAGCAGGACAGCTCTGAGGCATCTTCCACGTTGTCTCCAGGAGTCTACAAAAGGGTTGAGCCCCACCTGCAGAGGTAACCTACCCATCAGCCCACTCTGTTACTGGCCTTCTCTTTCCAGTCTCACTTCCCCACTCTGCTATCAGTGGTTCCAGGTCTCTCCTTCAAGATAAACCACCTACTCTCAAATCCTTGTGTATTAGTTTCCTGGAGCTGCTGTAACAAAGTACCATAAATTGTGTGGCTTAAAACAACAGAAATTTATTCTCTCACAGTTCTGGAGGCCAGAAGTTGGAAATACAGTAAAGGTGTTGGTGCAACTGGTTCCTCTTCAGGGCTCTGAGGAAAAATCTATTCCATGCATCTCTCCTAGCTTCTGGTGATGGCTGGCAATCCATGGCATTCTTTGGTTTGTAAATGCATCACTCCATTCTCTGCCTCCATCTTTACATAGCAGTCTCCCCATGTCTCTGTGTCTTCACGTGGCCGTCTTCCCCTCATATAAGAACACTGGTTATATTGGATCAAGGACCCACTCTGATGACCATATCACAACTTAATTACATGTGCAAAGACCCTATTTCCAAATAAGGTCACGTTTATAGGTACTAGGGATGCGAATTTTAATATCTTTTGTGGGGCACACAATTCAACTCATAACACCTTGACTCAGGGTCAAATTCGAGGACCCCCAACCTAAGACAATTATCACTTATGAAGCACTTTTTATATTTCCCTAAATATAATTATCTTACTTTATCCTCAATAATCTTATGAGATAAATATTGGCTCCATTTTAAAGTTAATAAATCTGAGGATTAGATATTATAGTGTAGTCAAGTCGGTGTTATATCAGGTGGGAAACGTAATAAGATGCCAGTCCCACCAGTGGGAGTGGTCTTCAAAAGAGATCAAATATCTTAAGCTTTTTTTCTCTAATCTGCAATATTATAGATCAGGAAACAATGAGGGATTTTCCTAGGGTTGTGATATATGTTCTTTTCTATTTAAGACTTTTGTTGATAAATTAAACTTCTAAGACCTGACGTTTCCTCTTTCTTTACTTGCATTGGCTGTTCAGATCCACTCTTTATTTATTCATTGCTTTCCAAAATCTGTGGGGAAGGGGAAGTAGATTCCATGCACAAAGTCATGTCCAGTTTCTGATACTCTCTTTGGCAGCAATAGTTGCTCACTCTCCTCTCTGTACCAGACTCTGCTAGGAGCTCTCTGTAAAACAATATTCTGTAAAACAAGGACACATTGTCTCAGCCTCTATGCTAAAGCTGCTGGGAAGTATGCTGAGCAGGGAAGAGACTATAGAATGAAACATCTAAGGTATCCTGTATATCATTTTCACACCTCTCACAATGCTGCCCCTGCTTATTGTAATATTTTCTACTCCATCTATCACCAAAGGTCAAGTCCTTCCCCTGGTCACAAGTCTGAAAATACTTCCACTTATGGGCATATCCACATACACTCCGAAGACCTGTTTAGGTGGCATTTATGCTTCTGATTGCTTTCCTTCATTCTCCAGGCTGACGCTGCTGATTATAATTAAAATCCTCTCGGGTGAATAAATGGATACATAACTGAACTAAGTGGATATTTATGAATAGATTGATGAGAGGTCTGGATGATCCAAAATATCTCCTCCAACATCTGTCACATCAGAAAGAAGATAAAGATCTGACCCTGAGCAGTCCCTCTCTTGGGCCCATTAGGAGCAAAATGACTTTTTAATATTCTGTTTAGGACTTTTCCAGAAAAAGAGGAATGGGTGGCTTCTGGAGGTGGCAAAAATGGGAAGTGGAGGCGGGGAAGGGGGTAAGTGAAAGAGGCTCCAAAACAGCTAGGTTTTAGACATAAGACGTGTGTATGTCATAACATGATGATAATTTCAGTAGGCGTATGAGTTATCTATTTCTTTTTTTTTTTTTTTTTTTTTTTTTTTTTAGTTTTATCTTTGGCTGTGTTGGGTCTTCGTTTCTGTGCGAGGGCTTTCTCTAGTTGTGGCAAGCGGGGGCCACTCTTCATCACGGTGCATGGGCCTCTCACTATTGCGGCCTCTCGTTGCGGACCACAGGCTCCAGACGCGCAGGGTCAGTAGTTGTGGCTCACGGGCCTAGTTGCTCCGCGGCATGTGGGATCTTCCCAGACTAGGGCTCGAACCCGTGTCCCCTGCATTGGCAGGCAGATTCTCAACCACTGCGCCACCAGGGAAGCCCCGAGTTACCTATTTCTGCTTAACAAATTACCCTAAAAGTTAACAACTTAAAACAATAATAAACATTTATTATTTCACACAGTGTCCGTGGGTTTGGAGTTTAGGAGTGGTTTATCAGGATGGTTCTGGTTCTGGAAGTTGCAATCTAGCTGTTGGTCAAGGCTGCAGTCGTATGAAGACTTTACTGAGGCTCAAGGATTGACTTCTAAGATGGCTCACTCATATGGCTCTTGGCAAGAAGCATCAGTTCCTTACTGGCTGTTGGCAGGAAGCTTCAGTTTCTCACTACCATAGGGCTGCTTGAATGTCTTCATGACACAGCAACTGGCTTCCCCCAGAGCAAGTTATCCAAGAGAGCAAGAGGAAAACTCTAATGCCTTTTTAAGATCTAGTCTTGGAAGTCATCACTTCCACTGTTCAGTTTCTTAAAAGTGAGTCACTTAATTCAGACCACTCCTAATGATAGGGGAGTTAGAGTTCACTTTTTTTTTTTTTTTTGGCTGCGCCGTGTGTCTTGTGGGATCTTAGTTCCCCAACCAGGGATTGAACCTGTGCCCTCAGCAGTGAAAGCGTGGATTTCTAACCACTGGACTGCCAGGGAATGCCCAGAGTTCACTTTTTTGAAGAGAAAATATAAAAAAATTTGTGGACATATTTCAAAAACATTAGTTTTGGGTTCAATGAACATTTATTGAGCATCTTTACTGGGACCTGAGTAGGCACTGGAATTAAAACACAAGTTATTATCACCCAAGACTAAAGAAGTCAGAATTTTTATATAGATAGACAAGAGACAATTTTAGAATACAGGACATTACATGACTATGATAGGATTAATGCTGAATGCACATGTAGGTGAGATTTAAATCATGGACAGCATGAGGGACTGATTTTTCTACTGAGCAGACAATAAAGGTTATTTTGTAACCTGTAACCTGTGTAACTGCCCATTCATAAAACCTTGTAGGACCTGAACTGAGAACTAAATACCAAAGTACAGAAGTAGTAACATATTCCATCTCTTAACCCCAGACACTTAGGTCATTACTTTTTATCTACAAATAATCAATAAATATTTACTGTTTTTTTGGATTAAATTTAACTGATGAATTAAGATGAATTCTAGGTATAAATTTATATACCCCATTTGCTTGTTGTAGATTTTGATTACTATGGCTCTTCTGGATGTTTTCTGTTACTTATTTCTTTGACATGGTCAGCTCTTTTCTCTAGAATTTAGAGCAGTCACAGGGGCACAAACTAGAGGCTCATGGGCCAGACTGTGCCAGAGGAATAGTTTTGTTTGGTTAAAATTGTGTGTGCGTGTGTGATATTTTTCACTGATTTTTTTAATGCCTTTAGGTGGGGCATACACTCAGTATTCAGTCTTGGTTCCCCCACAGGCCTCACTACTTCCTGTTGTCTGATATCCATCAGCCTTACTGGTCCCTAAAGACACTTGAAATGTGAGACCCATGCATCTAGATTTTAAATCTCAGGATGGCACTGCATAATATTAGTTCAGCCTATTCTTTTTTTCTTTTTTTTGAATTTTTGACTTTTATTTTATTTATTTTTTTATACAGCAGGTTCTTATTAGTTATCTATTTTATACATATTAGTGTATATATGTCAATCCCAATCTCCCAATTCATCACACCGCCACCCACCCCCCCGCCACTTCCCCCCCTTGGTGTCCATATGTTTGTTCTCTACATCTGTGTCTCTATTTCTGCCCTGCAGACCAGTTCATCTGTACCATTTTTCTAGGTTCCACATATATGCATTAATATACGATATTTGTTTTTCTCTTTCTGACTTACTTCACTCTGTATGACAGTCTCTAGACCCATCCACGTCTCTACAAATGACCCAATTTTGTTCCTTTTTATAGCTGAGTAATATTCTACTGTATATATGTACCACAACTTCTTTATCCATTCATCTGTCAATGGGCATTTAGGTTGCTTCCATGACCTGGCTATTGTAAGTAGTGCTGCAATGAACATTGGGGTGCATGTGTCTTTTTGAATTATGGTTTTCTCTGGGTATATACCCAGTAGTGGGATTGCTGGGTCATATGGTAATTCTATTTTTAGTTTTTTAAGGAACCTCCATACTGTTCTCCATAGTGGCTGTATCCATTTACATTCCCACCAACAGTGCAAGAGGGTTCCCTTTTCTCCACACCCTCTCCAGCATTTGTTGTTTGTAGATTTTCTGATGATGCCCCTTCTAACTGGTGTGAGGTGATACCTCATAGTAGTTTTGATTTGCATTTCTCTAATAATTAGTGATGTTGAGCAGCTTTTCATGTGCTTCTTGGCCATCTGTATGTCTTCTTTGGAGAAGTGTCTATTTAGGTCTTCTGCCCGTTTTTGCATTGGGTTGTTTGTTTTTCTAATATTGAGCTACATGAGCTGTTTATATATTTTGGAGATTAATCCTTTGTCCATTGATTCATTTGCAAATATTTTCTCCCATTCTGAGGGTCGTCTTTCCGTCTTGTTTGTAGTTTCCTTTGCTTTTCAAAAGCTTTTAAGTTTCATTAGGTCCCATTTGTATATTTTTGTTTTTATTTCCATTACTCCAGGAGGTGGATTAAAAAAGATCTTGCTGTGATTTATGTCAAAGAGTGTTCTTCCTATGTTTTCCTCTAAGAGTTTTATAGTGTCCAGTCTTACATTTAGGTCTCTAATCCATTTTGAGTTTATTTTTGTGTATGGTGTTAGGGAGTGTTATAATTTCCTTCTTTTACATGTAGCTGTCCAGTTTTCCCAGCACCACTTATTGAAGAGACTGTCTTTTCTCCACTGTATATCCTTACCTCCTTTGTCATAGATTAGTTGACCATAGGTGCGTGGGTTTATCTCTGAGCTTTCTATCCTGTTCCATTGATCTATATTTCTGTTTTTGTGCCAGTACCATATTGTCTTGATTACTGTAGCTCTGTAGTATAGTCTGAAGTCAGGGAGTCTGATTCCTCCAGCTCCATTTTTTTCCCTCAAGACCGCTTTGGCTATTCGGGTCTTTTGTGTCTGCATACAAATTTTAAGATTTTTTGTTCTACTTCTGTAAAAAATGCCACTGGTAATTTGATAGAGATTGCATTGAATCTGTAGATTGCTTTGGGTAGCATAGTCATTTTCACAATATTGATTCTCTCAATCCAAGAACATGGTATATCTCTCCATCTGTTTGTGTCATCTTTGATTTCTTTCATCAGTGTCTTATAGTTTTCTGAGTACAGGTCTTTTACCTCCTTAGGTAGGTTTATTCCTAGGTATTTTATTCTTTTTGTTGCAATGGTGAATGGGATTGTTTCCTTAATTTCTCTTTCTGATCTTTCATTGTTAGTCTATAGGAATGCAAGAGATTTCTGTGCATTAATTTTGTATCCTGCAACTTTACCAAATTCATTGATTAGCTCTAGTAGTTTTCTGGTGGCATCTTTAGGATTCTCTATGTATAGTATCATGTCATCTGCAAACAGTGACAGTTTTACTTCTTCTTTTCCAATTTGGATTCCTTTTATTTCTTTTTCTTCTCTGATTGCCATGGCTAGGACTTCCAAAACTATGTTGAATAATAGTGGCAATAGTGGACATCCTTGTCTCGTTCCTGATCTTAGAGGAAATGCTTTCAGTTTTTCACCATTGAGAATGATATTTGCTGTGGGTTTGTCGTATATGGCCTTTATTATGTTGAGGTAGGTTCCCTCTATGCCCACTTTCTGGAGAGTTTTTATCATAAATGGGTGTTGAATTTTGTCAAAAGCTTTTTCTGCATCTATTGAGATGATCATATGGTTTTTATTCTTCAATTTGTTAACATGGTGTATCACATTGATTGATTTGCGTATATTGAAGAATCCTTGCATCCCTGGGATATATCCCACTTGATCATGGTGTATGATCCTTTTAATGTTTTGTTGGATTCTGTTTGCTAGTATTTTGTTGAGGATTTTTGCATCTATATTCATCAGTGATATTGGTCTGTAATTTTCTTTTTGTGTAGTATCTTTGTCTGGTTTTGGTATCAGGGTGATGATGGCTTCATAGCATGAGTTTGGGGGTGTTCCTTCCTCTGCAATTTTTGGAAGAGTTTGAGAAGGATTGGTGTTAGCTCTTCTCTAAATGCTTGATAGAATTCACCTGTGAAGCCATCTGGTCCTGGACTTTTGTTTGTTGGAATATTTTTAATCACAGTTTCAATTTCATCACTTGTGATTGGTCTGTTCATATTTTCTATTTCTTCGTGGTTCAGTCTTGGAAGGTTATACCTTTCTAAGAATTTGTCCATTTCTTCCAGGTTGTCCATTTTATTGGCATAGTTGCTTGTAGTAGTCTCTTAGGATGATTTGTATTTCTGCAGTGTCCGTTGTAACTTCTCCTCTTTTATTT
Organism: Balaenoptera physalus; assembly: GCF_965194825.1. Classification (NCBI taxonomy): domain Eukaryota; kingdom Metazoa; phylum Chordata; class Mammalia; order Artiodactyla; family Balaenopteridae; genus Balaenoptera; species Balaenoptera physalus. The sequence continues at coordinate 55,712,357 of NC_138893.1, read as the reverse complement.
CTACTTTTTATTGATTTGAGTCCTCTCCCTCTTTTTCTTGATGAGTCTGGCTAAAGGTTTATCAATTTTGTTTATCTTCTCAAAGAACCAGCTTTTAGTTTTATTGATCTTTGCTATTGTTTTCTTTGTTTCTATTTCATTTATTTCTGCTCTGATCTTTATGATTTCTTTCCTTCTGCTAACTTTGGGTTTTGTTTGTTCTTCTTTCTCTAGTTCCTTTAGGTGTAAGATTAGATTGTTTATTTGAGATTTTTCTTGTTTCTTGAGGTAGGTTGTATTGCTATAAACTTCCCTCTTAGAACTGCTTTTGCTGTGTCCCATAGGTTTTGGATCATCGTGTTTTCGTTGTAATTTGTCTCTAGGTATTTTTTTATTTCCTCTTTGACTTTTTCAGTGATCTCTTAGTTATTTAGTAACGTATTGTTTAACCTCCATGTGTTTGTGTTTTTTACATGTTTTCCCTGTAATTGACTTCTAATATCATAGTGTTGTGGTCAGAAAAGATGCTTGATATGATTTTAATTTTCTTAAATTTACCAAGGCTTGATTTGTGATCTATCCTGGAGAATGTTCCGTGTGCACTTGAGAAGAAATTGTAATCTGCTGTTTTTGGATGGAATGTGCTATACATATCAATTAAATCTATCTGGTCTATTGTGTCATTTAAAGCTTGTGTTTCCTTATTAATTTTCTGTCTGGATGATCTGACCATTGGTGTAAGTGAGGTGTTAAAGTCCCCCAGTATTATTGTGTTACTGTCGATCTCCTCTTTTATAGTTCTTAGCAGTCGCCTTATGTATTGAGGTGCTTCTATGTTGGGTGCATATATATTTATAATTGTTATATCTTCTTCTTGGATTGATCCCTTGATTATTATGTAGTGTCCTTCCTTGTCTCTTGTAACATTCTTTATTTTAAAGTCTATTTTATCTGATATGAGTATTGCTACTCCAGCTTTCTTTTGATTTCCGTTTGCATGGAATATCTTTTTCCATCCCTTCGCTTTCAGTCTGTATGTGTCCCTAGGTCTGAAGTGGGTCTCTTGTAGACAGCATATAGATGGGTCTTGTTTTTGTATCCATTCAGCAAGCCTGTGTCTTTTGACTGGAGCATTTAATCCATTCATATTTAAGGTAATTATTGATATGTATGTTCCTATTACCATTTTCTTAATTGTTATGGGTTTGTTTTTGTAGGTCCTTTTCTTCCCTTTGTTTCCCACTTAGAGAAGTTCCTGTAGCATTTGTTGTATAGCCGGTTTGGTGGTGCTGAATTCTCTTAGCTTTTGCTTGTCTGTAAAGCTTTTGATTTCTCCATCAAATCTGAATGAGATCCTTGCCAGGTAGAGTAATCTTGGTTGTAGGTTCTTCCCTTTCATCACTTTAAGTATATCATGCCACTCCCTTCTGGCTTGTAGAGTTTCTGCTGAGAAATCAGCTGTTAACCTTATGGGAGTTCCCTTGTATGTTTTTTGTCGTTTTTCCCTTGTTACTGTCAATAATTTTTCTTTGTCTTTAATTTTTGTCAATTTGATTACTATGTGTCTCGGCGTGTTTCTTCTTGGGTTTATCCTGCCTGGGACTCTCTGCACTTCCTGGACTTGGGTGGCTATTTCCTCTCCCATGTTAGGGAAGTTTTCGACTATAATCTCTTCAAATATTTTCTCTGGTCCTTTCTCTTCTCCTTCTGGGACCCCTATAATGCGAACATTGTTGCATTTAATGTTGTCCCAGAGGTCTCTTAGGCTGTCTTCATTTCTTTTCATTCTTTTTTCTTTATTCTGTTCCACAGCAGTGAATTCCACCATTCCGTCTTCCAGGTCACTTATTCGTTCTTCTGCCTCAGTTATTCTGCTACTGATTCTTTATAGTGTATTTTTCATTTCAGTTATTGTATTGTTCATCTCTGTTTGTTTGTTCTTTAATTCTTCTAAGTCTTTTTTAAACATTTCTTGCATCTTCTCGATCTTTGCCTCCATTGTTTTTCTGTGGTCCTGGATCATCTTCACTATCATTATTCTGAATTCTTTTTCTGGAAGGTTGCCTATCTCCACTTCATTTAGTTGCTTTTCTGGGATTTTATCTTGTTCCTTCATCTGGTACAGAGTCCTCTGCCTTTTCATTTTGTCTATCTTTCTGTGAATGTGGTTTTCCTTCCATAGGCTGTAGAATTGTAGTTCTTCTTGCTTCTCCTCTAGTTCAGCCTATTCTTACTCTCCATCCCAAGGGTGAACTGTTTTCAGATCAATCACTTTTGGCTTTAGGTCAAAAGTAGTGTTTTGGTAGCCATCTCCCTTTTTAGCTTAGTATCCCCTTGCATTCTGCTAAACCCTTGTTTTCTCTCCATCTCTTTTTTCCTTTCCCTTCTATTCAGCACTCTTGGTGAATATTCCCCTTTTCCAATTTCTCTCAATCCCCACATCCTAAATGGTATATGGAAAAAAGCATGAACATTAAGGGCAGAAAGACTTAGTTTTTACTACCTTTTAAAATGGGGGGTTTCCCTGGTGGCACAGTGGTTAAGAACCCACCTGCCAATGTAGGGGACACGGGTTCGAGCCCCGGTCCGGGAATATCCCACATGCCACAGAGCAACTAAGCCCGTGCACCCCAACTACTGAGCCTGCGCTCTAGAGCCCATGAGCCACAACTACTGAGCCCGTGTGCCACAGCTACTAAAGCCCGCATGCCTAGAGCCTGTGCTCCACAACAAGAGAAGCCACCACAACGAGAAGCCCACACACCACAGCGAAGAGTAGCCCCTGCTCAGCACAACTAGAGAAAGCCCACACGCAGCAATGAAGACCCAATGAAGCCAAAAATAAATAAATAAAAAATAAAAAAATAAAATGGGGATAACAATACTTACCTGTTAGTGAGATGGTGTATAGCACCTGGCATGCAAAAGGTGTGGTAAAATTAAGAAACAGTCCTTCCTTCTTTATGGTAAATAATTTCAAGACCTTCTGTGAGGGTATTTTCATAGTTCTTCCACTTTCTCTTTTCCAATCTTTATTCTTGTCAGTTCATTCATTTACCCTTTTATTAATTCACTTATGTAACAAATGTTAACTGGCCTCTTACTCTCTATCAGCCAGTGTCAGGGCATGAGAATGAGAAATACCATCCCTGCCCTTGTTGGGCTTTGGTCTACCAGTGGGAAGCAGATATTAATCAAAGAACCACACAAATAAATGTAAAGTTTTCTAATTCTAAAACGTTTGGTTGTAATTAGTGCCAAAAAAGAGAGTATACAGTTTTAAGACCTATTATATTAATAATAGGGGGATGTGGCCTCATCAGAGAGGTCATAGGAGGCTTTTACTAAAGAAATGATGACTGAGCTGAGATCTGAAGGAAAGAGGAATTAACTCTGTGTGTGTGTGTGTGTGTGTGTGTGTGTGTGTGTGTGTGTGTGGTGGTGGTGGTCGTGATTAGAATTTTTAGCAAATGGAAACAGCATATGCAAAGCCCTGTGATCCAAGGGAGCAGAGGCTTATTACTGGTCAGTTTGCTGCTCTCTTGCTTTTTCTTTTTTTCTTCTTACTTTCTTCCATTCTTTCTTTTCTTTCTTTCCTTCCTTCCCTTCTTTCTTCTTCTTTGAATGCAGAGAGTTAACACCTTCCTCAGTTCTTAACACATTATCATCATTCATCCATGCAAAAACTCTGTTACATTTTTTTTTAAGATTTTAAAAAATTTTATTTATTTATTTATTTTTGGCTGCGTTCGGTCTTCGTTGCTGCACACGGGCTTTCTCTAGTTACAGTGAGCGGGGGCTACTCTTCATTGTGCTGTGTGGGCTTCTCGTTGCGGTGGCTTCTCTTGCTGTGGAGCACGGGCTCTAGCCACGCGGGCTTCAGTAGTTGTGGCACGTGGGCTCAGTAGTTGTGCCTTGCGGGCTCTAGAGCACAGGCTCAGTAGTTGTGGCGTGTGTGGGCTTAGTTTCTCTGCAGCATGTGGGATCTTCCCAGACCAGGGCTCGAATCCGTGTCCCCTGCATTGGCAGGTGGATTTTTAACCACTGCACCACCAGGGAAGTCCCCTGTTACATTTTTTATTTATCAGTATACTCAGTTTTATCCCCTTTTAGCAATTCCTTTCTCTCTTCCATATGCAACCATTTTAATACAGATTTTAAAAATTCATGTTCTTGAAAAAGGCATATGTGTTTTGTATGTATGTTATTAACTTATGTAAATGATATTGTATTATTATTCTCATTTCTTTTTCACTTGGCACTGTTTTTAACATAGTTGTTCTGTGTATATCTGTGTATACTAATCATGCTCTGTATATATCTAATCTGTTGTTACTATTTGTTACATAGTTCTTCATCTTGGTTATTATATATTTACTCCAATTCAGGATTGTCTCCAATTCTTTTCCACCTCACACAAGAACAGCAACAACAACACTCGCACACTTTAATGAGCGTCCTCTAACATATCCTCTTAGGGACGAGTGAGAAATTCTTTTGAAGGGTATAACCAGGAGTGGAATTGCTGGGTCATAGGTTATGCAAGTACTTGATTTGACAAAGTCATGCCAGCTGGATCACCAGAATAACTCAGTTATCAGAGGTTTTCTGTTTTATGGTTACCTCATCCCCACTGCTCTCCAACAGAGCATCCTAGAATCTTCTATTGAATTCTATTTTCTCCTGTATCCCTTTTATCCTTCACACATCCATTGTGAGCAAGCCACTGGGGTTCTCCTCTCCCCCAGTAGCCTAGATCCAGAGCCAGTTTATCACATTCCCCTTCAGGAATTTACAACACACCGTTGTATACTAAAGATAATTGTCATCTTCTAAAGGAGGTTTCTTTTTACTTTTCCTAAACATTTAAAACCCTGTGCCCATAATCTGTATACTTCTCCATGATCCCCTTTCAACTCACAAATATTTCTTAGGATTATCTAATCACTAAGGTGGACTACAAGCAGGTTGGACAAAGAAATTTTTGACTTAGTCTCAAAAGAAGAAATGTAAATGGCTAATATGGGAGTGGGGTGGGGTGGGGGAGGGAGGTCCAGCTTCATTAGTAGTACTTTTCTTTCTTTTTTTTTTTTTAATAAATGTATTTATTTATTTATTTATGACTGCATTGGGTCTTCATTGCTGCGCTTGGGCTTTCTCTAGTTGCGGCAAGTGGGGGCTACTCTTCATTGTGGTGCATGGGCTTCTCATTGCGGTGGCTTCTCTTGTTGTGGAGCATGGGCTCTAGGCATGTGGGCTTCAGTAGTTGTGGCACGTGGGCTCAGTAGTTGTGGCCCACAGGCTTAGCTGCTCCACGGCATGTGGGACCTTCCCGGACCAGGGCTCGAACCCATGTCCCCTGCATTGGCAGGCGGATTCTTAACCACTGTGCCACCAGGAAAGTCCAGTAGTACTTTTCAAAGAAAAGTAGTTTGAAATAATTAAGAGAAGTCCTTTTACTGATATAAAGTTGGGGAGTTTTTTAAAGAGATATTATCTATCTTTGGTGAGGTTTCAGGAAGATGGGCACTTACACACAATGCTGGTAGGGAATGTAAAACTGTACAACCTTTTCACAAAGCAATTTGAAAATGTGTATCAAAGGACCAAATAGTGACTTCACAGTGCAGAAAACTGGAAGGCATCATCTTGACTAAGTTATTAAAGTTAATATCACAAGTATTGGGATAAACCAGTATTATGCGCCTCCTGCTACAATGCATGAGGACACAACATCACTTAGGTAGTATTCTTACTAAAAATGTATAACCTGAATTGAATTATGAGGAAACAATGAAACCAAACCTAAACTGAGAGATCTTATAAAACAACTGGCCAGTCTTCTTCAAAAGTGTCAAGGTCATTCAGAGTCAGCTACATAATTTACAGAGCCCTGGTAAAATTCAAATGTGAAATTTTCAAAATTACTTTAAAAATGATGAAGAATTTCAAGACAACAATAACAGAGCATTAAATCAAATGTGCAGGGCAGGGCCCTGTGCAACTGGATAGTTAGCCCTGAGGTCATGAAAGACAAAGAAAGACTGAGAAACTGCCCTGCATTGCAGGGGTAGAAGGAGACATGAAAACTAAAAGGAATGATTGATCCTGCACCAGATCAAGGACATTAGTGGGACATAATGCCATATTTAAGTAAGGTCTATAGATTAGGTAATAGTATGATAGCAATGTTTCATTATTTTGATAATTGTATTGTGGTTACGTTAGATATTAATATTTGGGGAATCTAAATGAAGAGCATATGGAAATACCTTGTGCTGTTTTTGCAAATTTTTGTAAGTCTCAAATTATTTCAAAATAAGTAAAAGTACAAGATGTGGGAGATCAGTGGGCATTGGAGTACTCACTGAAATTGTCTTGAAAAATAGAGCTTATAGCTGGGTTTTGTGTACCTTTATTTATTTATTTATTTTTGGCTGCATTGGGTCTTCGTTGCTGCGGCGAGCTTTCTCTAGCTGCAGCGAGCAGGGGCTACTCTTCGTTGCGGTGCACGGGCTTCTCATTGTGGTGGCTTCTCTTGTTGCAGAGCACGGGCTCTAGGTAGGTGGGCTTCAGTAGTTGTGGCACGTGGGCTTCAGTAGTTGCAGCGCACGGGCTTCAGCAGTTGTGGTGCACAGGCTTAGTTGCTCCGCGGCATGTGGGATCTTCCTGGACCAGGGCTCGAACCCGTATCCCCTGCATTGGCAGGCAGATTCCTAACCACTGTGCCACCATGGAAGTCCCAAAGCTGGGTTTTGGATAATGGATGAGAATTTAATGGGTAGAAAGGAGATTTAATTGGACATAGGAAAAAAACATATAAAGGAAAGCAAAATCTTTGGCTTTCAAGTCTAATTAAAAAATAAAATGTATATTTATATGATTTCCCCTATTATTCCATTTCTGATAAATTTTCCTGAGAAAATAGCCAAAGATATGTACAGATATTTATATACAATGAATCAAACTGCACCAGTGTTTATAACAGTAAACAATTGGAAGACATCAAAATGTCCAATAATGGGGTTGGTTAAATAAGCTTTTATTTCATCCACAGATTAGGAAACAACACAGCAAATTAAATCATCTATAAAAGAGTATTCAATTAATATTGAATTTGATTAGTGCTGGGTAGAGGGATTGTGGCTTTTTAAAAGTTTTTCTGCTTATGTTTTATTGCAAAATGACTTCCTGTTATACTTTTGTTATCAACATACAGACATCACTGAAAAAAAGAGAAATATTTAACCTACTTCAGGTCTGGCCCCAAACATTTCTGAAAATACTAACACTTAACAAATGTTAGTCCTCCTTATAGTGAATTTATGTAAAACCTCTCATTTGATTATAGCAGTACCAACTATTTGCAGAACAGGTCATTGTTTTTGTAAGTCTGTGCATAGTCTTTAAATGTAGGCTTGTAGATGCTTTTTTCTCCAAATGTAGCTGAATGCCCTCTTGCAGCATAAAAAATGTTTGCAACTCTTGCTTCTTCACAGTTCATAGCTATGACATGTATTTGGAAGTGCTTTTCAGACTCTTCTTTTAAAGAATTGCCATTTAATCAATTTAAAAATATCATAAAAAGGAGAAGTATAAAAATCCAAAAAACTCCATCATTCTCTTTTCATATCTATCCTTTTTGACCATTATCAAGCTAGAGATGCAGATTTTATATGTCATAATTATGATATGCAATTGTGTATCTCTACCTTTTATTTAATATTATTTTGTAAAATTTCCCCATATTTCTGTATTTCTATCATTTTAATTATCTTCATAATATTTCACTGATACACCTAGTTTTTCCTACACTTCCCATATTATTGACAATTTAAGTAATTTCTAATTTTTAACTATTAAACATTTTGTTACAGGCATCTTTGTATAGCTTTTATTTTACTCTCCTGAATTATTTCCTTTTGACAGATTCCCAGGAGTAGGATTGCAGTGCCTCTTGATATGTGGTATCAGTTTGCTTCCCCAAAGGATCAGTATGCATTTCTAGAGCATCTCATCAGTCTCTTGGTTTGTGGCTGGCCCGCTGTGGTTTACCAAACAGCAGCTGCTTTGTGATCTTACTATCATTCATTCCCCACATGTCTTACCCTTCTGGTTAATCTGCAGTACACATCTTCTCAATACTTGTTATCTAACTATAACCCACAACCTTAGTCCTAGTCACCTTCTCTTACCGGCTGAGGCTTTACCAGGCATGCATGGAATTTAAATTATTTGTGGAAGTTGAGGATGATTTCAGCAGCAATCCAAGTCACATAGTCACACAGAAGATTGTTTCACAGAACTTTTTTTTGGATTTTGATACCAAATTTATTCCACATCTTGTCAGCCAATTTTCAAATGGACATACCACAATTTTGTTTAGTCAGTTTGTCATCAAAGACTCAGTTTTCAGATCTGTATATAGTGAGGACAACCTATAGTTATTTTAGGTTTCACTAGTGCATACTCATACAAAACGAACCATCTTTAGGTTAAACGTTCATCCGTGGACAATGAAATTGCATGTGTTTAAGAGTGTAGTTTTATTCACCCATTTATTCATGTATTCTTTTTTTTTTTTTTTTTTTAAGGAATTCCTTTATTTTTATGGCTGTGTTGGGTCTTCGTTTCTGTGCGAGGGCTTTCTCTAGTTGTGGCAAGCGGGGGCCAATCTTCATCGCGGTGCGCGGCCCTCTCACTATCGCGGCCTCTTGTTGCAGAGCACAGGCTCCAGACGCGCAGGCTCAGTAATTGTGGCTCACGGGCCCAGCTGCTCTGCGGCATGTGGGATCTTCCCAGACCAGGGCTCGAACCCGTGTCCCCTGCATTGGCAGGCAGATTCTCAACCACTGAGCCACCAGGGAAGCCCCATGTATTCTTTTAATAAATGTTTATTGCTACTATGTGCTTGGCACTGTGGTTGATACTATTGCTAAGAAGGTGAACAAAACAGTCATACTCCCTCCCCTCGTAGAGCTTGTAGTGTAGTGTGTGTGTGTGTGTGTGTGTGTTTGTACAAACGCCAACCAAATATATTTATATATATATACATATAAAATTATAGCTGTGATACTGACTACAAAGAGAAAAGGTGCTATGAAAGCATATAACTAGAGTCTAAACAATTGGAGCGGAGATCAGAGAAGGCTTCTCTGAGGAGGTGACATTAAAACTGAGTCCTGAAAAAGCATAGGAGTTAATCAGGTTAACAAGGTGGGGAAGAGTCTTCTAGGCAGGGGGACCAACATGCACAAAGACCCTTAAGGAGAAGGGGCTGAGCACATAATTTCAGAAACATGGAAAAGTTGATGTGTCTGAAAAATGATGAGTGAGGAGAAAGGAAATGAGAGATGAGATTGGAGAGGTAGATAAAAATCAGCATAACACAGACCCAGGTCATCATGGAGAACAACCTAGATATAGAAGCTTGCACAAAGAGCTTTGTAGTAACTATGACAAAAAGAAGACCAACGCAACTGAAGTTCAGGGAGTTTAGGAGAGAAGTGGGAGGGGAGACTAGACAAGTAGACAGACCATGAAGAGCTTTGTAGGCCATGAAAAAGATTTTGTCTGTGGCCTTAAGAGAATAGGAAGCCACTTACATTTGGATTAAGGAAGAGGAATCCTCCCAAAGAGTACTTAGAAGAAACAGCCAAAATCCAGGAGAAAAAAATGGAGACAATAGAGAAATGAAACCTAAGGAAAAAGTGTTTCTTTTAAAAGGCTGAAAGGTTAATATGAAGGTGACTAAAAAAGCAGGGCAGTGACATGATCAGATATGTGTTTATTAAAAAGTGCTCCGGGGCTTCCCTGGTGGCGCAGTGGTTGAGAATCTGCCTGCCAATGCAGGGGACACGGGTTCGAGCCCTGGTCTGGGAAGATCCCACATGCTGCGGAGCAACAAGGCCCGTGAGCCACAACTACTGAGCCTGTGCGTCTGGAGCCTGTGCTCCGCAACAAGAGAGGCCGCGATAGTGAGAGGCCCGCGCACCGCGATGAAGATTGGCCCCCACTTGCCGCAACTAGAGAAAGCCCTCGCACAGAAACGAAGACCGAACACAGCCATAAATAAATAAATAAATAAATAAAAATTAAAGTTCCCTCCACTCCATCATCAAAAAAAAAAAGTACTCCGGCGGGACTTCCCTGCCTGTCCAGTGGTTAAGACTTCGCCTTCCAATGCAGGGGGTGCGGGTTCGATCCCTGGTTGGGGAGCTAAGAACCCACATGCCTCACAGCCAAAAAACCAAAACATAAAACAGAAGCAATACTGTAACAAATTCAATAAAGACTTTAAAAATGGTCCACATAAAAAAAATAAATCTTAAAAAAAAATGTACTTTGGCTGCAGCATGGGAAAATGTTTGAATGTGGCCCCAAGTGAATGTGGAGAGACCAGTTGGAGGGTAATTCTGTCACCCAGGAAAGAGATGATAGTAACTTAGTCTGAGTGGGTAGACAGAGTGTGAAGTGAGTACATTTAGAGGATATTTACATTAGATCCTTAGACCTTATCCATCTTATAGCTGAAAGTTTGTAAGGGTCTCTCAGCTGTCTAATTTCAGAAGATCTAATGTAAAACATGGTGAACTACAGTGGATAACATTGTATTATATAATTAAAAAAAAGATATTTAGGAGGGTAAAACAAACAGACTTTAGTGACTAGTTGGTACATTAGCCTTCTAAGGCTGTGATAACAAATTACCACAGATTTGGTGGTTTAAAACAACATAAATTTATTCTCTCACAATTCTGGAGACCAGAAGTCTGAAATCAAGATGTTGGCAGAGTTGGTTTCTTCTGAAGGCTCTGCAAGAGAATTCACTTCATGCCTCTCTCCTAATTGATGGCACCATCAGCAATCCTTTGTGTTCCTTTGGCTTATAGATGCCTCACTCCAATCTCTTCCTCCATCTTCACATGGCCTTCTTCCCAGTCTCCATGTCTCCACATGGAGACACTCCATGTCTTCTCTTCTTCTTTCTTTTTTTCCCCCACTATTATCACTGCTTGATTTTTTTAAATTTAAATTTTATTTTATATTGGAGTATAGTTGATTTACAATGTTGTATTAGTTTCAGGTGTACCGCTAAGTGATTCAGTTATACATAGACATATATTCATTCTTTTTCAGATTCTTTTCCCATGTAGTTTATTACAGAATATTAAGTAGAGTTCCTTGTGCTATACAGTAGGTCCTTGTTGATTATCTATTTTATATACAGTAGTTCGTATATGTTAAACCCGAACTCCTAATTTATCCCTCCCCAAAATATGGAACACTTCATGAATTTGCATGTCATGCTTGCGCAGGGGCCGTGCTGATCTGCTCCGTATCGTTCCAGTTTTAGTGTGTGTGCTGCCGGAGTGAGCACTCCTCTTTTTTCTTTTACAGCGACATCCATCACACCTATTTATTAGCTCTGTTAGGGGAGGGAGTATGTCTAATCCAGGATTATCTCATTTTGGGAGCCTTATCTTAATTATATCTACAAAGACCCTTTTCTAAATACAGTCACATTCACAGGTACTTGCGGTTAGGACTTGTATTTATCTTTTGGGGGGACACAATTCAACCCACTACACCTGGATAAGAGGATAAGAAAGAGGGAGGTATCAAGGATGACTCTTGGGTTTTAGGTGTGTGAACTAAAGTACTGTCATTTGGTGAGATATGGAATATTATAATAGGAGCAGATTTGGAGAAGGCAATTATGAGTTTAGACTTGGACATATTGGGATCAAGGTGACTTTGAGACTACCAAGCAGATATATTGGGTACACAGTTGACATATAGGACCTGGAGAAACTGAGTGGAGGGCGGTGGTATGTATTAAGATGGAGAATGCTGGAAGAAAACTAGGAAAGACTCATTTTAGTCATGTTATGTTTATGATGTCTAAAAATATCTCCATGTAAATATCAAGAAGGCATTTGGATTATAATGTTGGACCTGTAGATAACAAATTCAAGAGTCCTCAGTTTATAGATGATCATCTAAATCATGGGATTGCCGAGGGTAAAGGGGGTTGAATAAGAAGAAAAGAGGGTTCAGAACTATTCCATTAGGAAATTTCAGCTAAAAAGGAAGAATTCGCTCTTCCCTTGAGGAGACTGAGAAGTAGTGGCCAAAGAGATAGGAGGAAAACTAAGTATGGCAACAATAGAATAATGAAAACTGAGGAAAAAGAGTGTTTCTTTTAAAAGGTTGAAAGCCGGGTGAAAGAATGTTTCAAAATGGAGGGAGTGATTAACAGAAAAATCAAGCAAGATGGAGACTGACATTTTTCCCTTAAATTAGGGACAGGGAAGTCATTGATGAGGGTAAAGAACTGTGGACAGAAGCTAGAATGGAGTAAATTGGGGCGGGGGTGGGAGGTGACGAGTGAGAAAATAGAGACATCTTTAAAACGGTATTTTTTGGATATAAACTTACAAAAAGTTATAAACATTAAAATAGTACAAGGAACACATATATCTTTCCCAGATTTGTCTACTGTTAACATTTGAAAAAATTTTATTTAAGTATAGTTTACAATGTTGTGTTAAGCAAAGTGACTTGGTTGTCCATATATTTATTCTTTTTCACATTCTTTTCCATTATGGTTTATCACAGGATATTGAATAGAGTTCCCTGTGCTATGCAATAGGACCTTGTTGTTTATCCCACTGTTAACATTTTATCCCATTTACTTTATCCCTTGTTCTGTGTGTATGTGTGTGCATGCATAATTTTTTTTTCTAAATCATTTGAGGGTAAATTACGTATATCATGGCCTTTTATCGCAAATACTCCAGTGTACATTTCCTAAGAGCAGAAATATTTTCTAACAGAATATAGCAATTATTAATTATAAATATCAATTTTTACATTGACACCTTTACTTAATACACTGTGCTGCGACTTCCCTGGTGGCGCAGTGGTTAAGAATCCGCCTGCCAATACAAGGGGCACGGGTTCAATCCCTGGTCCGGTAAGATCCCACAGGCCGCGGAGCAACTAAGTCCGTGCACCACAACTACTGAGCCTGAGCCTGAGCCTGCGCTCTAGAGCCTGCGAGTCACAACTACTGAGCCCGTGCGCCTACAGCCTATGCACCACAACAAAGAGCAGCCCCTGCTCGCTGCAACTAGAGAAAGCCCGCGGGCAGCAACAAAGACCCAACGCAGCCAAAAATAAATTAAATAAATAAATAAATTTATGGAAAAAAAATTCCACTGTGCTTATGACAGTTGTGTCAGATGATCTAATAAAGTCCTTCATAGAATGTTTTCCTTTTCTCTACCTAATATAAAACCCAGTTTAGGGGCAGGTATTGCATGTACTTGTCATATTGTTATATTTAATCTCAAGCCTGTCCACAGCTTTTCTTTGTCTTCTATGATACTGCCTTTTTTTGAAGAATAGAGTCCCCCCCATTTCATTTTTTAAAATAGAATTTTCCTCATTTCAAGTTCATCTGATGATTTTGTGTGATTAGACTGAGGTTGTACATCCTCGGCCACACTGTATCCTTCTCAGGGTATCACATCTGGAGGTGCACAATGTGTAAACATCTTTTTAAAGAAGCTGTCTTGTTCAGGGAAGGAGAGAGATAGGTTGTAGCTATAAGGCAGCATTTTCCAACCTTGGCTATAAATTAGAATGATTTTAGTGGCTTTTAATACCAATGTAAGGGCTCCTCCTCCAGAGATATTGACTGAATTTGTCTTGGGTGTGGCCCAGACATCAGCATTTAAAAAAAAAAAACCTCCCTAAATGTTGCTGCTAATGTGCAGCTAAGTGAGAAAAAGTGTATGTGGGTGTTGATGATGGTGATTTAACATGATAGAAGGTTAAGCTTTTGAATGCTATTTGGAAATCCAGTGTAACAAGAAAAAAAATGATGATTAAAGAAAGGAGCTTTGAGGTCTTTTTTGGAGGCCTTTGTACTCTCCTTGAGTACAACTGTAGCAAAATAATAATATGGGATAGTGATACCATTCTTCACTCTTCAATAACGAGAATTGGGTCATACACATAGAATATGACTAAATATGTGGGGTTTTTTTAAAAGGAAGGAAATTCTTTTTTAAAAAATTTTTATTTATTTTATGTTTGGCTGCGTTGGGTCTTCGTTGCTGCGCACGAGCTTTTCTCTAGCTGCGGCAAGTGGGGGCTACTCTTCGTTGCAGTGCGCAGGCTTCTCATTGCAGTGGCTTCTCTTGTTGCAGAGCACGGGCTTTAGGTGCGCGGGCTTCAGTAATAGTGGCACGTGGGCTCAGTAGTTGTGGCTCATGGGCTCTAGAGTGCAGGCTCAGTAGTTGTGGCGCATGGGCTTAGTTGCTCCGTAGCATGCGGGATCTTCCCAGACCAGGCTCAAACCCGTGTCCCTGCATTAGCAGGCAGATTCTTAACCACTGTGCCACCAGGGAAACCCTAATTACGTGTGTTTTGAGAATTTCTGTGAAAGTCAAATTTCTCAGAAATGTAAGAATCCAGGTATACCAATAGTTTTTCATATTTAATATTAATTAATATTAATTAATATTTTACAGCAGAGATTAAGAATATGCCTTCTCATCATAATGATTTCATCTGATTTATAGGACTGTACCAGGATATATTATTTATGCCTGAGTTGTAGTAACGTAACATGGTAACAAAAGTTTTTTGATGTCAAACCCTTAAGGACCACAGAAAGGATATGCTACACCTTGAAAGCAGATTTTTGTTTTTTTCTTTGTAAGATAGGATATGATACTACTTATCAGATAAGTCAGAAACTTTTATTGTTGAAAGTGGGACATATAACCACTAATCACTAAGAAGAACCACTAACATTGTTTATTATGCAATACATATTACTGTAGACAAAGTTACAAAATATAAATATGTGTCAATTTTGAAGTCTGCACTGATAAAATAGAAGGGTTGTATGGGCTATTATGGTTCATAAAACCTGCTTCTACTGACCGTGGGAGAGAAAGGAGTTGAACAAAACAAACAATTAGAAGAAACTGTATTTTATAAAGAGTATGATTTCATAGAGGAAGAAATAGAGTGGTTGCTTGAAAAAAATAAGTTAACAAGTTAGGGAAGTTTTGACAGCAGGAAGAAAATTGCAAGGATAAATTCTCTAGGTATAGAGGAAAAAGGTTGAAAAGACAAACGATTGAGATTAGATTCTCTTAGATACCCTCATCTTTACCATCGTACAACTATACTTATGTCTAGGTATCTCCTACATTAACTTAAATTTTTTTATTGGGGTCAAATTCACACAAAATAAAGCCATTTAAAAACGTGCAATTTTAGCTTTTTCCAGGCGGCGGGGACAGAGGTGGGGCTGGCGGGTCCGCGCGGCCTTGGGGCCAGAGCCCGGGTCCCCGCCCGCCCCAGCGCCCGCCCCAGCGCCCGCCGCCGGCCGAGCCCCGCGCCCTGCGCTTCCGTCCTGGGTCGCGGAGCCCGGAGGCGCACCCGGGTCCGCGGGAGAGGCGGGCGCAGAGGTCGCTTGTGTTGCGGCGGGCGGGGTGCGGCGAGGTTCCGGCGCCTCCGCGGAGCATCTTGGGTCCGGGGCTGGGAGCGCCGCGGCTTGCTATGCTCTCTGCACTTTCCCAGCTCTGAAGCCTCGAGAACATGGCTAGGCAGCAGTAGTTTAATGGGGAGTTTGCCTGCTGGGAACCAGGGGCCTGCTGGGGTCTCAGTTCTTTCTTGGCTGGCCCCGGAACACGAGGTTGCCAGGCGTGTGACAGCAGCAGGTAGGAGTGAGCCGCTGGTGCAGTGATGAGCAGGAAAGGAAGGACACTGGCGGTTGGCCTGTGAACCTAGGCAAGAATGACCAGCCAACACAATCCAGACCGAGGTCCATGGGCCCATCTCGGTCCTGTGCGGCTGGTCAGTGGAATAGACCTGCAGGTGTGGCTCTTGTCACTCTAGGACTGGCTTCAGGACAGATCCTGCTGATGAGCCCAGGGCACCGTCCTCAGTTCTCCAGGAGAGCGCGCCGGAGTGGAGCCAGGGGGGTGTGCGCGACTCAGCACGGTGGCGACGGACGTCCAGTCTGCCGGCAAGGGCACTGGGGAGCCGGGGGAGGTCATGGCCTTGGGAATCTCCTCTGCTGAAAAAGAACCTGCGGGCTTATCAAATAACTTTTGTGGGGAACATTGGTGTGTTGAAAGCAGTTCTGTGTGCTTTTGCCCCTTGGTGTGGATCAGCAGTGCTGAGGCAGCAGGCGTGACACAGAAGTGTGAGAAGAGACCGTCTGGAATCCCCAAAGTCCAGGGAAACTAGAGGTGACAGCCAGCCTAGTGAAGAGGACAGGAGTTGGGGGCCGGTGGCGGTGGCAGCAGCACAGCAGGTGCCCCTCGTCTCAGGGTCCTAATCCTGGCTCCAGCTGGGTGGTCAGGGGAGCTGCAAAGTCTTCTGGGCAAGCAGAGCCCACAGTCCTGAACTGTTCTTCGCTGTGTTTGGGTCATCTCCCCCCATCCATGGGGAAAAATCTAGATGAGGTTTAAGAATCAGTGCTTTAAGAATGTGGATCTCATAGTTGAAACCTTGGAACACGTGTTTTCAGCACAAGGCATTGCAGTGAACGGAAGGATTTAACGCCTTTTCAAGGAGGGTGTCTCCATGTGGGCAGAACTAGAGAATAAATGGGTCTTAAATAAACAACAACAACAAAAAAACGTGCAATTTGGGACTTGCCTGGTGGCACAGTGGTTAAGAATCCGCCTGCCAATGCAGGGGACACGGGTTCGAGCCCTGGTCCGGGAAGATCCCACATGCCGCTGAGCAACTAAGCCCGTGCACCACAACTACTGAGCCTGCGCTCTAGAGCCCGCGGGCCACGACTACCGAGCCTGCGTGCTGCAACTACTGAAGCCCGCGCACCTAGAGCCTGTGCTCTGCAACAATAGAAGCCATCGCAATGAAAAGCCCGCGAACCACATCGAAGAGTAGCCCCCGCTCGCAGCAACTAGAGAACGCCCATGAGCAGCAATGAAGACCCAACGCAGCCAAAAATAAACTAAAAAAAAAAGTGCAATTCAATGGCATTTAGTACATTCACAATGTCATGCAACCGCCACGTGTATCTTGTTCTAAAACATGTTCATCACACAAAAGAAAACCCCATATCCATGAGGCATTCCTGCCCTATTTTTCCCCTTTCCCCAGCCACTGACAATCTCCAATCTGCTTTCTTTCTCTATGGATTTACCTATTCTGGACAGTTCATATAAATGGAATTATATAATATGTGACCTTTTGTGTCAGGCTTCTTTTACTTAGCATAATGTTTTGTGTTTTTTTTTTAAATTTTATTTATTTATGGCTGTGTTGGGTCTTCGTTTCTGTGCGAGGGCTTTCTCTAGTTGCGGCAAGTGGGGGCCACTCTTCGTCGCGGTGCGCGGGCCTCTCACTATCGCGGCTTCTCTTGTTGCGGAGTACAGCCTCCAGACGCGCAGGCTCAGTAATTGTGGCTCACGGGCCCAGTTACTCCACGGCATGTGGGATCTTCCCAGACCAGGGTTCGAACCCGTGTCGCCTGCATTGGCAGGCAGATTCTCAACCACTGCGCCACCAGGGAAGCCCTAGCATAATGTTTTTGAGATTCATCCACTTTGTAGCATGTACCGGTACTTACTTCCTTTTTATGGCTGAGTAATAGTATGTTGTGTGTATATATTACAATCTGTTTATCCACTCCTCTATTGACGGACATTTTGGTTGCTTCCATCTTTTGGTTTTTATGAATAGTGCAGCTGTGAACATTCATGTACAAGTTTTTGTTTGAACATCTGTTTTCAATTCTTTTGAGTATATACCTAGGGTAGAATTGCTGGGTCATATGGTAATTCTATGTTACTGAGGAACAACCAAACATTTTCCACAGCAGCTATGCCATTTTACATTTCTACCAGCAATGTGTGAGGGTTCCACTTTCTCCACATCCTCTACAACACCTGTTATTTTCTGCTTTTTTGATTATAGTCCTCCTAGTGGGTGTGAGTGCTATCTCACTGAGGTTTTGATTTGCATTTCCCTGGTGCTTAATTATGTTGAGCATCATTTCATATGCTTATTAACAGCTATTAGCATATCTCCTTTCAGAGAAATGTCTGGTCAAGTCCTTTACTCATTTTTATTTATTTATTTTTGGCTGCGTTGGGTCTCCGTTGCTGCGCGCGGGCTTTTCTCTAGTTGCGGTGAGCGGGGGCTACTCTTCGTTGCGGTGCACGGGCTTCTCATTGAGGTGGCTTCTCTTGTTGCAGAGCACGGGCTCTAGGCTCGCGGGCTTCAGTAGTTGTGGCATGTGGGCTCAGTAGTTGTGGCTTGCGGGCTCTAGAGCGCAGGCTCAGTAGTTGTGGCGCATGGGCTTAGTTGCTCCGCGGCATGTGGGATCTTCCTGGACCAGGGCTGGATCCCGTGTCTCCTGCATTGGCAGGTGGATTCTTAACCACTGCGCCACCAGGGAAGCCCCTTTACTCATTTTTAAATTGGGTTGTTTGTCTTCTTGTAGTTGAGTTCTTTATATATTCTGGATAGTAGACCCTTATCATATATATGAATTGCAAATATTTTCTCTTTTCCTATATTAGCTTTTCCACCTGTGTCGTGGAGGTCATTTCTTCTGAAAGATCTTGATACTAAATGTATTGCTAACCATGCCCTTGCCACTTAGTCTTTACTTAGGGCCTTGAAAAATGCTCATTATAAAAGACACTTGACGTTTCTTAAACTGGGTGCTAGGTACATGGATGACCATTTTATTTACACATTTTAGTTCTCATATATAGGTTACATTCACTCTTTTGTGTGTGTATATATATTTTAAACGCTTGACAGTGCTGCTTCCTCTAATTCTCCATTCTCCTACTGCTGTCCTTTCATTGACATACTTCTAGAATGAGCTGTCTATATTTGCCAGTTCATTTTATCCACAACTAGTGCCTCTTTAATCCCTCGCAATACAGCTTATTTGTCCATCCTGAAATAGCGACACCTTTGAGTCTCTGCCCCACCTCCATCTTTAGTCTTTCTTCCTAGATGATGCTACTCATGACTCACCTAGTTGCATTATGCAGATGACTCTTCAATCTGCGTCTCTAAACCGAAGCCCTAACCCAAGATTTAGAACTCTATATACTGGATATTCTTACTTTCTTCTTATTACTTACTTATTACTTACTTATACTTATAAGTATAAATATTACTTATTACTTTCTTTCTTATATCTACCAGATATATTTCTCCTATTAATCAAGTTATTTCCAATCCAAATCCTTATTTCTTCAAACCACATCAGTTTGTCTCAAGAGTTTTGTAGTAATTTGGCTGGTTCCTCCCTCTTCAGTCACTCCTTATATCGTATCAGTTATCACATCTGATTTCTACACTTCATTTCCACTCACTGATTATCACCCCATTTTAATCCATTTTCGTGGGGTGCTGGAATTATTTCAATAACCCTCTCTGCCTGACTCTACTTCCTCTTTCTCCTTAAGTGATAATGGAAATCTTTAAGAGGGGGCGATGTGATGAAACGTGGTCCTAGATAAGAAAGATAACTCTGGTAGTATTGGGGAAGATGAAGTGGAGAAGGAAGAGTTTTGACCTGAGGCCAAGAAACCCTTAATTGTGGCAATGGAGCGGTGGATATAAAAGCGTAAAGTCGACTAGCGACCAATTAGAGCTGGAAGGACTTACATCTAACATACTGTATTCTACTCCCATAAATTAAGTACGTCAAGTGAATTTTTGCTAAGCGAGCCATACCCGTGCTTCTGTAAGGACCGTCACGTTCCGCGTGGGCCAACCAGCCTCCGTCATCCAGACGCCGGATTCCAGATTGGCAGTTGGAGTGTCACGGAGCGCGTCTCTCTAGCTACCGTCTCTATGGTTCATGGAATCTCCAGGTCGGGGCTTGACCGGTCTGGCTTTTGCGCGTGCGCTAGCCCAGGCGGGTGCCCGCCCTCCCGCAAAAGCCCGAATTCCCGGGAGGGAGGGGCGGGTCTGGGAACGCTGCGGCGGCAGCCGCTGCTGCCCCAGCACTCAGGGCTCTTCCCGGACTGAGCCCGTGCGGGGGAGCTTCCGCCGCCTCCTCGGGTGGCGCTCACCCGGCCCCAGATGGTGGGTCCGGAGGATGCCGGAGCCTGCTCGGGAAGAAACCCGAAGTTGCTCCCTGTGCCGGTGCCTGAGCCCGCAGGCCTGGACGGGAAGATGATTCGGGCCACGGGCGGCTTTGGCGGAGGCGCCGGCGCTGTGGAGACTCCGGAGGAGGAGGAGGAGGAGGAGGAAGAAGAGGAGGAGGAGACGCCGCCGCCTCAGCAGCTCCTTAGGCGTTATCTCGCGGCGACCGGGGGGCAGCTGGAGCCCGGGCTGTGCTACTGTCCGCTCCCCGCCGGCCAGCCCCGCGTTCTGCCGCGCTCGGCAGCCCCGCACTCGGACGCCTGCTCGCCGGACGCGGTCTCCAAGCACCGCGGCGCGGAGGCGGCGGATGCCCGCGCGGCGCGGCACGGAGGCATGACGAACGGGGACTCGGGCTTTCTGCCGGGCCCGGACTATCGCGACCTGGCCCGCGCCGGCGGCCGGGAGCCGCGCCACCGCCGCCTCCGCCCGGAGGGGCCTGGCGACGAGGGCGCGGACGGCGCGGGCAGCCCGTCCGACTGGGCCGCGCCGCTCGAGGACCCGCTGCGAAGCTGCTGCCTGGCGGCGGCGGACGCCGAGAGACCCGAGGACGCGGGCAGCGGCTCGGGGGGCAGCCTGGCCAGCAGCGGCAGTGGCAGCGAGGACTTGGAGCAGCCGGGAGCCGGCCCCGGGGGTCCCGAGGAGGGCGCGTCGCCGGTCACCTCGGCCGAGAGGACTAGCGGAGGCGCCGGCGCCGAGTCGCGCCTCGTTTTATCCGACGTTCACTTGAACTCTCGGAACACATTCGAGGTGAGCCGCCTCCAGAGCGCCCGCGACCACCTGCCGCCGTCGGGGCCGCCGGTGCCCTCGCCTGCCGCGGAGCAGGGCCCCGTGGGGACCTCGGCTTGGGCTCGACGGAGCGGCGGCTTCGCCGACTTCTTCGCCAGGTACAGCGCAGACTGCGCCGGGGTTCGGGGAGGGCTCGGGCCGGGAGCTGGCGTAGAGCGGCGTGGAGGCTCTCGCTGGCGTCCGGATTGAGCTTTGATTTTTCACCGGGGGAAGAGGAACTAGGTCTGCATTGTGTATCGGAGAAGTTGTGAGCGCGGGGAGCCAATCTTTCTGTTCCCCTGTCCGCTGGACGCTCTACCTGCCATTCACACCTGGTTTCTGTGTTTTCAGGCCGGCGTGCTAGTGCCTTACCTACAGTTTTCTCTCTTCCGGAAAAACAGACCACCTTCCTCGTCCCCATGTACTACAAAGGATTAGGGGCGGGTGGCGGTGCGGTGCGGTGTGTGTGTACGGGTGCGGTTGTGAAAGAGAAAGGGAAGTCATTTTGCAGAGCTATTTGCGTGGAGTCTAAACCCATTCAAGTAGTTTGGGAATTCTTAAAAGTAGAGGTGGTTGTGTTTCATAGCCTTTAACAGCTTGTTTCAGTGGCCGTTATTAAAATGCCGTCAGTTTGGTGTTTAGAATTTGATCGCGGCCTTTAAAGCCAAATTACTATGGCGCTTTATGTAGAAAATCCCTCTTTACTTTTACCAGATAGGCCTCTACTTTTTTTCAGCATCTTTTTAATTTTTTATGGTGTTGAATATGTGATTTGACCTGCTATTCTTGAAATTAAATTACGGTGCTGGACACTAAAGGTTTCAGAGTGGGACTTTGATAGGGATAAATATGTCGTTAGAAAATACTCATCTTAATGTACATTAATGAAAAAGCAATTTTGGGGTCAGGTTTTGACACGCTTATTTTTTTTTTAAGTCTCTAGGAAAACAGGAAAGTATTCCCAACTTGTAAAACTCTCCCTTTCAGAGTTCTTTCTCCTTTCTCTTGTGTTTTTGTTCCCTTTTCAGGGATCTTGACAAAAACCAGAAGTAAAAGAAATAAGGAATGCGACTCAAGTTTTAGAGGATTATACAGTTAGTGTGCATATTTGTAGACTCACAGGCACAGTTTTTTGATTAATATTTCTTACTCCTTTTTCTACTTTATTAACTTTTATTTTTCCTGCTTGCGTAAATTTACAAGTAAATTATGAAGTTGTTTAAATCAAGATTGGGAAATCCTAATTATGTGTTACTCATAGGACAACATATATAGTAGTGAGATCTGTATTTGTGCCTACAATTGCAAAGATATACTTAAAGCTTGTAGTGGCAATATTTTAAATGCACTTAAGGGGGCTTCCCTGGTGGTGCAGTGGTTAGGAATCCGCCTGCCAATGTAGGGGACACGGGTTCGAGCCCTGGCGGGGGGAGATCCCACATGCTGCGGAGCAGCGAAGCCGATGCGCCACAACTACCGAGTCTGCGTTCTAGAGCCCGCCAGCCACAACTACTGAGCCTGCGTGCCACAACTACTGAAGCCCGCGTGCCTAGAGCCCGTGTTCTGCAAGAGAAGCCACCACAATGAGAAGCCTGCACGCCATAATGAAGACCCACCGCAGCCAAAAATAATAAATAAATAAATAAAACTGCCTGACAGCTGACATCAAAACTTGACCAATAAACACCCAAAAGTTCCACAAGGTCACAAGTTAAAAAACTTAACATACCTTAAGTGCTATCTATCTATCTATCTATCTATCTATCTATTTATTCATTTATTGCTGCGTTGGGTCTTTGTTACTGCGCGGGGACTTTCTCTAGTTGCCGTGAGCGGGGGCTACTCTTGGTTGACGTGCGTGGGCTTCTCATTGCGGTGGCTTCTCTTGCTGTGGAGCATGGGCTCTAGGCGCACAGGCTTCAGTAGTTGTGGCACGCGAGCTCAGTAGTTGTGGCTCACGGGCTGTAGAGCGCAGGCTCAGTAGTTGTGGCACACGGACTTAGTTGCTCCGCGGCATGTGGGATCTTCCCAGACCAGGGCTCGAACCCGTGTCCCCTGCAATGGCAGGCGGGTTCTTAGCCACTGTGCCACCAGGGAAGCCCTTTCAGGCAGTTTTACACCTGAAAGGGGCTGTGGAGAGCACTAATTCAACCAGTATACCCAGAGTACTTGCTCTGTGCCACCCATTGGGAATAGAGATGGTTTGTGCAATGGTCCCTGACTTGGAGGTGGAGTGCAGGCTAGTGGGGATTAAGTTTGAAGACAGATACATTATATATGTATTGCAATATTCAAACAATAACAAGGCAAATCTGTTATAAGAGGCTTTCACATTGACAGCAGGCAGGAATTTTTCTATAATTTAGAAAATTTCTTTAACCTGTAGACTGATAGGACTTTAATTAGCATGGTAGTTGACATTCATATGATATGCTTTTCACGTGTAGCAGAGCACTGGGTAGGAAGTCAGTAAACTTAGGTCCCCTGAAGTTAATTTATGTAAGCTTCATTTTTGAGATCTGAATGTCAAGATTCTAAGCATCATTGCTTCCTTCATTTAACATTCTTGGGAAAGAGCACAATCACACAGAGGCATAATTTTTCTCGTAACATTTAGTCAAACCCTTAACTGGATTCTGAACACCTTAAAGGCAGAGACTGTGATGTTCATTTCTGAATCTACAGTACCTAGTGCTAGTATGAAGAATCCCATTCAGATTGTGTTGAAGTGACAATTTGCATGGACTCTCCGTTTTTACTCTTCTCTAGGTAGTGTAATTTTGAACAAATCGTCCATCCCCGAAGAGAACAATCAGAAATTTCCCTTGTTCCTACAACCTAAGAGTGTTTTTTCTTCCTGTGCACAGTTGTCATTCTCAATTCTGAAACCCAGATGAGGCCTTCCTTTGGGGATATCTTGTTCTAGGATGTATTCCTGTTCTTGGTGCAGCCCCTTACCTCACTTCATTTTTTGGTGAGGAGTCTCACTGTCTACAGAGAGTAGTTTAGTTAGCTAGTAGCAGAGCTGGGATTAGAAACAGGATTTCTGATTTTCAGTCCAGGAATTTGATTATAACTTCTGTTCACCTGTGACTCTTTTCTTTCCCGCCTGATTATCTCCATCATTCCCTTCTCCTTTCCACTTCCTCTCTTTCTCTTAACTGGGCAAAAAATCTATAACAGAAATAGTTTGAAAGAATAGTTTCATGTTTGTTTTAACCTTTTACAAGTAAAGAGAGGGGACCATTTTATAGCAGTATATCTATTACTACAAAAATATGTTCAATCAAGACACATCATTGACAGGAGCTTCATTGAGTAGGGTAGAAATCATGTAGGAGAAAAAGGAATTTGGTCCAGGATGGGACAGCTCTCATCATCTCCTGCTTGCCCTCCCTTCTAGATGAGGTGAGTTCTATTTCAGTCCCTGTTGGGGGCTTGCCCTAGCTTCAGACGGGCATCTCTCTGTGTTTATGGTGACTTGATTACGGGAGCCCTAGAAGTAACATTCCTTTAGATCCTTGGCCCTTTCCTGTCTATAAAAGTTTTGAAATGCTAAGTGAGTACCACTACTGCCACTGTCACCAACTTAGCAGTGAGAAGAAGATGAAAGCTAAGAAGCAAATCTCTTGTGTTTTCAGGCTAGCCTTTGTTTCTTAAAGATCTTTTTTTTTTTAAATTAATTAATTAATTAATTAATTATTTTTAGCTGTGTTGGGTCTTTGTTTCTGTGCGAGGACTTTCTCTAGTTGCGGCGAGCGGGGGCCACTCTTCATCGCGGTGCGCGGGCCTCTCACTATCGTGGCCTCTCTTGTTGCGGAGCACAGGCTCCAGACGCGCAGACTCAGTAATTGTGGCTCACGGGCTCAGTTGCTCCGTGGCATGTGGGACCTTCCCAGACCAGGGCTCGAACCCGTGTGCCCTGCATTGGCAGGCAGATTCTCAACCACTGCGCCACCAGGGAAGCCCAAGGATCTGTTTATTACTCTGTTTTGAAAGTGAAGTAGCTTTAAACCATTTTTATGTGTCCGTTAAGCAAATTCATGTCTTAATTGTTTTCAGACTAGAATGGTTTATTCTTTAAGTCGATACACTCTTAATAGGTGTATTTTTAAAAACCTTTTAAATAGATAGATTGGGGGTTTGGGATTGACAAGTACACTCTGCTATATTTAAAATAGATAACCAACAAGGACCTACTGTATAGCATAGGGAAATCTGCTCAATATTCTGTAGTAACCTAATTGGGAAAAGAATTTGAAAAAGGGTAGATACATGTATGTGTATAACTAAATCACTTTGCTGTACCTGAAACTAACACAACATTGTTAATCAACTATATTCTAATATAAAATAAACATTTTTAAAAAGCTGTTTAATACTTTTGAGGCTTGTTTGGATTGCACTGGCAGAGTTACTGTTGTTTAGAAACACGCAAGTATCTATCTGTGTCTCCTGGTAGTGTTGATAGTTTTTTACAAAATTTTCAAGATGAATCATAAGAATTCAGTGGCTTAAAAGGGCATAGCTAAGGTAGGGGAAAAAATACTGAAGGTTTTTTTTCTTTTATCTGAAAAGATAGACTTTATATATTGTGGAATCTATATAGACCTTTATAGATTGATTTTATAGATTCTGGAACATAGAGATTCATGTAGCTTTCCCAGTAATTATCGACTCTGAAACTTTCTAAACATTGTTGCACAAAATTATTTTCACGGAGCTCTTTTTATTATGAGTAGCTGAGCAGGGAAGACTAGAAAGGCTCATTTAGTGATTTCTTTTCATATATAGGCAGTCTCCAATCTCCCCAATAGGAAAATTGTTGAGAATATACTTTTTGTGATGATATTGAGAATAAAAACTTTCTAAGTTATAATTTTTCTTAAGCTTCTCAGAAACAACGAAATTTTCTCTCCTACTCAGAATTTAGTTGGTGAACACTAGTTGATGAAATCATTATTCACCTGAGCCATCATTGACCTCCGACAGATAGGGCTCCTTTATTTGTTTAACTACAGTTTTAAGACCAGTTTCTCAAAAACTCCCTTCTTTAACATCTCAATAAAGAAAAGGCAAAATATCCAACTTCTGATAAGTTTTAAGAGATTTTTATAGCTCCCCAAAACAAGCAGTTCTTTAAAACAGGTGTGGTATGATTATAAGGAGAATGAAGAAATATCTTGCTGTAAACATTGAATTTTTGTTACTACAAGAGATTGTAAATATAAAGGCTAAAGTATTTGTCTCATTAATGAAACTCTCTTGGACATTACTTATATATTAATAACTGTATATTAATATAATTACAGTGTTTAAAATTTTAGAAAAGCTGGAAAGAATGTGTAATCAGTTGCTCTAGAATAAAAATAAGGGTCCTTTAGGATTTTAGTGTTGTGAAGCTACCCATTATAATATTAGATTGAGGAGCTAATGGCTGAAGAGTCTTTTGTATCTTTCCCCTGTTTCTGACCCTTTTTCCCCTCTCAGATCCAGTATTTTCTTAAAGAAACCAACCAACCGCAAGGCCCTAGATATCTGTACTAAACAATTGGCAATCCAGCATTGGTTCAAGGACTTCATGGTTAGAGATGTGATCATCTGAATATAAATTAGCTAGAAAGTACTGGGAAACTCCAATTTTGGGGGACTAAGTTAGTTTTAATCACCCAAACATATTATTTTGTTTTTTGTTTTTGTTTTTAATTAATTTATTTATTTATTTTTGGCTGCGTTGGGTCTTCATTGCTGCATGCCGGCTTTCTCTAGTTGCGGTGAGCGGGGGCTACTCTTTGTTGCGGTGCGCGGGCTTCTCATTGCGGTGGCTTCTTGTTGCGGAGCACGGGCTCCAGGCACGCGGGCTTCAGTAGTTGTGGCTTGTGGGCTCTAGAGTGCAGGCTCAGTAGTTGTGGCGCACGGGCTTAGCTGCTCTGCGGCATGTGAGATCCTCCCAGACCAGGGCTCGAACCGGTGTCCCCTGTGTTGGCAGGCGGATTCTCAACCTCTGCGCCACCAGGGAAGTCCCCAAACACATTATTTCGAAGTGCTAAGCTAAATTAACATTTTAACACTAAGCCCCAATAAGCAAAGCAGGCTATTGTTCTAATATTAACTTGGAGTTAACTTGTTCGGTAGAAATTTTCTGAACTGTTCAAAATGGGCATAGAGATTTACTTTTTATTTTTTAAAATACTTTTTGTTTAAGAATAGTTTTATATTTACAGAAAAGTTGCAAAAGTACTACAGAGAGTTCTGGCATACCCCTCACCCAGTTCCCCTGTTGGCAGCATCACATAACTGTGGTACATTTGTCACAACTTTTATTTGCTAGCCATCACCTAGTAAGGTGGTATTAATTTAGTATTGGAAATGAGTTAGACATGGTAATGGGTTGTTCCTCAGGTGATCTAGAGCAATGGTTTTTAAAGCTTTTCAGTTCAGACTATTTGGAGCAACATTTACTAGATTTAACAACCAATAACTATTTGTTATATAAGTTTTTTGGTTTTTTTGGTTTTTTTAAATTTTATTTCTTTCTTTTTGGTTGCGTTGCGTCTTTGTTGCTGCGCGCGGGCTTTCTCTAGTTGCTGTGAGCGGGGGCTACTCTTCCTTGCGGTGCGCGGGCTTCTCATTGCGGTGGCTTCTCTTGTTGTGGAGCACAGGCTCTAGGCACGTGGGCTTCAGTAGTTGTGGCACGTGGGCTCAGTAGTTGTGGCTCACGGGCTCTAGAGCGCAGGCTCAGTAGTTGTGGCGCACCGGCTTAGTTGCTCCACGGCATGTGGGATCTTCCCGGACCAGGGCTCGAACCTGTGTACCCTGCGTTGGCAGGCAGATTCTTAACCCCTGTGCCACCAGGGAAGCCCTATAAGTTTTTTTTGATTTTTGAAATATTCCTGTGACCTAAAGGGTAAGGTTTATTTTTTTATTTTATACTCATTTGCCCAGAGTCAGATAGTTAATTAATTTAAAAAAATCAGAACTAGACATAGATATGATTGCCAGGGTTTGGAGCTAATACATTGATTTCTGTGAATTATAAGAAGTTTATGAACAAAAACATAGCTTTTGGTGTAGTGAAAATACTGTTGTCTTGAGAAATAAGAAACTTGGCTTTTGTCCTGGGTAGTGTCTTTTCTTCTACCATTAAATAATTGTGTGATCTTGGGCAAATCATTAAATTTCTAGACTTCAGTTTACCCATCTGTGAAATTAGGAGATTCAGAGTCCCTTTCAGCTCCAATACACTGTGATATTGCACAATTCTCTTGCATTCACTGTTGTACACCTCAAATATTTGTTGGCTAAATACTACAAATGTGAACCAAGTTAAAGAGGATGCTTAAAAAAACAGCATGTTTTTTCATCTGTAAAATGAGAAGGTTGCCAGAGATAGAAATATCCCCTTCAGCTCTAGATTCTACCTTGAACATTTTCTTCGGGAAAGGTCTAACTCTGCCTCAGAGTAATCGTGCTAAACATCAGTGATCTTTGTTTAGTTTCCCATATGCAGAGAGGACAGACCAGCAGCTCTCATTTTTTTTCTTTAGAAAATTCTAGATTTTTTTTTTCTTTAAAATTTCTTTGGAGTAGGAATAGGGTAATAAGTAAATTCTAGTTAATCAATGAACTGGAATTTGAGACTTTTAACTTCCAGACCATGAGTTATTTCTCAAAGTTTGCCAGTGTTCCACTTCGGAGGACTGTTCCTAGCCTTTGTTGTACTTCAAAATCACCTAAAAGCACATTAAAAAAAAATTGGATTCTCCAGAATCCACAACCCCTACTTAGTTGGACTCAGGGGACTTGCTTTTGGCAGGTGGCATCTTCAAACTGTAGGATATAATGTAGTGGTCAAAGATGCTGGTTGTGGAGTTGGACTGCCTGGCTTTAAATAAGCTTACTAGCTGTGTAATTATGGACAAGTTACTTGACCTCTCTGGACCTTAGGCAACTCATCCATAAAATGGGGGTAATAGTGATACCTATCTCATGGGATTGTCATGAGGGTTAAATAAGATAATATACTAAGGGCCTTGTATTTATTATCTGGTTACAGTGAGGATTCAAATGTTATTCATACCACGGATGACCTCCACAGTCCCTTCCCCAACTTCATCACTGAAATCAACTGGTTTAAAGAAAGGGAGAGACTGGAATGAATTTTTTGTGTACTCCCTGAAGAAACACTGCACAGTTTGTGTAGCAGATTTTAAAATAATTTGTGTTGGGATTGGATGGGTGTCAAAATGGACTCTGGTGTAGTGATATAAAATTTCCAGAAGTAGTGAAGCTTCGCCTAAAAAGCAGATCTGAGAAGAAACTGAAAGGAGAGAATGTTGAGAAAGATTAAAAATGTTTGCATCTTTTATTGTATTAAGGAACTTTTACGACAGGCAGAGACAACTTTGTAAGTTTAAATTCATGAAATGTTTAACTTGGCTTACTCATACATTTCATACTTAGTATTTTGTGGTAGGAAATCTTTGAGGAAAAGTGAAAACAATTGGAGATTTTGAGGTGATACAGTTGTTACCCATCTATGAATGTATTATTCAGAAAGGGAAAGCCAGTCCTTTCTGAGGTGGCTTATTTATTCCTAGGAACCCTGTTAGCTACACTAAATGTTGTCCCCAGGGAGTGGTGGTTGCTAGTTGCTTAGACCCTAGGATGGTAATCATTAAAAGTTAGTGTTAAAAATCACCTGTGGTGTGGGCTGGGGGGGGGGGCGTTAGGAATGCACATTCCTTGAGCCCTCTTTTTGATTTAGTAGGTCTTGGGTGGGGCCCGGTACGAATCCAGATATTTAACAGAGATTCTCAAGTGATTCTGATGCAGGTGGTTCCCAGACTAGAATTAATGAAATACATTTGACCCTTGAAAAACAGAGGTTTGAACTGCGTGGGTCCACTTATATGTGGATTTTTTTCAAGAGTAAATACTACAGTCCTACACCGTCCTCTGTTGATTGACTCCCTGGATGCAGAACCACAGGTAAGGAGGGCAGACTGTAAAATTATACTGGGATTTTTGTCTGTGTGGAGGGTAGGTCCCCATAGTCCCTGCGTTGTTCAAGTATCAGCTGAAATTATTGGTAGGCAGGTCTCCTCAGGTAATAACTGAAAGAAGGTACAACATAACATTTATAGTTTAGATTGCTTTATTGATTTAAAATTGGGTCATGTTTAGGTACTATGTAATTGATGAGTATAAATAGAGATATAGTAGAGAACAGGTATAAAAACAAATGTAGAAGTATTTTGCTAACTTTCACTAGGTTAAGAAACTGTCTCTGCCTAATTAAATCTTAGTTTCCTTTTTATTAGTGGGGAAGGTCTTTTACTTTCATTTTATGTAGTTTAGATAGCCATGCTTACATGTTCTGTGAAAAACTTTTAACTCACAAAACCTTACTCAGGTCTCTTCAACATGGAGTCATAACTTTACTTCTCCTTATTTATAGTTTATCAAAAAGGGTATTAATTTTCTGTCCTTCTGCTGGGTAGTTGTAATTCTTCTCCATGCCTTTAAGAAAAAATGCTGCATGTTGTACATGGCTTATTCCCCTCCAGAATTTGCTGCTTCAGCCTTTCTTGCACTTCTTATTTCTGTGGCCAAAACAAGAAAGAGGAAAAACCATGTGACTGTCTGGGTTTTCAGCAGGCTCTTTCCTGCAATTAAGAGAAGTTTACCTAGGAAACCAAGCTATAAGTTACGTTCCTACTTAGAGCTAGTTTGAGAGTAAACTTGGTAATGCGTTTAATTTACCTTTGAATTTTGCTTTTCAGTTTCTTTTTAATATGAATTTTACTTTGGGATACATTTCTTGGTTAAAAAATACTTCCTTCTGCCTGTCTCTAACCTCACACAGATTAAAACATTTTAGGTTTGGAACTGAACATGATAGTTTCGAAATCAAATTCTGTGCTGTGTTCTCATATTTTCCCCAATACTGTAATATACAACTACCCATCATACACTGGGCATTATTTAGAATTTCCAAATCTGGTTTTCATCTAGACTGTTTGTAGTCATTTTCTAGTCAA
Source organism: Balaenoptera physalus (assembly GCF_965194825.1). Taxonomy (NCBI): domain Eukaryota; kingdom Metazoa; phylum Chordata; class Mammalia; order Artiodactyla; family Balaenopteridae; genus Balaenoptera; species Balaenoptera physalus. The sequence continues at coordinate 55,681,392 of NC_138893.1, read as the reverse complement.
GGATGGGAAATACTTTTCTGTTGCTGTCCCAGGGAAAAGTTATTCAAAGACTATAACAGTTTATTAGTTTTTGTTGTCATTATTAGAAAAACATAAAATGCTCATTACCTGCTTTCTAAAAGCAGGACAGGGAATATAAAATAAAACTAAAGATAAATACTTTGTTTCTGTACTATACCAGTTAAGGTGGTAAGAAAGAAGATAAAATTGGGAGGGTGTGGAGGTTCTGTTAGAGAATGAGTTTGAAGAGGTTTGTATAGAGAAAAATTGCTGGAGAGAATAAATGTTAGCTGGAAGTTAGCTCTGTACTTTGGCCTGTGGGCTTCAGAGTATTGCCACAGATTATTTACATATTTATTTTTCTATTCTGCTTACTTCAATACCTTTGTGGATGTTTCTGGCAACTTCTTAAAGATAGCTGCTGTGCCTCTTCTTCTTAACTTCCCTAATATCCCCATCCCCTCATGGCTTCTTAACAGGTTATATCGTGCAACAGAAATATTTTTTAATGACAGGTTGTGTATATCAGGTTTAATTTAGACTTTAAAAGTTTAGGTTGTTAGTATGATAGATTTATGTATTGAAAAGTACATGTATCAAAGTGTAAGATAAATGCAATATACAGTATTACAGAATGTATTCTTACTTGAGTTCAAGTGCTAAAAGGCAAACTTCTCCTACAAGCACCATGGTAAATCTAGCAAACAATTTAAATCTCTCACCCATGAGAAGAAAATTGTTCATTATCAGGAAGATATATTGTGTAGAAATTTAAGTTTTGAAGTAAGTTATTAAAGTTTTAAATCAGTAAAAGGTCTCAATTGAATAAGTAGTTTCTGTGTTTTTGAAAAGTGATAAAATTTAAGTTGCTTTTTTTCTTACATGGTCCTTGACACTCCTCATCCCACCCCTGCTGAATTGACTTTTTAACTTCATTGGTGCTACCTAAAATTAGTACCAATGGGTGTTGGGTGTTGTTTGGAAAACAGAAGGTTTGTTGTGATTCTTAATTGGGTGTTGAGCACCAAAATTTGTTATCTAAAGACTAATAAAATAAAGCTTTTGATACACAGTTATTACATAGGGTAACCAGCACGATAACTGCACATATAACTAGAGGGTGACGTCCATCTTTGTGATATACTTCCAGAAGCACATTAATGCTGTCGAGAATACAGTACTAGGACAGGGATTAACTTTCAAAATTGGTTATACTAATAAAATAACTGAGAATTATACTGCATGAAGAAAAAATTTTAGAAGATAACCACTATAAAATGTTCTTGATTAAAATAATAACTAGCTACGCATTTTAATGAAGAGGTAAGATTGTTTTGCTCTTGTATGAGACCACCAAAATCTTTTGATTTAGTTGTCCATTTGATGGAAACATCATAACACCCAGTGGAAAAAAAGACAGTAGTCACCTTGGTCAGGAGAGGTATTTCAACTATGCTGCTGGAAGATAGGTTCTATCATGTATACCTTCAATTCAGGAAGTACTTCTAGGTCAGAGGAGCAAAATGTCAACAAAACAAAAATAACAACAACAACCCTAGCGCTAAGTGTCTGCCTCTTTATTGTTAGAGAGTTTAGGCACCTAATAGATGTGGTTTAGCCTCTGCTTCAATTTTTTCACTAACAAGGAGCTCAATTTCCTCAATGCAGCCTATTGAGAGTATTAATTGTTAGAAGTTTCTTTATGTCAGAGCACAGTGTATCTCTTTGTAATGTTCCTTGTCCTAATTTGCCCTTTAAAGCCACAAAGAACAAGTCAGTTCTTTTACATAATTACAATTCATAAGATTGCTACTGAATCTTTTTTTGTTTTTGGACCCTCCCAGCTAAGCATATACAATTCTTATTAGTTTACGATTTTCTTACCATTTATTCTTTCAACAGATGCTATTGAGCCCTATTTTTTTAATATATATATGTGTGTGTGTGTATATATATATATATGAGGCATTAAGGAAATTAGATTAAAAATATTTTATTAACAAACTTAAGATGGGAGAGTCATATAAATCAGTACTTAACCATATTACCTGATTAGTGTTATAAAAGAAAATGCAAGGGTACCTTAGCAGCACTGAAGAAGGAGTGATTAACTTTGGGATGAGATGTTAGGGAACTCTTCACAGTAGATGAGACATGAATGCTTGGGGTTTTTTTGTTGTTGTTTTTTTAATACCAATGAGGAGGGTTTGGATTGGAATGAGGGTGAAGCCAGTATAGGCATACAACAGCATAGGCAGAATTATACATGAAATAGCACAGCACTTTTGGAACTGTAGAGACTTACAAGTATGACCTCACCTTAGGGCTGGTGAGGTAGAGTGTCAAAAACTGAGGCACAAAGGTTGGGGCTAAATTATGGAGTTTGTGTGACAGAACTAAGCATTTTGAATTGATTCTGTAAGAGGTGGCAGTCCGTAGGACCTTTGATGGGTTGTTTTTTTGGTGTGTTTTTTTTTTAATTTTTTATTTATTTTTTATTTATTATTTTTATTTTTGGCTGTGTTGGGTCCTCGTCTCTGCGCGAGGGCCCTCTCCAGTTGCGGCGAGTGGGGGCCACTCTTCATCGCGGTGCGCGGGCCTCTTCACCATCGCGGCCTCTCCCGTTGCAGAGCACAGGCTCCAGACGCGCAGGCTCAGCAGCCGTGGCCCACGGGCCCAGTCGCTCCGCGGCATGTGGGATCCTCCCAGACGAGGGCCCGAACCCGTGCTCCCTGCATTGGCAGGCAGACTCTCAACCAGTGCGCCACCAGGGAAGCCCCTTTGATGGGTTTTTAAAACAAGGGCAACGTGCTTAGGATTGCATTTTAGAACAGTGGCTCTTGTAGCAGTGTAGCAGATGATTTGGGACTTGAGAAACTGGGGCTTGGATACATTCGTGGTAGTTTACCTGTACTTGTCAGGCTCTTTATTAAAGTGTGATATCCAGATTATTGATGTAAACAACATTAAATTCAGTCCCTGTCAGAAGGGGTAGCTAACAAATTCAGTGACATATGCTTATACCAGTAGCTGTTTTGTGAAGCTTTAATGAAGGTAAACTGTGAATCTGATTTTTGTTTCTGAGAAAAGTGAGATGATACGAAAATGGAGAGTGATGTGAAAAATTATGTCTACCATGTTTTGTAAGGAATTTGATGAGGGGAGAAAAGAGCCAGAATAGTTGTTAGGCCAGTTTTTTCCCCCCTAAATTCAAGTATAGTTGATTTACAGTATTATACTAATTTCAGGTGTACAACATAGTGATCTGATATTTTTATAGATTATACTCCATTTAAAGTTATTATAGGGCTTCGCTGGTGGCGCAGTGGTTAAGAATCTGCCTGCCAATGCAGGAGACACGGGTTCGAGCCCTGGTCCGGGAAGATCCCACATGCCGCGGAGCAACTAAGCCCATGCGCCGCAACTACTGAGCCTGAGCTCTAGAGCCCGCGAACCACAACTGCTGAGCCCGTGTGCCACACTACTGAAGCCCGCGCACCTAGAGCCTGTGCTCCACAACAAGAGAAGCCACCGCAACGAGAAGCCCCGCACCGCAAGTAAGAGTAGCCCCCTCTCGCCACAACTAAAGAAAGCCTGCACGCAGCAACCAGGACCCGACGCAGCCAAAAATAGGTAGATAAATAAGTAAAGTTACAAAAAATAAATAAAGTTATTATAAAATATTGGCTATATTCCCTGTACTGTACACTACATACTTGTATCTTATTTATTTTATACCTAGTAGTTTGTAGTTGTTGTGGAGCAGAAGAGAAACGATTTCAGGGAAAACCCTGAGAGAATAAAGTGGTAAAATTAAGTCTGTATGTCCAATGCACAAGTTCTGTACATTGCTTCATAAAAGTGGATGGAGGAAGTATACCCATCACCCATTTTTGAGGATTGAATGAGGTAAAGACAAAGTATTGAGACTTCCATAGTTACTTGTATGTATGTGTCTTTTCTACTAAGATGCCAACTCTCTGCAGATATGAAATGTCTTTTTTTTTTATTTTAATTTATTTATTTTTTTATTTTTGGCTGTGTTGGGTCTTCGTTTCTGTGCGAGGGCTTTCTCTAGTTGTGGCAAGCGGGGGCCACTCTTCATCGCGGTGCGCGGGCCTCTCACTATCGTGGCCTCTCTTGTTGCGGAGCACAGGCTCCAGACACGCAGGCTCAGTAGTTGTGGCTCACGGGCCTAGTTGCTCTGCGGCATGTGGGATCTTCCCAGACCAGAGCTCAAACCCGTGTCCCCTGCATTAGCAGGCACATTCTCAACCACTGCGTCACCAGGGAAGCCCTGAAATGTCTTTTTTGCTCTTTTGTCTTTGCAAAGAGACATAGAGCCATATATATGAACCATATATATGGAGCCATATATAGGAACACAAAGATTTATTGGATTAAAAACTTTTTAAAAAGTACGAGAACTTACATAGTCAAATGATTGGAACCTTTGGAGTGATCACTCTGGGAGTAATAGTATCATTTCTCAAAGTATTTTTGGTACCTTTCTCTGAGGGATGTTTCTGTTGGAGAGAAATCAGTTGGGCCAATGTAAGATAGGACTGAAGAATTGAACGTTGGAGAGGAGTCATAGCTGAAATACATTAGGAAGCCAACTAAGCAAGTTCACTTGTATGTTAACTATAGTAAGTACTCTAATATTCTAGATGTAATAGATTCATGCCCAGGCAAATTATTTAGACACATAATGTGTAAATAGTAGAGGTTTGTGTAAACAAGCATAAATTATTTCACCTCTGGTACTCTTCTGAAGCATTAAATAAAGTCAGTGACTTGGGGGTCTGTCACCCTTGAATTTGGTCATCTTTGAGTAGGTATAGCTGTATCAATTTTGGTGAAGCCTACAACTCTTTTTAACAGGGTGTTTGCAAAACAGTCCATATTTAAAGGACTAACTTATATAGGTTGTGGTAAAATCCATAATACAGCATCTGTAACCGACAGTGTTATAATGTAAAAGAAATGTTGAACTTTATAAGTATTGCCTTAATGCTGTTGACAGTTTTGAAGTATACTTTTTCCACTTGTGAAGTAAGTATTTTCTTTTGCTTTTCTAATTAGTGAAACAAATTACGTATTTTCTCCTATTCTATGGCTTGTCTTTATACTTTCTTGATAGTGTCATTTGATGTACAAAAGTAGAAATGTTTTGTTTTTTTTAACATCTTTATTGGAGTATAATTGCTTTACATTGTTGTGTTAGTTGCTGCTGTATAACAAAGTGAGTCAGCTATATGTATACATATATCCCCATATTAGAAATGTTTTAAATTTGGTATATTACAGTTCTAAGTATGTGTAACCAACTTAGTTTTTACTATAAAAGGTAAGATGTATGTGGCTATCCAGAGCATAGAGGCAAGAAAGTAGGGAATGTGTGAAAAAGAGTACAGTTTGGCTAATATGTTAGAGTTAATTAGTTTTAAGGAACAGAAGCCAACTTAAGCTACCTTAAGTGAAGGAGGGTTTATTGTAGGCATGTAATAGGCATCTTGTGCACATTCTGAAGATAGAAAATAAAGTATACCCGGGCTACAGAGTACCTGGAATAATGGTTTCTCTGCCTTTCGGGGGATGCTTGGTTTTTCTCATCTCTATTCTGCCTCTTGGTTGTTCAGTGCATGGTTTCTACCTGCAAAAGCCCTATACAGCTGTCCCAACTGCACACGATTTATCAGTTCAGGCATTTACCATCATTTGACTCGATCTCTAAGTCTTCTGTTTAAAAATCCTGGGAATCTGATTGTCTCAGCCTACATATGAATTTGTCCATGTTTTATCAGCAGTCCAATTTAATCAGTACTGAGTGAGGGTCAAGACCATGAGATACAAATATGGCCACTTTGGGCTACTGCTTCAGTCAGGGTTGGGGCAAAGGCAGTGTTGAAGTGGGGAGTGGGTTGCAGGTATGCTAAAGCCACATGTATTTCTCCTAGTTGTAAAAAGGGTAGTAGGAAATAATGTTGGAAAAATAATTTGGGTCCAAATTGTAAAGAGTCTTTAATGCTAGGATAAAAAATTAAAACTTTTCCATGGATATTAGAGAGGGTTAAGGATTTGGGGGCAAGAAATGAAATGCTCTATTCTTTTCTGCTTGTGCTTTGAAGCTTATTCTAGCCATAATGAGATACATGTCATTCTCCTCCTCTAATTTTCTGTTTGTCTGAATCCTCCCTTGTTCATTCAGCAAGAATATTTGAGCACAGACTGTATAGCCGGAAAAGAAGGAGCTAGAATAAAGCCTTTCTGGTAAAGCCAGTGATGATCACATTGCAAACATAAATGCTTACGATGTTGATACTAGCAGGGAGCATGAGATGAGGGAAGCAATATTTATTCCTCTGGCACTGAATCTGGCTTGTAAGTCCATCTTCAGGCTCATTTCAGTGCTTTACAGAGGTTGCCAGTGGAGGGAGGGGTAACGACAAAGAGGTAACATGATGGAGTTTTTTCAGGGTGATCCAAGTGTTCATTACCTCGACTGTGGTGGTAGTTGCACAGATCTATACATGTGGTAAAACTTGTAGGACTGTATGCCAAAATAAAGACAGCCAATTTTTATTGTGTTAGTTTAAAAAGTAAAAATTTACTGAGTGTTTAAATACCTTATATGCAGGGTACTGTGAAAGTTATACAAATCCTGTTCTCAATGCACTTACAGTTTAAAAGTAGCATTCAGATCAGTATTTAAGGTAGAAAGTGAAAAGTATGAGAGAATGATTTATAGAAGAAGTGGCTTATGGGGAGAAAGGTTCATAGAAATAATAGCTCCCCAGACTGCACTCTTCCATTAGACTAGTGTTATAGACTGAATGTTTGTGTCCCCCCTAAAATTCATATGTTGAAACCTGATCCCCAGCGTGATACTATTTGGAGGTGGAGCCTGTGGCAGGTGCTTATTAGGTCATGAGTGTGGAGACCTCATGAATGGGATTAATGCCCTTATAAAAGAGGCCCAGTGAGCTCTCTTGTGCCTTCTGCCGTGTGAGGACACAGTGAAAAGACTACGGTCTGTGAACCAGGAAGCCGTCTCTCAGCAGACAGTGAATCTGCCAGTGCCTTGATCTTAAACTTCCCCAGCCTCCATAACTGTGAGAAAGATGTTTCTTTTGTTTATAAACCAGCAAATCTATGTGTTTTTTGTTGTTGTTGTTATAGCGGGCATGAAGGGATAAGACAGCTAATTTGAGGACAGCAGTTATTTTTTTCTCTGTAGCCCCCAAATTAGCAGACTTTCGTTTATGTGTGCAAGCACAGCACTGGGATACAATGGTGAACACAGAGCTCACAGTCTAATGCATTGGCAACATCATAGAGCTCACATTCTAATGCAGAAAATGACAACTAGATAAATTTTCAAAATTGTTTTGGCTATTCTACTTCCTTTGCCTTGCTACATCAATTTTAGAATCAGCTTATCTATATTTACAGATAATCTTTGTTAATTAACTTGGGGAGACTTAACATCTTTACTGTGTTGAATCTTCCATACCTGGAACACAGTATATTTCTCTGTTTATAATTTTGGTCTTTTTTTATTTCCTTTATCAGAGTTTTGTAGCTTTCAGCATACACATCCTGCTCATGTTTTCTTAGATTCATATCTAAATATTTAATATTTTTTGGAGCTATTGTAAATAATAATTTTTTAAATTTCAGTTTCTAATTATTCACTGCTAGTACTATATAGAAATATGATTGATTTTTGTTTTCCTTATATCCTGTAACCCTGGTAAACTTACTTACTAGCTCTGGGAGCTTTTCTGTGGATTCTGTGGGATTGCTTATGTAGACAATAGTGTTGTCTGCAAATAGCGAAAATTTAATTTTTCCCTTTCCAATCTGTAACACTTATTTTTCTTCCCTTACTGTACTGGCTAGGATTTTCATTATGATTTTGAGGGGAGTGATGAGAGCAGACATTCTTGTTTCCAATCTTCAACACATTTGGTCTTTCACATTTAAGTATGATGTTGGCCGTAGGTTATTTTTGTAGATGCCCTTAACTAGGCCAGAGAACTTCTATTCCTAGTTTTCTGTTTATTTTTTTTAATCAAGAATGGATTTAGGATATTATTAAATGCATAAGTTGATATGATCATGTGTTTTTTCTTCTTTAGACTGTTAAGATGGTGAATTACATTGATTTTTTTTTTAAACGTCTTAATTGGAGTATAATTGCTTTACAATGGTGTGTTCATTGATTGACTTTTGAGTATTGAATGAGCCTTGCATTCTTGAAATACATCCCACTTGGTCTTTACATATTGTCACTTTTGATTTTTTTTCACTTAAAAAAATAATAACTTTTTTGAGATATAATTCACATACCATACAACTCATCCATTTAAAGTGTACAACTCAGTGAATTTTACTCAATTCACAGTTGCGCAACCATCACCACAATTTTAGAACATTTTTATCACCCCCCCAAAACTGTGTATTGATTATGAAGATTAAATACATGAAAAGATATCTTTTATTGTAAACAAAAACACTAACATAGTTTTATTTATATGAGAGGCATTAGTGGATAAGTATTCACACGTGGCTAATTTTATTCATCATTATCTGTTATCTTGCTTTTCTTTCCCAGCTTTCTCTCTTTTTTTATTTTTTGGTCACGCTGTGCAGCTTGCAGGGTCTTAATTCCCTGACCAGGGATTGAACCCAGGGCTGTGGCAGTGAGAGCGCCGATTCCTAACCGCTGAATTACCAGGGAAGTCCCCCAAACTTTCTCTTAGAGGTTAAAAGATGTCTTACCCCCTGGTGACTGGAATATTTTGCTCATATTTTGCTGATGTTGTTCCTTGTTACTGCTCATGTTCTCCTAAAAGTTCTTAACTGTATCCTTCCTCTTTTGTTCTAGTGGTTTCTGTCTTTCCTCTGAATGTCTTAGGTACTACACTAGGCTTAAAGCAACGGAGTTCCTCTTCATGAGGCCTTTGATACATGATGTAATTTGTATGTAGCAGAAAAGCAAGAATATTTTTATAATTACCTTTCCCCCCCTTAATTGTATTCAATTGTGTTTTCCCATGCAAGAAAAGAATAAAAAGATTTCTATCAGTAAGATATTGCCTGAAACTTATTTACTAAAAGAAATAAGATATACCATAAGGTAACTTGCTGACATGAACACAGGAGAAAGAAGAAAATAATTTATGTATTTGAACTGTTTAAATGAATATCAAGAAGCATTTTGGCAACGTGTAGGATGAAAGAGAATAGGCATAGTTGTGAAGCTCTTGTGTCTTGATTGTTTTGTGGAGGACATGAACAAGTAAGTGTGATTAAAAAGAAGAGGAACCGTGTGAAGAGATCTGGCTCCAACACTTACTATTGATGTGACCTTGGGAAGTGGCTCGTGAACCTTTCTTGAGAGTGGTGGGGTGGCACACTGAATACTTGGAGCATTTGATGAAAGCTATAGACAGTTGCCCAAGAAAAATGTTCGTGAGTACATCATTTACTTCAAATTGTGCATACAGTTTGAGGAGGCTCATGGACCTCCTCTACCCTGTTCATGTAGGTTCATTGATTCTTTTTTTTTTTTTTTTTGGCTGCGTTGGGTTTTCCTTGCTGCGCATGGGCTTTCTCTAGTTGCGGCGAGCAGGGGCTACTCTTTGTTGTGGTGCGCAGGCTTTTCATTGCAGTGGCTTCTAGTTGCAGAGCACAGGCTCTAGGCGCACGGGCTTCAGTAGTTGTGGTACGTGGGCTCAGTAGTTGTGGCGCACGGGCTCTAGAGCGCAGGCTCAGTTGTGGCGCATGGGCTTAGTTGCTCTGCGGCATGTGGGATCTTCTCGGACCAGGGCTCGAACCCATGTCACCTGCACTGGCAGGCGGATTCTTAACCACTGCACCACCAGGGAAGTCCCAGGTTCACTGATTCTTGATGACGAACCTTTGACCTGGTTACAGTTGAGGCCCCTGGGAGCTCTGAAGTACTTAAAAAAAATTATAACCTTACTTTCAGCATTGAAATTCTGGGGTTTTTTGACAAAGCATAAATGATACTGAATTCTGTCCTTTTCTGATAGTCCTGATCTATGGCAATACTTAGGTTAATTAAGCAGTGTGTATTAAATAAAATTCTCTATTATTTTTTGATTTTTAGGGTTTGTAATAATGACAAAGACAAAATCCATAAATGACCCGAAAAAGAAAATTCTTGGAATTAATAAAAAAGCCTATCTGGCAAAAAACAAAACAAAGGAAAAAAACCACTTTTTTTTTTTTTTTTTTTTTTTTTTGCATTATAGTCAGCTGAAAGTCTTTTTCAAGTGAAAAATGATTGAGGTTTGGAAAGAATGTAAGTAATCTTCATGCCAGATCTTTAATCCAAAATACTCAAGGGTAGACAAAGTACCGCGTTTTAAAGAGACAGTACTTATACCTCTTTGAATTAATTATGTAGTCACTGTGGCATTCCATGTTCACTAGATAATGTTTTCTTTTTGGCCTTCTGTTATACTTTGGGGAAACTTAAGTACAAAGTCCAGGAAGCTGCTGTGTTTTCAGAGGTCCAACTTCTGCTGAGACAGAGTTTGAAGATCAGATTATGATTTCTAGTTTTTCAAGCTGATTTTACTCTCTTGATTAAAGTTGAATTTTTTCCTGTTTGGAAAAGTATTCTAACCCCTTTTTAATGTACAACTACATTTAAGTGATGATTAGAATTTATCTAATGAATCTAAAATGTTAAAATAGTTATATATATGTAAATGTTAGGCAAAAACAGTGTTTTTTTGTTTTGTTTTGTTTTGTTTTGTTAGAGGTGACAATATTATTGGCAGTAAGAAGGTTCAGGATTCGGTAGTCAGAGTTTTCTGTAGCTGTGTTAGATTCCACAATCTGAGAAAATATGGAGTTTACATGTCTTTTACTCAGATATATAAGTAGGTTTGCCAATTCTTAAAGACCCAAGTACTGGAGATTCTACTTTAGAAATGATGAGCAGAGAACTTACATGGTGTGAATAAGTTTTGCCCCTTTTTGGTTAGCTTTATCCTTTAATAAGGTGTAGTATGCAAGTGGTCTGACTCTCTTATATCATCTGTAACTCTTTCAGTGCGGTAAAAGAAATGAAGAAATCTTAGAAAAATGAAACAGACACAGATAAGTGAAGCAAGTATTAACAATCAAGAGCCATTCATCAACCTTTATTATAAAAACCACTAAAGAGAAGGCTTGGCCTTTTTTTTTCCTTCCTCTTTCTCTTCTAATCCCCGCATCAGTTTTTTCTTGGTGTGTCTCTTTTTTTCTTTATGTTTTCAGCAATAGAGAAACATTGAACTGCTGTTTCTCAGCTGGTGCAACAGATTTTCTCAATTTCTTTTTGTTATGAAGGGTGGACACAAGTTAGTGGAGAGAATGGAAGATAGTGTGTTTGTATCTCTATGTGTGTAGATGGTTATGTATGTGAACATAGTGTTGATTGGAGTGGAGAGTGACTTTAATGGGGGAAAGATGGATTACCACTACCATTCCCTATTCCTTATATATACTGACAAAATGTGTCACAGAATGAAAAAAAAAAAAAACCGAACAAGAAAACATAGTTTTTAATATTTCCAGTATATCTGAAGCAATAAGACACCTTTCAACTTATAAAAATTTGACTTTTGGGGTTTGGGGAGAACACCTGTTTATCAGCCCATCTGGGTTTGGAATCAGTTGAGAAAAAGATATAGACACAGACAAATAGGACCTCAAAACATCATACTCATGAAATCTGGGTTGAAAGATGCCTTTGGGTGCAGTGTGCCTCCTGATTCTTCAGCTGAATTAAATGTATCTAGCTAGTCGCTAGCACAGCAGGCCTTTCCTGTGGAGGTGGGGGGCAGAGGGGTGCAGAGGAAATGACCTGCGTATTAGAAAAGTAGAACAGACTGTATCTTCTCTGCTGTTTGGCAGCAATGTCTGTCACCAGAATTTTATCCCCTCAACTGGGGATGGATAAGGGGGAAAAGAGAAGCTAGGAGTGTCCCTCTGCCCTGCCCTTCCCCTGAAACGTGAAACGGACAGAATGAATGACTCTCTCTCTCAACACTGCCGTGTAAATCTCATTCATACAGTCCAGCTCTACCTCCAGAATTCAAGAAAAAGAATTGTCCTCTTTCAGGTGTGGGTGCTTGAACACATTTAGTTTGTTTTGCAAAGAAACCTTTAGTGTTGCTTTAAATTTAAGAACTTTGACTGTCTTGGGGGGTGGGGGATAGGAAAAAGGGGTGGACGAGGGAGGGAGAGAGAGAGAGAGAGAGAGACTCTTTGGTTTGAAAAGGTGATGGTGAGGAATCTAGTCCTGCATATTTATTTGTATTGGGACCTCAACTTTCCCAGTCCCCTGATGGTGGATTAGAAGGGACAAAGGATTGGGCATGAGAAGGAGGACAGAGTATGGCACATTTTTAGTCTATTTATGTACCTTTTCATTGTGTTTTCCCCTTCAGATTTAATAAAGTGGTATTTCTCTTTGTAGGCTAACGAGTAGAAGCCCATTTGATCTGTAATGCTGTTTTAAGATAATTCTGTGTATTTGTAACAATATTTAAAATTTTTCATTGCAGATGTATATGCCATTTAGCTACATTATAAATAGTTTTTGTGGCAAGGGATAACCTGAAAACCCAATCCAAAATTTCTTAGTGGCATAAGAAATTAATGTGAAACATTATCTGATGGCCTTTCTTTGCAATTGGATACCTGTGGGTTCGTATTTCTTTTATGGAAATCTCTTATAATAACCAAAGTTACTGGATATGTAAATATAAGGTATTTAGCTTTGGTTTGTTTTTATGACTTAATGAGAGTTTAAACTTCATTCTGAACTTATCATCATTGTAATATTGTGCTATAATACATATTGGAACCACACTTTTTATTGTGGAGGCCATCTATTTGTTTTTTGCTTTTTTCCTTTGTATCCCTGCCAGTCATAGCAAGATTCTTCAGAAACTACATCCATTGAAAGACCTACTGTTGTTTGATTTAAGTAGTTAGTATTCCTTGATTTTAACTTTGGAAGTCCAAAATATTCTTGTAAATTAATTTTGCACATAAACACATACATACATGCATAACTTTTTTTTTAACGATGCAGAATAATTTCTAAGAGTCTTTACTCAAAAATTTGTGTATATTTGGCATTTTGGCTACGATTTTATTTATTTATTTATTTATTTATTTATTTATAGCTGCATTGGGTCTTCATTGCTGTGCGCGGTCTTTCTCTAGTTGCAGCGAGCGGGGGCTACTCTTTGTTGCGGTGTGCGGGCTTCTCATTGCGGTGGCTTTTCTTGTTGCGGAGCACGGGCTCTAGGCACTTGGGCTTCAGTAATTGTGGCATGTGGGCTCAGTAGTTGTGGCTTGCAGGCTCTAGAGCACAGGCTCAGTAGTTGTGGTGCACGGGCTTAGTTGCTCCGCGGCATGTGAGATCTCCCCGGACCAGGGCTCAAACCTGTGTCCCCTGCATTGGCAGGCGGATTCTTAACCGCTGCGCCACCAGGGAAGCCCCTTGGTTGTGATTTTTAAAGAGTTCTGTTCTGTAACTTATAGAGGTATAATATACAGTATTGATATGTATAGCCTCTAGTTTTTCAAATGAGAATGTGTTTGGTAGTGATTACAGTATCTAATATACTACCTATGAGTGTCTTACTATCCTGCTCACCCCTAAAAGGTAGCAACTGTCCTGAATTCCCTTGGTGTTTTAAGGAATAATTTTTGCCACATTATTTTTGTTATTACTTTATTGTTTTTGAGCTTTATAAAAATGATATACTGTGTGAACTCTGCATCTTGTCCCGTCCCCCACCCCCACCGCCCGGCCCTTGTTTTTAAACTCAGCATTGTTTTTAAGATTCGTCTATGTTGATGGATTTAGCTTTGGTTCATTTTCACTGTGGAATAATATTACATTTACTAATACAGCACAACTTAAGTTTTCTATTCTTCTGTCAGTGGGTCTTTGAATTGTTAAAAGGTTTTTGCTCTTTTGAACAGTGTTGCCTTGAATGTTCTTTTATATGTCTTCTAGTGCACTGTCCAGAACTTTCTGTAGAGTCTGTAGCTAGAAGTATAATCCTAGATTGTAGTGTAGTGTATGCAACTGGAACAAATGTGATTACATCAACGTAAATTCCTCGCAGTGTTCCTTTCCATCTAAATTTGGTATTATCAGATTTCTTAGTTTTTGCCAGTCCAGTGTACATAAAATGTTATTCTGGTTTTGGTTTGTGAGCTCACTTATTACCAATGAGGCTCAATATCTTTCGATAAGTTTCTTTATTTGTTGTTTGTTTTCCCTCTTTGTGCAATAGCTTTTTTCTGTTTTTCTATTAGTTTGTCTTTTATGAAAATGATTAGTTGGAGTTCTTTATATTTTCAGTATACCAATCGTTTGTCATTTATGTGTTTTGGAGTTTCTCCTCCAAATTTGTATACTTTCTCTATAGTGCCTTTGAACAGAAGTCCTTAATTTTAATGTTGGTGATTTTTATCCAGTTTTTAAAAATGATTAGTGCTTTTTGGTCTTGCTTTTAGATTCTTCTCTACTGTGAGATTATAAAAATATTCTCCTGTATTTCTAAAACTTCTAGATGTTTGCTATAACTATTTAATCCATTGAAAACTGACTCTTATGTGTGGTAGGTGGTAGGGATCCAGTTTCCTTTTCCCCACATTGGTAGCCAAAGGTCCCAGCACCACTTATTAAATGATCTATCCTTTGCTCACTGATCTGCATTACTGCCTGTTTCCATTTATGCTTGGGTGTGTTTCTGAGTTGTGTATTCTTTTTTCCATTGATCAGTTTCTTTATCCCTGGGCCAATACCATGCTATCTTAAAAATGATAGTCTTAATAAATTTGAATATCTGGTAGGGTAAGTCAGCCTTACCCTTTTCTTCTTCAAAGTATCTTGGCTATTTTTGGCCATTTAGTCTTTAATATAAATTTTAAAATTGTTTTTTCAAGTTCTTCAAATACCTTGTTGGACTTATGATGGGGATTGCATGGAATCTATAGATAAATTTGGGGAGAATTGATAGTTTTATGATAGCATCTTCCTTTCTATAAATATAAGCTGTCTATTTGATTAGGTCTTTTAAAAATGTGTTTCAGGATGATTGTATCTTTTCTCCCTAACGGTCTTAGAAAACTTCAGTTAGACTTATTCCCAGATACTTTATATCTTGTTGCTATTGTATCTCCTTGGACTTTTTCATTCCTAGCTGTTGTTGATGGATACAAAGTCAAAATTGGTTTGTTTTTTTTAAATTGAAGTTTGGTTGATTTACAGTGCTGTGCCAATCTCTGCTGTACAGCACAGTAACTCAGTTGTACACATAGAGACGTTCTTATTTTTAACATTCTTTGCCATTATGGTTTATCCCAGGAGATTAGATATAGTTCCCTGCGCTATACAGTAGGACCTTGTTGTTTATCCATTCTAAATGTAATAGTTTGCATCTACCAACGCCAAATTCCCAGTCCATCCCTCTCCCTCCCCTCCTCCCCTTTGGCAACCTCAAGTCTGTTCTCCGTGTCTGTGAGTCTGTTTCATAGATAGGTTCATTTGTGCCATATTTTAGATTCCACACATAAGTGATATCATATGGTATTTGTCTTTCTCTTTCTGACTGACTTCACTGAGTATGATAATCTCTAGCTGCGTCCATTGGGTTTTGTTTTTTGATCTTACAGCTAACAATTTGCTAAACTAATTTGATGGTAGATTCTTGAGTCTTTAATACAAACTTTCATGTTTTCGTGAATGATGATTTTTGCTCTTCTTTTCCAATCCTTATACCTTTTATTTCTCTTTCTTGCTTATTGCACTAAGATTTTCAGGACAGTGTTGAATAGAAGTGGGGATAGTGGCATCCTTGTCTTATTCCTGATTTCAAAAGAATATGTTTCTGGCATTTTATTAAGAATGACATTTACTGTAGGTTTTTAGTAGGTGTCCTTTATTAAGTTAAGGAAGTTCTAGGTCTTTTACAAAAGTTTCTATCATGAATGAAATATTTAATTTTACCATTTTTTTTCAGCTGCATTTATTGAGGTTATCATACAGTTTTTCCTCTCTTTTCTGTTTATGTATTGAAGAACATTTAAGACCTTGTAATGTTTGACTACCTTTGCATTCCTGAGGCAAATCCAACCTAGTCATGATGTATTTATCTGTGTTATACAAGATTATATTTAGTTTGCCAATATTTTGTTTAGGACTTTTGTTTCTATGTTCATGAGTTAGATTATTCTGTAATTTTACTCTCTTAAGCTATTCTTGTCTGTGTTTGCCATTGGCTTTACAAATTTAA
This sequence comes from Balaenoptera physalus, assembly GCF_965194825.1. Taxonomy (NCBI): domain Eukaryota; kingdom Metazoa; phylum Chordata; class Mammalia; order Artiodactyla; family Balaenopteridae; genus Balaenoptera; species Balaenoptera physalus. Next base: position 55,665,043 of record NC_138893.1, on the reverse strand, counting down.
TTAAGGATTGTTCTCTCTTATTCACTAAAATATTTTATACAATATTGGTGCAATATCTATCTTAAAAATTTGGTAGAACTTTCATGTAAAGCTTTTCATGCCTGATTTTTTGGGGGGGAGGTAGGGGGTTTTAACTATTGTTTCAGTTTTTCAAATAGTTTGGGACTACTGATATTTTCTATTTCTTCTGAGTCTGTTTTGGTAAGTCATATTTTTCCATACACCTGTCCATTTTATCAGAATGTTCTAAATTATTGGCAAAGAGTTGTTCATAGTATTCTCTTGCCTTTAAAATTTTTACTGTAGGGCTTCCCTTGTGGCACAGGGGTTGGGAATCCGCCTGCCAATGCAGGGGACACAGGTTCGAGCCCTGGTCCGGGAAGATCCCACATGCCGCAGAGCAACTAAGCCCGTGCACCACAACTACTGAGCCTGCACTCTAGAGCCTGTGAGCCACAACTACTGAGCCCGCATGCTGCAACTGCTGAAGCCCGTGTGCCTAGAGCCCGTGCTCTGCAACAAGAGAAGCCACCACAATGAGAAGCCTGCGCACCGCAACGAAGAGTAGCCCCCGCTTGCCACAACTAGAGAAATCCCGCGCACAGCAATGAAGACCCAACACAGCCAAAAAAAAAAAAAAACAATTTTTTTTTTTTTTTTTTACTGTATCTGATTTTATACCTTTTTCTTTGTTCCTAATTTATTTCTGTTGTCTTTTTTGGGCTAAATCTCCTGGAAATTTTGTCTTTTTTACTGAACTTGACAGAAGACCAACTTTTGGCAGTGTTAATACTCTGTTTGATTGTTAGTCTAATAGTCTTTTAATTAGTAGCTTTGTAGGAGTATAGTTTACATACCATAAAATTCACCCATTAAGTGTACAATTCAGTATTTATCATTGAATTTTTACAGTCGTGCAGCTATCACCACAGTACAACAGTGTAGTTGTAGAACATTTCCATCACACCAAAGAGATCCTTTGTGTCCATTTGCAGTCAATTCCCATTCTCATCCCCACTGATCTACTTTCTGTCTCTATAGATTAACCATTTCTGCACAGTTCATATAAATAGAATTATACAGCATACAGTCTTATACATCTGAATTCTTTCATTGAGCACAATATTTTTGAGTTCATCCACGTTGTAGCATGTACCAGTCGTCCCGTTCCTTTTTATTGCCGAATAGTGTTTCATTACCTGGATATATCACATTTTGTTTATACATTCAGTAGTTAATGGACATTAGCTTGTCTTCACATTTTGGCTATTATGAATAATGCTGCAGTTAACATTCCTGTGCAAGCCTTTGTGCGGATTTATGTTTTCATTTCTCTTGGATAGATACCTAGGAGTGGAATTGTTTGGTTGTATGGTAAATTTATGTTTAACTTAAAAAAAAAACAAAACCCTGCCAAATTGTTTTCCAAAATGGCTGCACCATTTAACATTCTCACCAGCAGAGTATAAGGGTTGTTTTTCTTCGTACTTCATATTGTCTGTGTTTTTTTATTATAGCTATTTTTGAGGTGTGAAGTGGTATCTCGTGGTTTTGATTTGCATTTCCCTGATGACTAATGATGTTGAACAACTTTTCATGTGACTTACTAGCTTTTAAATTATCTTCTTTGGTAAACTGTCTATTCAGATCTCTTTCCATTTTTTAACTGGGTTGTTTGTCTTATGGAGCTGTAAGAGTTCTTTATACTGTCTGGACAGAAGTTTTTTCTCAGATATATGTGGTGCAAATATTTTCTCTCAATCTTTGGCTTATCTTCTTACTTTCTTAATGATGCCTTTTTAAATTGTAAAATATACAACTTATCATTTTAACCATATTTTAATGTACAACTGTGCAATTCAGTGGCATTAAGTACACTCACAGTGTGTACATCTATGACCATTATCCATTTCCAGAACTATTCATCATCCCACACAGATACCCATTGAGCAAGAACTCCTCATTCTCCCTTTTTTCCCAGCCCCTGGTAACTTCTATTCTACTTTCTCTTGCTCTGAATTTGCCTATTCTAGATATACTACATAAGTGGAATTATATAATATTAGTTCCTTTTTATCTGGCTTATTTCATTTAGTGCAATGTTTTCAAGGTTCATTCATACATGTATCAGAACTTCATTTCTTTTTATGGCTGAATAATATTCTATTGTATGCTGTATTATTTTGCTGGGGCTGCCATAACAACATACAGAGATTGGGTGGCTTAAACAACAGAAATTTTATTTCTTACAGTTCTGGAGGCTGAAAGTCTAAGATCAAAGTGTCTGGAGGTTTAGTTTTCTCTGAGGCCTTCCTGCTAAGTTGTGAATGGCTGCCTTCTCTCTGTGTCCTCACATGACCTTGTTTTGTTTGCTGTACCTCCCTGGTGTTTCTTCCTCTTTTTTACGTACACCAATCAGATTGGAAGAGGCTACCCATATGATCTCATTAAAACTTAATTACTGGGCTTCCCTGGTGGTGCAATGGTTAAGAAGCCACCTGCCAACGCAGGAGACACGGGTTCGAGCCCTGGTCCAGGAAGATCCCACATGCAGCGGAGCAGCTAAGCCCGTGGGCCACAACTACTGAGCCTGTGCTCTAGAGCCCACGAGCCGCAACTACTGAAGCCTGTGTGCCTAGAGCCTGTGCTCTGCAACAAGAGAAGCCACTGCAATGAGAAGCCCACGCACCGCAACAAAGAGTAGCCCCCGCTCGCCGCAACTAGAGAAAACCCACGCACAGCAACGAAGACCCAACGCAGCCAAAAATAAATAAAATAAAATAAATTAATTAAAAAAATAATAATAGAATAAAACTTAATTACTTCTTTAAAGGCCATATCTCAAAATGCAGTCACCTTCTAAAGAACTGAGAGTTAAGAGTTTCAACATATGAATTTTGGGGAGACAGAATTCAGTCCATAACATAAGTATATGCCACATTTTGTTTATTCAGTTATCTGTTGATGGGCACTTGGGTTATTTTCACTTTTTGTCTACTGTGAATAATGCAGCAATGGACATGGGTGTACATGTTTTTGTTTGAACACCTGTTTTCAGTTCTTTTGGGTCTATACCTAGTAGTAGAATTGCTGGGTCATGTAGAAATTCTGTGTTTAACATTTTGAGCAACTGCGGAAATGTTTTCCATAGTGGCTGCACCGTTTTATATGCCCACCAGGGGTTCCGTTTTCCTGAATCCTTGCAGCACCTTTTTTTTTTTTTGCTGCACCATGCGGCATGGGGGATCTTAGTTCCCCAACCAGAGATTGAACCCGTGCCCCCTCCAGTGGAGTCTTAACCACTGGACTGCCAGGGAAGTCCCTAATTGTGGTTTTGATTTGCATTTTCCTAATGACTGATAAATACACTCAATAGAGTATTTTTTCAAGTGTGTTTAATGGCCATTTATAGATTTTCTTTGGAGAAATGTCTATTCAAGTCCTTTGCCCATTTTTTAATTGGATTTTCTTCTTTTTTAAGTTGTAAGAGCTCTTTGGATATTCTGGATACTAGACCCTTATCCAGTATATGATTTGCAATTATTTTCTCCTGTTCTGTGAGTTGTCTTTTCACTCTCTTATGGTGTCCTCTGATGCACAAAATTTTTAATTTTAATGAAGTCCAATTTATTTTTTTCTTTTGTTGCCTGTGCTTTTGGTACCATGCTTAAATAAGAAATCATTGCTGAATCCAAGGTAATGAGGAGTTGCCTATACATTTTCTTCTAAGAATTTTACAGTTTTGGCACTTAAATTTAGTTCTTTGATACATTTTGAGATAATTTTTGTTTATAAGGTAAGGATCCAACTTCATTCTTTTGCATGTGGATGTCCAGTTTTCTCAGCACCATTTCTTCGAAGACTGTCCTTTCCCCATTAAATTGCCTTGGCACCCTTGTTGACAATCAGTTGACCACATTTGTGAGAGTTTATTTCTGTGTTATTTTATTCCGTTATTCTGTATGTCTGTCCTTTTGCCAGTACCACAAGGTTTTGATTACTGTAGCTTTGTAGTAAGTTTTGAAATCAAGAAATGTGAGTACTCCAAATTTGTGTTCCTTTTAAAGATTGTTTTGACTATTTGAGATCCATTGATATTCTTTATAAATTTTAGGATGGGTTTTTCTATGTTTGCAAAAAATGCTATTGGGATTTTGATAGGTATTATACTGAATCTGTATATTGCTTTGAGTAGTAGTGTCAGCTTAACAATATAAAGTCTTCCAGTCTATGAACATGGGATGCTTTCCATTTTTTTAGGTCTTGTTCAATTTCTTTTTAAAGGGTTTTATAGTTTCTGGTGTACAGATCTTTCACTTCCTTGGTTAAATTTAATACTAAGTATTTTATTCTTTTTGATGCTATTGTAAAAGGAATTGTTTTCTTATTTTCTTTTTTGGGTTGTTCATGCTAGTGTATAGAAACACAACCCTATCTTGTGTGTTTCTGCAGCCTTGCTGAATTCACAAATTAGCTCTTAACAGTTTTTTGATGTGAATTCTTTAAGATTTTCTACATATAAGATCATGTCATCTGTGAAAAGAGATAACTTTACATCTTCCTTTCCAATTCGGTTGCCTTTTATTCTTTTTTTGCATGATTGCTCTATTATTATGTTGAGTAGAATTGGCAAAAGTGGACATCCCTGCCTTGTTCTTGATCTTAGGGGAAAAGCTTTCAGTCCTTCATCACTGTGTATGATGATAGCTATAGATTTTTCATATATGGTCTTCAGCATGTTGAGGAAGTTCCCTCCTATTCCTGGTTTATTGAGTGTTTTTGTCATGAAAGAGTGTCAGATTTTGTCAAATGTTTTTTCTACGTCAATGGAGATGATCATATGGTTTTACCCATTATTCTATTACTATGATGAATTACCTTGATTAATTTTAATATGTTGAGCTACCCTTGCATTCTGGGGATAAGTCCCACTTGGTCATGGTGTATAATCCTTATAATAGCTGCTGAATTCTGTATGTTGGTATTTGGTGAGGATTTTTGAGGAATTTGTTCTGTAGTTTTCTTTTTTCTAGTGTCTTTGTATGGCTTTGTATCAGGGTGATGCTGACCTCATAGAATGAGTTAGGAAGTGTTCTCTGCTCTTTAGTTTTTTTGGGGGGGGGTTTTTGTTTCTGTTTTTGTTTTTTTTTTGGAGGGATTCCCTTAAAGTTAACGAGAAAATGAGTCCACTTTTACCATACTGTTTTCAGATCGTACTGAAGGTATTAGCTAGCACAATGACAACATTAGATTGAAAGACTTGTAAAGAGTAAAACCTTTTATTTGCAGGTAATATGACTATGTTCCCGTATAATCCATGAGAATAAATGGAAAGTAAGATAATTCAATAAAGTAATAGGATATAAAGTTAAAATACAAAAGTTAATAGCTATTATATGTACAGCAACCATTAGTAGATAATATGGAAGAGAAAGTACCATTTTTCAATATCAATAGAAATAAAATACTAGAAATAAACATAGCAAGAATATACAGGGCTTCCCTGGTGGCGCAGTGGTTAAGAATCCACCTGCCAATGCAGGGGACATAGGTTCAAGCCCTGATCCGGGAAGATCCCACCTGCCGCGGAGCAACTAAGCCCGTGAGCCACAACTACTGAGCCTGCAGTCTAGAGCCCGCGAGCCACAACTACTGAGCCCTTGTGCCTAGAGCCTGTGCTCCACAACAAGAGAAGCCACCGCAATGAGAAGCCCGCACACCGCAATGAAGAGTAGCTCCTGCTCCCGCAGCAATAGAAAAGCCCATGGGCAGCAACGAAGATCCAACGCAGCCAAAATAATAAAATAAGTTTAAAAAAAAAAAGAATATACAAAAGATGAGTGGGAAAAACATTAAAACAATCTTGAAGGAGCTGTCGGGGAGGAAGAAATTTTCCTCTACCTTTCTGAATTCCTTTGGCTGATCTAAGAATTAAATTGACATATGAGATTAACAGAAAATCAAACAAAAATTTAATAATATGTATACATGGGAGAGACCCAGGAAAACTGAGTAACTCCTCTCCTCTTCAGTTTTTTAGAAGAGTTTGAGAAAAATTGGTATTCTTCTTTCAGTATTTGTTAGATTTCACCAGTGAAGCCATCTGGTCCTTAGCTTTTCTTTGTTAGGAGGTTTTTGATTGTTGAGTCAATCTCCTTAAGTCCATTTAGATTTTCTGTTTCTTGAGTCAGTTTTGGTAGTATGTGTATATTTCTAGGAATTTTTCCATTTCACCTAAGTTATTTGATTTGTTTGTGAACAGTTGTTCATAGTATTCATATATACTACTTATTCGTAGTAATGTCCCACTTTCATTTCTGCTTTTAGCAATTTGAATCTTCTCTTTTTTTCTCAGTCAGTCTAGCTAAAAGTTTGTCAACTTTGTTGATCTTTGCAAAGAACTTGCTTAAAATTTTTTCCTATTGTTTTTCAATTCTCTATTTCATTTTATCCACTCTGAACCTCATTATTTCCTTCCTTCTGCTAGCTTTAAGTTTAGTTTGCTCTTCTTTTTCTAGTTTTTTTCAGGGGTGCAGTTAGATTATTGATATGAGGTATGGTTCTTTTTAAATGTAGGTGTTCACAGCTATAAAATTTCCTCTTAACATTGCCTTTGCTGTATCTTGTAAGTTTTGCTATGTTGTATTTCCATTTCAGTTCATCTCAGGTGTTTTCTAATTTATGATTTCTTCATTGACCTATTGGTTATTTAAGACTGTGTTGTTTAGGGACTTCCCTGGCAGTCCACTGGTTAAGACTCTGCCTTCCAATGCAGGAGGCGTGGGTTTGATTCCCTGGTCGGGGAACTAAGATCCCACATGCTGCAGCGTGTGGCCAAAATCTGGGGAAAAAAAAAAAAAAGACTATGTTGTTTCATTTCCACATATTTGTGAATTTTCCAGTTTTCTTCCTGTTATTGATTTATAGTTTCATTTTATTCTGGTTGGAAAAGATACTGTGATTTTAATTTTTTAAAACTTACTATAGGGCTTCCCTGGTGGCGCAGTGGTTGAGAGTCTGCCTGCCGATGCGGGGGGCGCAGGTTCGAGCCCTGGTCTGGGAAGATCCCACATGCCGCGGAGCAACTGGGCCCATGAGCCACAACGACTGAGCCTGCGCGTCTGGAGCCTGTGCTCCGCAACAAGAGAGGCCGTGATAGTGAGGGGCCCGCGCACCGCGATGGGGGGTGGCCCCTGCTTGCCGCAGCTGGAGGAAGCCCTCGCGCAGAAACGAAGACCCAGCACAGCCATAAATAAATATAAATAAATAAGTAAATAAAAATTAAAAAAAAAACCTGACTATAGTATTTGTGCATTAACATATAGTTCATCCTGGAAAATATTCCATGTGTCCTTGAGAATGTGTATTTTATTGTTGTTGAGTGGGATGCTCTGTGTATACCTGTTAGGCCTAATTGATTTATAATGTTTAAGTCTTCTATTTCCTTTTTGGTCTGTCTGGTTGTTTTATTATTGAAAGTAGGGTACTGAAGTCTCCAGTTATTATTGTAGAACTGTCTGTTTCTTCCTTCAGTATCGTCAATTTTTCTTCATATATTTTGGAGCTCTGTTGTTAGGTGTGCATATATTTATAATAGCTGCATCTTCTTACTGGATTAAACTTTTCTTCCCCCAGCATATAATGTTCTCTTTTGCCTCTTGTAACCTTTTTGACTTAACATCTATTTTGTATGACAATAATATAGCCACTCCAGCTCTCTTCTGGTTACTATTTGCTTTCAATATAATTTTCCATCCTTTTACTTTCAACCTCTTTGTATTTTTTTATCCAAAATGAATCTCTTGTACAAGACACCATATAGTGTTTTTAATCCAGTCTGCCAGTCACTCTCCTTTTAATAGGAGAGTTTAATCAATTTATATTTAAATTCATTGTTGATGAGAAAGGATTTACTTCTGCCATTTAGCTCTTTGTTTTCTGTATGTCTTATACGGTTTTATGTTCCTCAATTTCTCCATTATCACTTTTTGTATTTAGTTGAGTTTTTAATTTTTTAATATATTTATTTATTTATTTATTTATTTTATTTTTGGCTGTGTTGGGTCTTCGTTGCTGTGCTCAGGCTTCCTCTAGTTGTGGCGAGAGGGGCTACTCTGTTGCGGTGCACGGGCTTCTCATTGCGGTAGCTTCTCTTGTTGCAGAGCACAGGCTCTAGGCACGTGGGCTTCAGTAGTTGTGGCTCGTGGGCTCTAGAGCACAGGCTCAGTAGTTGTGTCACAGGGGCTTAGTTGCTCCGCGGCATGTGGGATCTTCCTGGACCAGAGCTCAAACCCATGTCCCCTTCATTGGCAGGCAGATTCTTAACCACTGCGCCCACCAGGGAAGCCCTAGTTGAGTTTTTTTAGTATACCATTTTGATTCCCTTCTTTTATGTATATTTTGAAGTTACTAGTGGTAACTTTAGGGGTTACAATTAACATGTTAAACTTAAGACAACCTAGTTTGAATAATACCAAATTCATTTCATTAGCATATAAGCTAGTTTCATTAGTGTACAAACACTAAGCTACTGTACATCTCTGTTCCTTCTTTTTTATATTGTTATTGTCAGAGATTACATGTTTATACATTGTGTGCCCAACAACATAAATTTGTAAAGGTTATTTTATTCATTTACCTCTTAAATCACATAGGAAAAATGTGGAGTTACAGACAAAAAAGTACAATAATACTGGTTTTGACATTTACCTATGTAGTTAATTTTACCAATGTTATTTCTTCTTATGGCTTTGAGTTACTTTTCATTTCACTCTGAAGAACTCCTAACATTTCTTGTAGGGCAGATCTGTTAGGAATGAGCTCCCTTAACTTTTGTTTATCTAGAAATATCTTCATTTCTCCTTCATTCTTGAAGGATAGATTTGCTGCCTGTAGAATTCTCAGTTGATAGTTTTTTTCCTTTCAGAACTTTATGTCAGCCTGACACCTTCTGGCTCCCATGGTGTCTGATGAGAAATTGGGTGTTAATCTTATTGAGGATACCTTGTTTTTGATAGTCGCTTCTCTCTTGATGCTTTCAAAATTCTCCCTTTGTCTTTTGACAGTTTGACCATAATGTGTCTCAGTGTATAGCTCCTTGAGTTTATTCTGCTTGGAGTTTGTTGAGCTTCTTGGTTGTGTAGATTTGTATCTTTCATCATATTTGAGAAGTTTTTAGCCATTATTTCTTCAAAACTTTTTCTGCTCCTTTGTTTTTCTCTTTTGCTTCTGGGACTCTTATAGTACATGACTCTGCTCATTTTTATTCATTCTTTTTTCTTTGTGCTCCTGAATTCAATTAAGAATAATTGATAAGTTCAATAAGTTCAGTTGTCTTATCTTCATGTTTGCTGATCTTTTCTTCTGCTTGCTGTAATCTGATGTTGAACTCCTATAGTGAATTTTTAATTTTATTCTACTTTTCAGCTCCAGAATTTGTTTGGTTCCTTTGTATAATTGTCTCTTTAATGATATTCTCATTTTATTCTACATTTCCCTCCTTGATTTCCTTTAGTTCTTTGTCCATGGTTTCCTTCAGCTCATCAAGAATATTTATGACAGCTGATTTAACATCTTAGACTAGTAATCTCATTGTCTCAGCTTCCTCGGGAATGGTTTTTGCCAAATTCTTTTTCCTGTGAATTGCCCATACTTTGCTGTTTCTTACTATGTATTGTAATTTTTTTTGTTGAGACCTAGACATTCTAAGTATTATAATGTGGTAACTACGTAAATCTGTTCTCTCACTTCTCAGTGATTGCTGATTTTTGCTCATTAAGGGCTGGAGTCATCTGTTTGTGTTATTTCCAAACTGTTTTTGCAAAGTGTGTAATCCTTTTTGTGTGTGGTTGCAAGTTTCTGTTCTGTTATTGCTGCAGTTAGCTGGTGACCTGACAAAGATTTCCTTAAATGTCTGGATCAAAAAAAGGGACAAGAAGAGTTCTCTTTTAATATTCTGATAGATACCACCAATGGAAGCTGCTGCTGCCTGTTCCAGAAACTTGCTCCTGGAGCCAGTGGGCTGCTATCCCCACTGCTACAGGAGGGAGGAGCTGAGGAATGGGGGATGGTAGTTGGTTCACACATGCTGTTCACTTAGGAAAGATCAACAGCCTCTCCTTTCACGCACTCTCTTGGTGGTTGTAAGTGTCTGATAAGGTTCTGTAGCTCTAAAATGGTTGATTCCAATTGCTATTTCTGTCTCAGTTTTTACTTTGGTGGAGGGACTGAATTCTAGATCTTTCTACTGCTTTATTTTGCATCAGTGGTATCTTTTGATGTGCGAATGTTTAGGTTTAAGCTCGATGTCACATTCAAGAATTCTTTGCATAAACCATGGTGACAAAGTTTTTCTCCTGTGTTTAGCATGGTTGGATGGCAAAGCTTTGGTGTGTAGGCAGGCCATATAGAGGCTTGTGGAGGAAGCATGGCTTGATGAGAACCGTCTGGGGAGTACAAATGAGCTGTGTGGGGCTTACAGAGGGAATTGGTGCATCAGTGCTGGCAGGAAGCCTTTGGGTGCCAGTTTACATGTTAATAAGACTGCAGGAAAGCCATCTGCAGGTTGAGTTGCTGAGGCTGTAAGTTTGCTCAGGGACTTAATGTTCTGGGCACGTGACTGAGCAGAATTCTACTGGATATCCTCATACCCAAACCACTAACCCACTCTGCATCAGCTGGAAGCCACAGGAGAGCAGAGGCCCTTTCTTCTGTGGTGTCCCTTCAGTGCCCTCTATCGAGTAAGCTTAACAGCTTCATGTTTATTTTAAAAGGAGAAATGCTCAAAGGAATTCCATGTTGTCACAGAGCATATATTGCAAGGTGAATATAGAGCTACAAGGCAATAAATTGATGAGCAGCACATAAGATATCAAATAGTGTTTAAATTAATAGGCCATCGTTTGAGGCTTGAAATTTTACTATAAATATACCAGTCCTCAGTATAATCATTATTGAAAACCTCCAACTTAGAGATCTTATAAAATAGAGAATTGAGTCGCTATATGTGGTCTCAGAGATGAAACCTCTGGAGTATCCTAAGCAGAAATTACTCTAAATTGTCATCAGTTCACTTCCATTGCACACCCAAGGAAATGAGAGTGTTTCTTTAATTTATTATTGATTAACCCATATTCTTTTGTAGGAGTCCATTGATACCTTTCTAAACTCGAAGAATAGCCTTAACGTTACGCGTTAAAAGCTTACCCCCTTCTTATCACAATAATGTACTTTTAAGAACAGATATATTTATATGATATTTTGAAAACCTGAGTTATTTGGGCTTTCAAATACTTTGTGACTGTTTGTAACTGTATGTGAAAATTTTAAATTTTCTTAATGAATATTTATATCACAGCTTATATGAAGGCTTTATATTCAGTTAGATTCATTGTACCTTTCTGATTGGTCCATGGTGCCCTGGCATGCTGTATTGATGTATACATATTTTGAATATCATTCCTGCTTACATGTGCAATAGATACTTAATTTGGTTGGTAAGGGAATGGAGATAATAGGTAAAATCCTTGATCCTTGTGCAGATTCTTTTTTTTTTTTTTTTTTAGATTTTCAGTGAGAGATAGTTTCTTACTAGGTTACATATTGACTCTTTTGCAGTCAGCTTTTCTTGTGCATACCTGTCCTAGGAAAAACAATTTGCATATACATATATTATAGGAATAGAGGCTCAGTAGGTACCCTTTTATTTCAAGCAATAACAAATTATTGCTGAGAATAATTAAATAGTATTTTCCCCAAAGATTGTATTACTTAATCCTTTACCTGTTTTATATAAGTTCTCTTTAACTTTTTTGTCCTCAGATTCTTGACTTTTATTGTCAAGTATATGTATAGTCAATTCTAGTACACTTTGTAGCTAACTCAAAGCAAATATTTACATTTTATTTATAGCTGTCATTTTTCTCCCAATTTGTTTATCTCTGTAATATCTCTGTTGATGATTCTTCTAATATTTCTTTATAAGCCAGGTAGTCTTAAGTGAGTCTTGTTAGTCTAATAGTCAGTAGTATAAGTAGTAGAAATAATTTTATTTAAAAGTATTTTGTATTTGTCTTGAGGATAAGCGTACTTTAAAAATTATCATTAAGTAGTTCCCTGGTTACCAGAAACACAATTCATGTAACTTTTCTGTGTTTCAGAAACCTTTTTCCGAAAAGGACAAAGGAACTCAAGTCAGTTGTACATAGTGCTCCTGGTTGGAAATTATTTGGTAAAGTCCCTCCCAGAGAGAATCTTCAGAAAACTTCCAGAATCATTCAGCAGGTAAGTACTAATGTAGCCATGTGGTTTGTCTTGCTTTTCAGATATTCTTTTCTAGATAATTAACCTTATTCTACTTTCATTCCTTTTTTTTTTTAACATGTAAAATTTTGGGACTATAGATATTTGTAGTAACTTTAAATTTTTTTTAAAGCATGACATATTTTCAGTTATCTTTTATAGTTGTGAAAATTCTTTACAGTCATAGAACATTGATTTTGTTTCCTAGTTATTCCTTGGATAGCTTTTTTTTTTTCCTTAGCAAACCATTGTCACCACAGACTTTGACTTCTAGCTGAACATGGTAGCATTTGCCAGAGGCACAGATTTTATGGATAATGGGTAGTTGTGAACTGATAAAGCAGCATAAAGTGAAAACTGAGTAGATTTTGAGGTCGAACTCTTTCCTTGGTCACTTTTCTGGTTTTCTGTCTTAACCAAGGACTTTGTGAGACGGGCGGGTATATAGTCTGTTTCTAGTAATTTAGGAGCCAGTTCTTCTGTTATCTGTTTTAATATGCATATTCTTGAGTTCTTAAGAATTTCAGATCTTGTTTGACTCCTGAGCTTGTGCTTCTCAGTACTAGGAGATAAGTGAGACTGGAATGCAGTGAGACTATATCAGTTTGTAGCATTTTTAATTTTAGAGAAGCTGTTTCTCAGAAGATAAAATAATAAATTTCCTATTTCTCTCCTTCCAGTTGTAATTTATCAAATTTAGCACATCCAGCATTTATAAAAATAATCACATTAAAGCAACAATCATCATTCAAATTGGAAAAACTGCCTTCCTTTAAGTATTTAATAGTGTTCTTTTTATTGCTCGAAAGAAAAACTGTTTTCCCAAGTAAATGAGAACATAATTTTTAGATCTTTAAAAGCATTTGTTATAGTTAATTTTATTTACAAGTAATTAAAATAGTGACCAGTTTATATGTTGCTGAGACTTAAAACTGTAGTGCTGTGATTCCCAAGCTGTGTGCCTAGGGCACCCCATGTGCTGCAGCTAACGCAGGGGGGAACCGTGGCAAACTCAGTGACGCTACACATCTGCTGGATATGGTGCAGACTGATAGCTTGAGGTAGTACACAATTTCAACATTAAATGGCAATATATTATTTTCTGTGGCATCGTATCCTTGTGAATCTGGTTTTTCCAAGTTTGCTATGATAAAAATCAGATACTGTGCAAAAATCAGTGTGGCACAGGAAATGAAGGTGATGGTGTCCAATCTGATTTCAAGGTTTGTGAAATTGTACAGTGCACAAAAGGCACACATGCCCAATTAGTAATTAATTGTGGTTATTTAAGAATGCAGTAAAACGTTTTTCTTTTAATTTATGTGTACTATTTTTTCAAGTGGCTACTAAGTGCTAGGACATAAATCTTTACTTAATTGTTGGACATAGCTACTTAGTAAACAGAATGTTTAAGGATTTCTGTTGGTTTAGGGGGCACCAAGAAAAAATTACTGAGACACTAAGGTTACTGTTAATCCAAGAAAGTTTGGGCATCTTTGCTATCTGGACATCTTAAATTTTAACTCTTTTTTTCGTGAAGTCTTTCAGAAGACCAAGTTTGCCCTCTAGAGGCAAAAACAGTGGTCTTGCTATTGAAGGTTTGTATTCTTGACTTTATGATAGTTTACCTGAAATATACTTGTGCATATACTTTAATATCTTTATGTAAACTAACATTCTGTGATATTTTCTTACCATAGAACTCTAAATAAATTACTAGTGGTTAATTATCTGTTTACCGATATGTCTGTGCCTTTAATCTGCTGTTTTCATTTTGGAAAGCCAAGGCCTCACCTCCTCTCTCCTTTTTATATATATGTTGTTTGAAAATTTGATTAGTGGTCAGGAAAAAACAACTCTTATTTTCATATGGGAAGAAGGAGTGAGTTGAAATGCAGTTTCTATCCTCTGTGCCTTTTCTGACCTTTTACACATGATGATTTCTCCCAGCTGCTTCTTTTAATTTTTGAGTTTTCCATTTGTGTGTAGGTGCTAATGTGTATTTTGGTGCCTTTTTCATGGTTCTGTTTGTTTTTGGGGGGCTGTGATGGATAGCGAAGTCATTGTTCCTCTGACTGTTTTCCATGTTCAAAAATATGTATCTCTTTCACCATGTGATGGAATATGTTTCTGCCTCTCCTTTTCTGCTTTCTCTTTCCCTACTGTTCGTGTCCTTTACTCCCCATTTGTCTCACTTTGCTGTTCTCTTCACTGCAATTGTCATTTTAAAAGTGGGCATGATTTTCTTTTATTGGTAATGGTAAAGTTATAACTTTCTGTCTCTGTTCCCACTTGAAAACATTTTTTTACAGCCCTGATTTCTAAACTCTGTAAAATATTATCAATATAAAACTACATTTGAGATCCTTGACCATCTATCTACTCCTTTCAAATGTGTGTTATATGTTTGGAATCAGAAATTTAAAATGATGTTAAGAGTAAAGCCGTGAAGAGTGTTAAGACACATCTGTCATGTTTTAGGATAAGGTCTTAAGCTATAGAAAATGAAGATAACTAGTATTCCAGTGTAAAACTGCCTGAAACAGTGAGGCAGTGCTAGAAGTACTAAGGAAAAAATAGATTCCTTTGACCTTCCTAAAGATGCCTCACTTGCTTATTGAATGGCAAAACAGTAAAATTTGTTAGAATATTAGAGTAGTAGTAGTATTTTATAGGATAATTATTTTATTAAGCAAATATTCAGAAAGTAGTTGCCATATTCTTAAGGATGAGTATATGTTTGGGGGCCAGAATTTTTTTCTAGTGGAAAGACACCTATAAGATTATAAACCAAACTATAGAGTAAAGTAGTGTTTGACTTACAGTCTTTTTCCTCTATTGTTAATTGCACAAATAACATGATTATGTTCTCTATAAAATATAAAACATTATAGGGTGATATGTCTCATTTTACTTTCCCTTCATATTTTTAGGCCTTTTAAAATTCAATTTTTGTATGGAAAACACAATTATTTTCATGTGTGTATATTTTTACATATATGGTGTTATTTTTTTCCACAAACAAAATGTTACTATATATAAATTTTTTTTGCCTTACTTTTATGTGTTTTGTACCTATGGATTTTCAGAGATACATGAAGTTCAAAAGTGAAAGATACTTGTAGATTAAATATTTTTTAAAGTTTTATTCTTGTAAATTTTATTAAAGGTCTGATCAGTTTTAGTGCTTTCCATGTTAACAGTAAAGAAACATAAAAATCATTTTAGAGTAATAACAAAGTCAGACCGACTCAAGTTTGGCATTTAACTTGACAGTCAATTCCCAAATCACATGAATATTCATAATATTATTTTATGAGGATTATCACATGTGTTCTCTTGCAGGTGTGAAATTCCTGCTTGTGGCCATTTGAACCAGTTGGTGAGCCATGTTAAAAATTGCATCTATTAATTATAAATAGTATTTCAGTTATATTGTAGTTCAGTTGATCTAAGTTTTTGGTTTTTCTAAATTAATAGGCTGAAGTTGGAATACAGCTATGTAGTTTGTCTTATGACCTCCAAACTGCAAGTGAGAATTATTTCAAATGCGCCATGTTATGTATAATTGTAACATGATTGCATACTAGATTGAGTATACTCTATTTATGTCAAACTGACAGTCTTTCAGTAGAAAGTGATTTTTTTGGCACTGTTTTTATATTGGCATCTTTTTCATTATGAGGAAATTAGATTGGAGTACTTAGATGATATTTCATGTTTTTCATCACTCATGTCTTTTTCTGAGTGATGTTTTAGTTGAGTGGTTGAATCACTTTCAGATATCTTTTGGCAGGCAAGGAAAAAAGTTTTAAGGCACTAACTGATTTCTTAATCTGAGCATTTCAAATTGTCTAAAAGTAGGATAGGTCACGCTGCTCAATTAAGCCTTTGATTTTGAAATTGTTAACTTCAGGAACAAGAGCGCTGTGGAAAGGACTAGAATACATGTGCTTTGTGAGCAGTAAATATATAACACTTTGCAAGTGTAGAGCTTAATTTTCTGGTTACTGACTTTATTGGTGTATGTAGCATTAGGATACTTGAAAACAGTTTGTTGGTTTTAGTTATGCTTAAATATGGATACCTTTGGTGTAAAATTTGAGTGAGCACTGCAATAAATGAACTACTTCCTTCATTGTTGTTAAATTGTGGAGGGGCTGGACTAAGTTCAGAATTTGTTTTTGATAAGTCCTTAAAACTGTTACACACTTGCATGTTTTTTCACCTTTATTTACCTAATGTATTGTCACCTTGAATTTATAACAGCTCTGGGCCTGTGCTTCGGGGAGAGGGGAGAAGTATGAGCCTTAAGAAAGAAGGTTAAATTAGGTAAAGAAAACGAAAAGAATAAAGCACTAACCCCTTTAGGAAGAGTGTTCTCACTGTCCACTGAAACTCAAAAGTTCAGTCACTCTGTATACACATCAGGCTATTTTGGCTTTTACATTGTCTTTAAAAGAGAAGCTCCTATTCTATTCTTTCTTCTCTCCAGACCCCATATTTTACTTCAAGAAGCTGTTCAAAGACTCCTGCCACCCTCCGTTTGAACCGATAGACTGATCTTTTCTCACATTCCCTCCTAGTACACCTTCTTTCTGGTGAATCCCTTTAGATACAGAGCTCAAGGCATCAGAATGTGGTAGGATATCATTCTGTGACCATCTTACTCTGTGACCTCGTGTTAGCAAGCTCTAAACCTTTTCTCTAGTAGAACTTGAAGGACAAAATTCTTTAATTGGTCCTAGATTCTTCTCGAAGATTGTCTGGCTTTCATTTCAATGAATGTGTAATTTATTCAACATACATTGACTGTGAATAATACCATAAGCATGGTTCAGGTTCTTGGGAAATACATAAATATAAGTCCTAGCCTTTCAGTTATTCTAGTATAACTGTAGGAAGGAGGGGGAAGGTTCATATGTGGTTTTAATATAGTGTAGTGAGTGCTGTAATACAGTTGTGAACCAAAGTACGAGAGTAGAGATGAAAGAGTGATTAATTCTGCTCAGGATGACATGCAGTTTCTGTGTTATGAAGTATACTAGTAGGAGTTGACCAGGTAGACAAGATGGGGAAAGCCATTCCAGATAGAGAAAATTGAATGAACGAGCAGGAATGCACCAGACTTGTTTAGCTCAATTTTAGGTCAGTATTTCAGGGAAGTAGGGTAGATGGTGAAGGTCATTAGCCACAAGGTTAGAAAGTTGGGTTTTAACCAAAATACTTTTAAATAAGGCACTGAGACATCAAATTCATATACTGGAAAAATTCTGGAAGCATTGTAGAAGTTAAATTAGAAAAGAGTGGGTTTGCAAACAAGGACATTAAGATTTATTGTAGTAGTCTATGATTCTGGTTCTCAAACATAGTGGATTACGTAGGGAAAGTGTTAAAAATACAGATCCCTCAGCTCTTTACTTTGAGTTCTTAATGTCAGTTTTGTGTTTTTCAATTCTTGTGTTGCTGGTTGTTTCTTTTTCAAATCTGCTATATCACTTTTTGCAGTTTACAGTTCCCTGCTGAAATTTCAAGCTTGGCCTTTATCTCCTTAAACATAGTAAGTATAGTTTTTATAGCCTGTGTCTCATAATTCCAATGTCTGGAAATTCTATAGGTCTGTTTATATTGAATATTGATTCTGCTAGTTTTTGTTAGCAGATGCTATTTTATCTCTGTGTGTGCCTGGTTACCTTTGCTTGGGTGCTGGATATAATATTTGAAACATCATATGTAGAAAACAATTTGAAGTACATCTTGGTTACTTCCAAGTTTTATCAACAGTGAATAAAGCTGCTATAAACATCTGTATGTAAGTATTTTTGTGGGTGTAAGTTTTCACTTCTTTTGGGTAAATACCAAGGAGGCTGGTTGCTGAATCATATGGTATTTTAATTTTGTAAGAAACAGCCAATCTGTCTTCCAAAGTGACTGTACCATTTTGCATTCCCACCAGCAATGAATGAGCATTCCTGTTGTTCCACATCTTCACCAGTATTTGGTGTTGTCAGTGTTTCGAATTTTGACCATTCTAATAGGTGTGTAGTGGTATCTGATTGTTTTAATTTGTAATTCTGAATGAACATTAATTAGAACATATTTTCATATGTTTACTTGTCATCTGTATATCTTATTTAGTGAGGTGTCTTTTCTGATCTTTTGCCATTTTTAATTGAATCATTCATTTTCTTATAATAATAAAAACAGAACTCAATAGAGTTTTAAGAGTTCTTTGTATATTTAGTATAACAGTCCTTTACCAGATGTATCTTTTGCAAGTATTTCCTCCCAGTCCATATCTGGTTTTCTCATTCTCTTGACAGTGTCTTTCACAGAGTAGAGGTTTTTAATTTTTATCAAGCCCTGCTTCTCAATTATTTCTTTCATGGATTGTGCCTTTGGTGTTGTATCTAAATAAAGTCATCACCATACCAAAAGTAATCTAGGTTTTCTCCTGTCTTCTATAGTTTTATAGTTTTTTGTTTTACATTTAGGTCTGTAATCCATTTTGAGTTAATATCTGTGAAGAGTGTAAGTTCTATGGCTAGATCCATTTTTTTGCATGTGGATGTCCACTTGCTCCATGCCATTTGTTGAAAAGACTACCTTTGCTCCATTTTATTGCCTCTGCTCCTTTGTCAAAGATCAGTTGACTGTGTTTATGTGGAACTGTTTCTGGGCTGTCTGTTCTGTTCCATTGACTTATTTGTCTAGTCTTTTGTCAACACTGCTCTGTATTGATTACTGTAGCTTTATAGTAAGTCTTGAAGTCGGGTAGTGTCAGTCCTCCAACTTTATTCTTCTTCTTCAATACTGAGTTTGCTATTCTGGGTCTTTTGCCTCTACATATAAACTTTAGACTCACTTTGTCAATATCCACAAAGTTACTTGCTGGGATTTGGATTGGGATTGTGTTAAATTTGTAGATCAAGTTTGGAAGAACTGACATCTTGGTAATACTGACTCTTCCTATCCATGAACATGGACTGTCTCTTCCTTTAGTTAGTTCTTCTTTGGTATCTTTTATCTGAGTTTCGTAATTTTCCTCATGTAGATATTGTATATATTTTGTCAGATTTGTATCTAAGTATTTCATTTTGGGGGATGCTAATGGAAATATTAATGTGTTTTAAATTTGAAATTCCATTTATTTATAGCTGGTATATAGGAAAGCAATTGACTTTCCTAATATCCTGCAACCTTGCTGTAATTGCTTATTAGTTACAGGAATTTTTTTGACTGTTCTTTCAGATTTTCTACACAGACAAGTCATGGCATCTGAAAACAAAAACAGTTTTATTGTTTTCTTTTCCAATCAGTATACCTTGTGTTTCCTTGTCTTGTCTTGTTGCATTAGCTAGGACTTCCCATACAATGTTGACAAGCAGTGGTGGGAGGGGACATCCTTGCCTTGTTCCTGATCGTAGAAAACTTCGAGTTTCTCACCATTAGATATAATATTAGCTATAGGTATTTTGTAGATGTTCTTTATCAAGTTGAGAAGTACCCTTATATTCCTTCTGTAATGAGGGTTTTTGTCAATGAATGAGTTTAATTTTGTCAAATGCTTTTTCTGTATTGATATGATCTTGTGATTTTTCTTTCTTAGCTTATTGATGTGATGGATTACATTAATTGATTGTCAGATGTCGAGCCAGCCTTGCATACATGGGATAAATCCCACTTGGTCATGGTTTATAATCCTTTTTATACATTATTTGATTCGATTTGCAAATATTTCATTGAGGATGTTTGCAGCTATGTTTCTGAGAGGTACTGTTCTGTAGTTTTCTTTTAATGTCTTTGCCTGTTTTAATATTAGGGTAATGCTGGCTTCATTGATTAAATTAGGAAGTATTCTTCTGCTTCTGTCTTCTGGAAGAGATCATAGGGAATTGGTATAATTTCTTCCTTAAATGTTTCTTAAAATTCACTGGTGAAGCCATCTGAGCCAAACTGCTTTCTCTTTTGGAAGGTAATTAATCATCAACACAATTCCTTTCCTTTCCTCCTTCCTTCTTTCCCTTCTTCCTTCCCTCCCTCTCTCCCTCCCTTTCTCCCTTCTTCCTTTCATTTTTTCCAGCTTTATTGGGGGTATAATTGTTGATTCAATTTTTTAAATAGATAACAGGACTGTTCAGATTGTCTCTTTCTTCTGTGAGTTTTAACAGATTGTGTCTTTAAGGAATTTATCCATTTCATCTAAGTTATCAAATTTATGGGCATCTGATTGTTCATAATATTACTTTAACGTACATCAGATCTGTAGTGAGGTCCCCTCTTTCATTTATGATATTTGTAGTTTGTGTCTGCTTTCCTTCTCCCTCTCTCCTTCCCTTCCTCCCTCCATCCTAGAGTTTGTAATATGCATTTACAGCTAATCTAAGCCCACTTTAAAATAACATTTACCACTTCATGTGTAGTGCAAGTACTTTATAATAACAAAATACTCCTAATTCCTTCCTTCCATCCCTTGTGTCTTTGCTGTCATTCATTTCACTTATACATGAGCATGCTCTCACACATACACACACACACACACACACACACACACACACACACAAACATATGTAACTGAATATATCGTTATTATTTTGAACAAACTGTTATCTGTTGGATCAGTTAAGAATAATAAAAATAAAATTTTTATTCCACCTTCATGTATTTCTTTCTGATGCTCTTTCTTTCTAGATGTAGATAAAAGCTTCTGATGTGTCATTTTCCCTCTCTCTGAAGAGCTTCTTATAGTAGATCTGGCAAGGCAGATCTATTGGCAACAAATTCTCTCAATTTTTTGTTTGTTTGGAAAAGTCTTTTTTTCTTCTTTTTTTTTGAAGGATAATTTCATAAGGTACAGAATTTGAGGGTTTTGCCTTTTTTCCCTCAACACTTTAAATATTTCTCTGTACTCTCTCCTTGCTTGTATGATTTCTGAGAAGTTGAATGTAATTGTTATCTTTGCTTTTGTATAGGGAAGGAATTTTTTTCACCTCTGGCTTCTTTCAAGAATGTTTTTTCAATCTTTGATTTTCTGCAGTTTAAATATGATATGCCTACGTATAGTTATTTGGGCATGTTTCCTGCCAAATTTTGTGTTCTGCACTTCATGATCTGTGGTTTGGTGTTGACATTAATGTATCGAAATTCCTGGTTATCATTCCTTCAAATATTGCTTCTACTCCATTTTCTCTCTAGTTGCTCGCTGCAACTAGAGAAAGCCCACACGCAGCAATGAAGACCCAACGCAGCCAAAAATAAATAAAATTAAATCTTTAAAAAAAGAAAGTTCCTTTTCCCCTCCTACTGCTGGAAGCACAAGGAGATTTTTCTCTGACATGCACTGTGAGTACCTGATAGAGTTCCTGGAGGTAAAACTTGCAAAAGTATGTGGTTCTGGGATCTCTTGGAGTCTTAGCGCTCAGACCTGTCAACATTGAGCCTCTCAATTACAGTTCAGGTTTGTCAATTACAGTTCAGGTTTTCCTACCCTGGCATTGATTCCCACAGAGGTTTCTTCATAGGTTTCTGCTCTGATAAGTTGTGATTCTCTATATCCACCTGTCTATTTCTCTAATTTTGGGGCAGCAGTTTGCCCTGTGACCTCATTTCTCTGAGGAATCTAAGAAGAGTTGTTGATTTTTTTAGTTTGTTCAGCTTTTTACTTATTGGAATGGGTTGGCAACTTTTAAGCTTCTTGCATGCTGGAGCAGAAAACAGAAGTTGAAATACTAATACTTTGTTGAGGATTTTTGCTTCCATTTTCATTTGAGATATTGGTCTGTAATTTTCTTTTAATATCTTTGTCTGATTTTGGTATTGGGATAATGCTGAAATCATTGAATGAATTGAGAGTTTTTTCTTCGTCTCCATTCTAAAAGAATTTGTGTAGAATTTGTATTTTTTTTCCTTAAATGTTTGATGAAACTTGGCAGTGAAATTATCTAAGCCAAGATTTCTCATCCTCAGCGCTATTGATATTTTAGGTCTTGTAATTTTTGCTCTTGGGGGCCTTTCCTGTGCAGTGAAGGATTTAGCAGCATCCCTGGCCTCTGCCCAGTAGATGCCAGTAGCATCCCCGCACAGTTGTGGCAACCAAAAATGTCTCTAGATGTTGCCACATATTCCCTGGGGCCAAAGTCTACCCCAATTGAGAATTACTGACATAAACCACGTATGCAGGGGAGACTTCCCTGGTGGTCCAGTGGTTAAGACTCCGCGCTCCTAATGCAGGTGGCCCAATTTCGATCCCTGATCAGGGAAGTAGATCCCGCATGCCACAATGAAGATCCTGAAGATCCCATGTGCTGCAACTGAAAAAAAAAAAAAAAAGATACTGCATGCTACAATGAAGCTCCTGCCTGCCGCAACTAAGACCCGGCGTAGCCAAATAAATAAATAAATATTTTTAAAAAAAACAAGTATGCAGGGGTTTTCGTTGTTATTGTTGAATAGCTTTTTAATTATAAATTTAATATTTTAATTGATATAGGGGTATGACATTTTCTATTTTTTCTTTTTTTTTCCCACATCTTTATTGGAGTATAATTGCTTTACAATGTTGTGTTAGTTTCTGCTATACAACAAAGTGCATCAAATATATGTATACATATATCCCCATATCCCCTCCCTCTTGAGCCTCCTTCCCACCCTCCCTATCCCAGCCCTCTAGGTCGTCACAAAGCGTCGAGTTGATCTGCCTGTGCTATGCAGCAGCTTCCCACTAACCAATCCATTTCACATTTGATAGTGTATATATGTCAATGCTGCTCTCTCACTTCGTCCCAGCTTCCCATTCCCCACCCTGCATCCTCAAGTCTGTTCTCTACATCTGCGTCTTTATTCCTGCCCTGCCACTAGGTTCATCAGTACTGTTTTTTTAGATTCCATATATCTGCGTTAGCATACGGTATTTGTTTTTCTCTTTCTGACTTACTTCACTCTGTATGACAGACTCTAGGTCCATCCACCTCACTACAAGTAACTCAATTTTGTTCCTTTTTATGGCTGGGTAATATTCCATTGTATATATGTGCCACATCTTCTTTATCCACTCATCTGTCGATGGACATTTAGGTTGTTTGCATGTCCTGGCTATTGTAAACTGTGCTACAATGAACATTGTGGTACATGTGTATCTTTTTGAATTATGGTTTTCTCTGGGTATATGCCCAGGAGTGCAATTGCTGGGTCATATGGTAGTTCTATTTTTAGTTTTTTAAGGAACCTCCATAGTGTTCTCCATAGTGGCTGTCAATTTACATTCCCACCAACAGTGCAGGAGGGTTCCCTTTTCTCTACACCCTCTCCAGCATTTATTGTTTCTAGATTTGTTGATGATGGCCATTCTGACCCATGTGAGGTGATACCTCATTGTGGTTTTGATTTGCATTTCTCTAATGTTTAGTGATGTTGAGCATCTTTTCATGTGTTGGCCATCTGTATGTCTTCTTTGGAGAAATGTCTATTTAGGTCTTCTGCCCATTTTTGGATTGGGTTGTCTGTTTTTTGATATTGAGCTGCATGAGCTGCTTGTATATTTTGGAGATTAATCCTTTGTCAGTTGCTTCGTTTGCAAATATTTTCTCCCATTCTGAGGGTAGTCTTTTCATCTTGTTTATGGTTTCCTTTGCTGTGCAAAAGCTTTTAAGTTTCATTAGGTCCCATTTGTTTATTTTTATTTCCATTTCTCTAGGAGGTGGGTCAAAAAAGATCTTGCTGTGATTTATGTCATAGAGTGTTCTGCCTATGTTTTTGTTTTTGTTTTTTAATTTTATTTATTTATTTATTTGTATATTTTTATTTTTGGCTGTGTTGGGTCTTTGTTTCTGTGTGAGGGCTTTCTCCAGTTGCGGCAAGCGGGGGCCACTCTTCATCGCGGTGCGCGGGCCTCTCACTGTCGCGGCCTCTCTTGTTGCAGAGCACAAGCTCCAGACGCGCAGGCTCAGTAGTTGTGGCTCACGGGCCTAGTTGCTCCGCGGCATGTGGGATCTTCCCAGACTAGGGCTCAAACCCGTGTCCCCTGCATTGGCAGGCAGATTCTCAACCACTGCGCCACCAGGGAAGCCCTCTGCCTATGTTTTCCTCCAAGAATTTTATAGGGTCTGGCCTTACATTTAGGTCTTTAACCCATTTTGAGTTTATTTTTGTTTCTATTTTTTCTTGAGTCAGACTTGGTTAACTTATGTCTTTTAAGAGATTTTTACATTTCACCTCTGTTGTTGGACTTATTGGGAAAAAAATTGTTAATAATATTCTCTTTTTATCCTTTTAATGTCTACTGGTTATGTGATAATGGATACAGATTATCTCTCATACATTCCTGATTTTAGTAATTTGTCTTTTTTTCTTGATCAGTTTTGCCAGAAGTTATCAGTTTTACTGATCTTTAAAAACGTGTACCTCTATTGTTTCACTGATTTTTACCTCTTTCTCTGTTTCTGTCGCATTTATTTTTGCTCTTTATTATTTACTTTCCTCTTGGTTCGAATTTGTTTTTTCTAGATTTTTAAGATGGATCATTGATTTTAGACCTTTTATCTTTTTAATATGTGGATTAAGCTATACATTTCCCTCTAACTATGCTTTAGCTGCATTTTACAAGTTTCAGAATTTTCATTTTCATTCGATTCAAAATGTTTTCTCTGTTATTTCTTTTGTCATGATTCTTTGGAAATGTGTTGTTTTAATTTTCAAATATTTTAGAATTTTCCCAGATGTTTCTGTAGATAATTTCTAATTTAATTCCATTATGCTCATACAGTATACATTATGAAATTTTAGTCTTTTTCAATATATTGAGACTTGTTTTATGTCCTAGATATAGCTTGTCTTAGGGAATGTTCCTTGTGTCCTTGAAAAGAATGTGTATGTTCTGCTGATGTTGGGTTAGTGTTGTATAAATGTCAGTTAGGTCATGTTAGATGACAGTGTTGTTCAAGTCTTGTATGATTTTGCTGATTTTCTATTTGTTCTGTGAATTACTGAGAGAGGAGTAATAAAATGTCCACCATAATCTACTTGGCTATTTCTCCTTTTGCTCTTTTTTTTCTCTTTTTGTTTTGAAGCTTCGTATTTATGTCTTCTAGATGAATCGACCTTTTTACCATTAATGTAATGTCTTTTTTGCCCTGGTAATGGTTCTTATTATGAAGTTTTTGTCTAACTTTAATTTAGCCACTGAAGCTTGCTTTCACTTAGTGTTTACATGATATTTATTCTTCTATCCATTTACTTTTTATCCATCTTCATATTTAAAGTGGTTTTTTTGTATGTAGCATATATTTGGGTCTATGTAGGCAGTCTAATACTCTCTTCTTTTTAAATGGAGTGTCATTTATTGGTATGACTTGTTTTAAATTTACTATCTTGCTATTTCTTTTCAAATTGTCCCATCTGGTCTTTGTTTCTTTTTATCTCATTTCCTGCCCTCTTTTGGATTAAATGAGTTTTTTAGTACTCCATTTTAACTCCACTGTTAGCTTATTCAATATACCTTTGTTTTAGTTTTTCAGTGGTTGTTCTTGGCCAACAGTTCTCAAACGTTTTATTTTTACAACTGCTTTGGATTCTGGGTATGAAGGATCTTAAAGAGTTCTTGTTTATGGGGATTGTCTGTCAATTACTGCTGTACCCAGAATTAAAACTGAAAGAATGAAATATTTATTAATTCACTTAAAAAGTGAAATTGGCCATCCCTTCTCCCCTCCCCCCCTCTTTTTTTTTTTAAACTGTGAGTGCATGTCATGAAGAACACAGTGATTAGTAGTACAGTTTGGTGTCTCTGCCTTGATTTGTGCTAAGGCATCAACAGTTTTATTCAATATTGCTTTAGCAAAATTAGTGCTAATGTCAACACATTGACAAACTATTAGCACTATTAGGACTATAGTTTTGACTTTGCAAACCTCATGAAACCATCTCTGGGACACTGTTGAGAACTGCTGCAGTAGGGCTTATGATATTTATCTTTATCACAATCTATGCTCAAATAATGTTATACCACTTTGAGCATAATGTAATAACCTTACAACAGTATACTGCCTTTCTCTCCCTTCTGATTTTGTGCTGTAAGCCCCTCAGTACACTGGTATTATTTTTGCTTTAAGTAGTCAGATATCCTTTTAAAAATGACTTGTATGTTTTTGTCTCTTATTTATGTCTTTTCTAAAATGTTTTCCATATTTACTATTTTTGGTGCTTTTTATTTCTTTGTGTAGATTCGTGTTTTCATATGATGTATTCTTTCTGCCTGAAAGATTTCCTTTAAAATATAGAGCAGGTCCACTGACAACAGATTCTCTCAGGTTTTGTTTGTCTGAAAACATTTCTATTGTGCTTTTATTTTTCAAAGATACATATTTTTTTTGGTATAGGGTCCTAAATCAACAGGCTTTTTCCCCCATTATTTTATTATTTTTTTTCTTCCAGCAATTTAAAGGTTTTTCCATTGTCTTCTGACTTGCATAGTTTCAGGTGAGTCTGAACATTCATGTCTCTCCTGAATATCCTGTGTAATCAGTGAAGACTTTCCATTCTGGTTGGTGGGAATATGAATACTTCTCAGCCGTGGGTGAGCTCTGGAAACTGTTTTGCTTACCACTCCACAGTAATTGTTCTTTCCCCGGAAGTTGTTTTTTGCCCAGCCTTGTAGTATTTCGCCTTACACATGTGCAGTTTGGTATTCAGCTGAAGACTCAAGAGGACTCCTGTGCAGATTTCTGGAGCTCTTTCTCAATGGAGTGCTTTTCTGCTACTCTGGCCCACAAATTCTGGCCCCCCTTGACCATTCCAACTAACAGCCAGGCTTTCTTCAAGTTTTCCCTTCCTGCCCTGGATGTCCAGAACTGCCCCCATGCATACTAATGGGATGATCGATAGGCTCACCTTGTTTGTTACCCCTTTGGGATCCCAGAGGTTGTTTTCAGCAAGAAAGTTGGTATGAATTACCCAGTCCACCAAGTGGGAATCTACCTATCTTTCTGAAGAATTTTTTTGTCCAACATGTATATATTAGTTTTAGGAATGTAGATGAAAACCAAATACTTACTTGTTTCTAATTACATATTCAATTCACATATATAATAATATATTAAGAAATAGTGTCTTTTTATTCAGATCTGTTTGCATACATCTTTGATGTCAGTACGTTCAGCATCACTGACCACTTTTGTGGTCTTTAACCCCAGAGCACATCATCTTCACTTTCGTCAAAGTTGTAGGAGATATAGTGCTTTTTAAGTGTATTATCTTGTTACTAAAATTTTGTCTCAAGCCACAAGTTTCCAGATGCATTACATTTTTTCTTTTATTTGTTCTATAAGTATAAAATTATGATCTCTACAACCTGATCTCTTACTATATTGTTCTTTAAGGTAATGTTTAAAAGGCTCTTTATGATAGTTTGCAATTGAATGGTTATACCTCCGGGAATCCTTCATTACTTTGTGTCCATTTTCTTCCTTTCCTTCTCCAATTTAACAAAGCCACAACAAAAAAACCTATTAAAAAAAAAAATCACCTTCCAGGGGCTTCCCTGGTGGCGCAGTGGTTAAGAATCTGCCTGCCAATACAGGGCACGTGGGTTCGAGCCCTGGTCCGGGAAGATCCCACATGCCACGGAGCAACCAAGCCCGTGCACCACACTACTGAGCCTGTGCTCTAGAGCCCGCAAGCCACAACTAGTGAGCCCACGTGCCACAACTACTGAAGCCCGCGTGCCTAGAGCCCGTGCTCTGAAACGAGAAGTCACAGCAGTGAGAAGCCTGCGCGGCGCAACGAAGAGTAGCCCCCACTTGCCACAACTAGAGAAAGCCTGTGCGCAGCAATGAAGACCCAATGCAGCCTAAAATAAATAAATTTATTTTAAAAAATTATTTTAAAAAAAAATCACCTTCCAAACTAGTGTTGACTGAGATAGTTTCAGGATAATGCACCTTCTCCAAATAGTGCTTTGCTGTTCAAATTAATAGAGAGAAAGCACCCATAAAATTAGATGTTGTTAAGCAAATGTGCTTTCTCTTTTCTAAGAGATTATTTTGAGGAAAAACATCTTTTTCGTTTATGTGAATCCAGTATTTCTTTGCCTTGGAATTGTAAGTAATTTTTTCTACTTTATGCTTGTGGAGATGACAGCAATTGCCTACCATCTTTTGATCAGACTTAGAATTAATTGCCTGTTTGACTCAAATTTTCTTACAGTAACTAGAATAAATTATCCTACAGATATTTGCCAGCCTGCCCCTAGCGCTGGTTTCATCTTCTATTCTAGTTACCCCAGTTAAAGTAAACATTCCATAGAACAATATTTTGAGTGAAAGATGAAGAATAAGTTAAATTAAAAAAATAAACAGGCTTCATTACAATACCCCATAAAAATACGTTCCCTAAGTTAAAAGAAAAACTAAATGCCTCTTAACCTTTGGTAGGTAGCTCCCAACAACTCATGAAAATAAGTCAGTTAAAACTGACCTTTGGAAAAAAAAAAAAAAAAAAAAACTGACCTTTGGAATTCCCTGGCGGTCCAGAGGTTAGTACTGTGCGCTTTCACTGCCGAGGGCCTGGGTTCAATCTCTGGTTGGGAAACTAAGACCACACATGCCGCGCGACATGGCCAAAAAAAAAAAAAACAACCAAACAACAACAACTGACCTTTGTTGGCAGGAAATGAGGTAGATCGATGTGATATTTTCAAATGGTGATTTGCTATAGCTAGCATTATTTACTGATTTCCTTGGACTATGATATTTCCAATTGCTTTTTAATATTGTAAAGTTTCTTTATAACTTATAAAATTATCAATTTTTTGTTCCTTATTAAACTTCTATGGAAGGAATATACAAGGGATTTTTATGACATGACCCACATGGATTTAAAGTGAAAATGACTTCAGGAATTTCTCCCATGAGATATTATTTGGTTGTATTTTTAAATGAAGTCTTATTATGTATATCAACTACTTATCAATAACTTGAACACTATTTTCTCTCTCTATTGCCTTCGACTCATTTAAGAATTATGTGATTTTCCTCACCTATAGGGATAAGCCCTAATTAACTTTAACTCATTGATAAAGCTTATTTTTCAGGTCATTGTGATTGCGTGTTGAATGGGGTGTTTCCTGGGACCTTCCAGGAAAGATGCTTTCTTTGTATTTTGTGAGAGTTATTATTAGAAGAGCAACTAGAGGATCTTTGAAAGTTATGCTATGAGGATGTGACAACTGGCTTTGCTACAGTCATTTCTCTGAGCAGCAAGCCAACCTCCAGATGAAGCCCACACATGGAGGAGGGCATAGCTGAGAGAGTAGTAGAGAAGTGGAGTCTCTGATTGGTGCTGTGAGCCTCTTGGTCAAATAGAGACCACAGTTAGCTAAATATATGGAATATTAGTCCTGTGGTCTGATACATTTGCCTAAATGTATTTGATATCACTTTGTGATTATTTTTGAAAGTACTGATATTTAATATTTTACTATTTCTAATATAATTTGTAATTTTAATCATGTTAAAAGAGCATCTTAAGTTATTTGGCAAATATTTAAGTCATTAAATATGTATAAATCTATCCTACTTTCAGATAAGTATGGATTGATGTCATGTTTTAAGCTTTTAAAATGATTATTCTCTAGAAATTTAAAGCATTTTTATGCTAAGCATCTGTGATAGGAAATACTAGAATACAACTTCTTTCCTCTCTCATGTGAAAAATATTTGAGTGACAATTCTGTATAAAGCTCATTTGTAAGGTAGATACATAAATAAATGATATTTATGTACTTGCTTTTGTCTTGCCTTTCATATTAAATGTGTACTTATTTAGTTAATTTTTAATAAAAGACTTTTCATTTTTTGTTCAGACTTTCAGTGGCTCTCCATTTTGTTCATCATGAATTCCAAATATTTTTGCCCGTGAAAGGCCCCATAATTTAGCCTATACTTTATTTCTCATCCTTTTTCATATTCAGTGAGATTAATGTGTTTCCCTAATCCATGCCTTTGCTTGCTCCCCCTGGCATGTTCTGTCCAATCCCTTCTGTCTATGTAATTAATACCTATCATTTTTGCCCCAGTTCTGATCCCAACTCTTCAGTAAAATCTTTGTGAGTTATCCACCGTGACTGTAAAATGATCTCTCTTACAAACAAACTACTTTATTTCTTGTAAGAAAAGTCAAACAGTACTGAATAATTTAAAGTAAGACAAATGCACTTCATTTCTAGTCTAACCCTCCAGAGGAAAACCCCTTATAGTTCAAATTCCTTGATATTTTTCTATGTAAACTTGAGCATATATGACTTATTTGGTTATCACTTCTTTTGACTGCCATATCAGAGAGTACAGTTCTATAGGCTTAATCATATTTGTTTGATTTTTCTTTTGGCAAGAATACTTCAAGAATGATGCTATGTATTTCATATTGCATCAGGAAACACATACTATCTGGTGGTCTTTTAAAATAATGTTTAGATGGATCAGTGATTGAGGTATTGTTAGCTTGATCTTCCCACTTTAAAGTTCTCCATCAGCCTCTCACTGAATGGTTTCATCTGTCTCATTATTTTAAATTGTCATAGATAGTTACTTGACTGTCTGCTAATACATAGTTAAGATAATAGATCGTTAAAAAGCCAAGCTCTGGAGCCTACCCTGCCTGCAATTTATGACCTTTGGCAAGTGACTGCACATCTTTGTGCCTCAGTTTCCTCTGCTGTGAGTTAGGTGCCTCACAAGGTTGTTTCAAGGATTAAATGTGTTAAGTGTTTAAAACAATGCATGGTACATTGTGACAGTAAATGCTAGCTGTTATTAATATATTGATTTAGAAGTTTTGGGGGGGTGGTGGGATGAATTGGGAGATTGGGATTGACATATACACACTAATATGTATAAAATAGATAACTAATAAGAACCTGCTGTATAAAAAAATAAATAAAATTCAAAAAGAAAAAGGTTTTATTTTGCTATCTATGTACTGGCATTTGTTTGCATGGAACATGCTTTATTGGATAGTATTCATTGCATTCTATCTGGCAGTGAGACCTGGTCACACTGTAGGAAGACAAAGTGCTGTTTAAGTGATAACAAACCTCATATGTATTTAGCATCTATGGTTTTTAATAAGAAAAACATTAGCAGAAACGGGGATTTGTTACACTTGAGTTTGTAATGAAGAAAAGAAACATTGATCATAATTACATGTGTATCCTAGATATTAGGAAAGAAAATTTCGAAAGAGAAAAAGAAATGAGTGACCCCATGGCTTTTGACACTGAAAGGCTATGCAGTTCTTTGAAATGGGAATTAATAAAAATGAAAGTACACAGTTCTAAATAATTTGAGAAGAAGTCTCTAAAAATCCAATGCAGTCATGCAAAGGAACTCTCAGATTAACAGCATAGATTTAGTAGGTGGAAGGAGAGATGTAAAACTAAAGACAGTTATAAAACAATAGTACAAACCATTATAAACAGTGGCAGGAACCATAAAGTAAGCTTGAAGTTTATAGAAAATGACTAAGACAACATAAACTGTTTTTTAACGTGATATCAAATAAGATGAATCTTCAACAAGATTATCAGATTTTTAAGAGGGATGGAATCATCAGTTCATATTTTGCAACTGTCAGATTCAGTAGGGAGAAACAGTCTTTGAGTTAGAAGAGATAACAATATTAAAAGAATTATAGGCCATGGTAGGAAAGCAGCTAGTTAGTAAGTGAAACATTTGACCACTTTAAGTGCATTTAATTTTCTTCATTTAAATTAATGTCTTCTCTAGAAGCCAGTGGGCTCGCAGATCTCATGAAATCACTGAGTAATCTTTGAGAATGTCATGGCAAATATATTCATTATCTGGAGATGATCAAACACTAGCTTGACTTTTTTTTTAGAACAGGGAAAATGTGGGTTCTGGAAATTACAAACCATAATCTTGTTACTGATCCTTCGCAAATTTCTAGAAATAAATTTCAGAAGCTTGTGAACATTTATGAAAAAAATGCTCAAATGTGGAAATTTAAATGTGTTCACCAAAAACATATCATGTTAAATTAACTTCACTTCTTTTAAGAGAATTATCAATTCAGTTGAATGAGAAAAATACTGTAGTAACAGTCTTTTAATTTTAGTGAAGTATTTGACAGTCTTTGGCTGTATTTTTGGATAAGATATGTTGGTGAATTATTGTTTCAATTTAGAGTAAGTAGGTAAATTTATAGTAGTTAGATTCAGAGTAGGTTGAAATCCAAAACCAGTGTTTGATTAGAGGTTCAGTGTCACCCTTGAGAGAAATCTTCAGAGCATTGCAGCAGGATTACCTATTTCTTGTGTCAACATTTCCATCATTGATCTTGGCTGAAGGTTTAGAAAGTAGGCTTATCTGCTGTAGATTATTAAAAGCTGGACTTGGATAACTGATACCATAGAAAGTAAGCAGGAATATCTTTCTAAAACCTTAGCTAATTAATCTAGTACATTTATATCTTCTCCTCTTTTAACATACTTTCATACTTTACATATAATATAAATTCATAGTTTATATTGCTTCAGGGGGAAAAAAGTGACTTTTTTTGTCTACCTGATCTTTTTACCAAATTAATGTATGAATTGTATATATTCCTTATTATAGCATAATATCTTTAATGATACAGATTTAATAATGCAAACTGCAAATTGGAAAAGTTAGTTGCTGCATATGTATATTTTTGTCTACTCTAGGAATATGAAGCACGAACAGGGAGAACCTGTAAACCACCACCTCAGTCTTCAAGACGAAAGAATTTTGAATTTGAGCCACTCTCTACCACTGCCCTGATTCTTGAGGATCGACCATCGTAAGTATTTTAGTGATCATCAGGCACACTGTTTGAATTTTAAACTTTAATTTTTCTTATTACTATTTCATTTAAAAGATACCAAGAAATTAAAGAAATGGGGTTTGTTAGAGAAAATTATTTTTAATCCCAGAGATGAATCCTAACACTAATAGGGAAGAATTGTTGATCTCCAAGCTTTATGCATATTTTCTAGAATCTCTGTGACCCAGTGTATGAAACATAAAATCTTGGCTTTTTATATCTGTT
Source organism: Balaenoptera physalus (assembly GCF_965194825.1). Taxonomy (NCBI): domain Eukaryota; kingdom Metazoa; phylum Chordata; class Mammalia; order Artiodactyla; family Balaenopteridae; genus Balaenoptera; species Balaenoptera physalus. The sequence continues at coordinate 55,631,665 of NC_138893.1, read as the reverse complement.
CCTATTTCAACCTTCCTCTGCCTTATCTTTTTTTTTTTAATTGAAACATAGTTGATGTACAGTATTGTTTCAGGGGAAAAAAAAGTGACGTTTTTGTCTACCTCATCTTTTTACCAAATTAATGTATGAATTGTATATATTCTGTATTATAGCATAATATCTTTAATGATACAGATTTAATAATACAAACTGAAAATTGGAAAAGTCGCTGCATAAGTATATTTTTGTCTACTCATACTACTACATAATGATTTGACATTTACATACATTGTGAAATGATCACAGTAAGTCTAGTAACCATCCCTCCCGATACAAAGTTATTGCAATATTATTGACCATATTCCTTATGCTGTATATTCCATCGCTGTGACTTATTTATTATATAACTGGAAGTTTGTTCTGCTTAATCCTTTTCACTTATTTTGCCAATACACACCCCCCCGCCTTATCGTCACATGATAGAGCAGTTATTTTTCCTTTCTTGACATTTAATATGCACTTATGATGTATTTGTCCTTTTTGCCTTTTATGCCACGCAACTACTGACTGTCAACCAGTTGGTTTACTGTTAAGAATATATTCTTTTTTTAAGTATTTATTTATTTATTTAGCTGCGTCGGGTCTTAGTTGTGGCACGTGTGATCTTTTGTTGCAGCACGCAGGTTCTTCATTGTGGCATGCGGGCTCCAGAGCGCACGGGCTTGGTAGTTGCAGTGCGCGGGCTCTCTAGTTGTGGTGCACAGGCTTACTTGCCCTGCGGCATGTGGGATCTTAATTCCCTGACCAGGGATCGAACCTGTATCTCCTGCATTGGAAGGTGGATTCTTTTTTTAAAAAATAAATTTATTTATTTATTTATTTTTGGCTGCATCGGGTCTTTGTTGCTGCGTGCCAGCTTTCTCTAGTTGAGGCGAGCCGGGGCTACTCTTCATTGCGGTATGCGGGTTTCTCATTATGGTGGCTTCTCTTGTTGCGGAGTATGGGCTCTAGGTGCGGGAGCTTGAATAGTTGTGGCACACAGGCTTAGTTGCTCCGCGGACTGTGGGATCTTCCCGGACCAGGGATCGAACCTGTGTCCCCTGCATTGGCAGGCAGATTCTTAACCGCTGTGCCACCAGGGAAGTTCCTGGAAGGCGGATTCTTTACCACTGGACCACCAGGGAAGTCCCTCACCTACATAATTCTTTAAGAGTAAGGCTTTTTCCTTTCTTTCATGTCTTTGTTGACTTCTTCAGCCTTCAGTGAATTCTTTTACTTTCTGAATGCTTTTAAGACTTTCCTTTATGTGATTTTCATAAATTAGATTATGGTTGCTTTGGTGTGGTTTTCTCATGTTCCATCTGTTTGGGGTTCATTGAGCTTAATGTGTCTGTGCATTTATAGTTTTGTGTCGATTTTGGAAAAATTTTAGCCTTAGTTTCTTCAACAGTTTTTTGTTCTGCCCTCCCTCCTTTCTTCTGAAATGTCCATTAAACATGTTACTTGATATTTTTCCATGTCCCATAGCTCATTTGTGTTTTTGGAGGGGTATTCTTTCTCTCTGTTTCATTTTGTATAGTTTTATATTATTATATCTTAAAGTTCACTTATATTTTTTTCTTCTGCAGTATATAATTTGCTGTCAATCCCATTTTTTGAATTTATCATTTTAGAAATTTTCATCTGTAGACATTTGATTTGGATCTTAAGTTTCTCTTATCATGCTCCTGCTTTCTTCTACCTTCTTGAGTATGTTTATAACAGCAGTTTTATCGTCCTTGATTTATAATCCTGTTATCTGACATTTCTGCACTATTTCTGCTGATTGATTTTTCTTCTCATTATAGTGTATTTTCCTGATTCTTTACATCCCTGGTAATTTTTATTGGATACCAGCTGTTGTATTTCTACATGGTTGGATATTGGACTTTCTTGTATTACTTTAAATATTTTTTTGGTTTGGTATGCAATTAAGTTATTTGGAATTGGTTTGATCCTTTTGATATAAGCATTGTTAGAGTGCTTCCAGAACAGCCTTTAGGGCTAATTTATCCTTACTACTGAGGCAATACCCTAAGGACTCTATCTGATACCCTGTCTATTAGGAGGTCTTTCTACTTTGACGGGTCAGTCCAGTGTGATTTTTCAGATTGTTCTGCCTATTTCTTGTGTTTCTTTCCCTGGCCACCATAGTTTAATCACACGTGTGCATAGATCAGTGTTCAGGCAAAGCCTCTGCAGCTCCCTTCTCTCTGGTACTCTGTTATGCAAATTCTGTCTGTCTTGGACTCCCCAACTTCAAACTCTATTTCCTCTACTCAGCAAGACCGGTGGGCTCTGTTTTGGCACTCTCTCCTACCACTGAGACCTGGAGACAGGCTGTAAGGTCAGGCACTTGCAGGGTTTCCTTGTTTATTTCCTTTCTCATAAGGACCACTGTCTTGTGCTGCCTGTTGTCCAATTATCTTAAAAAATGTTGTTTAATATATTTAACTCATTTTTCTAATTAATTAAGACAAGAGGATAAACCTGACTCTCTTTTTCCATTATGGCCTGAAGCAGAAATCTTAACCTTTATTCCTCCCTGCTACAACATACCTGAGGAATCTGACTAACTCAAGAAGAGAAGAAGTAGAATGTATAATTTGAAAGTTTGTCACATACCTTTTCCACCTAGCCTGTTGAAAATAATTTAAAAATCTAATTCCAAAAACTGGACCTTATTATGATATTTAGATATGGTAATATTCAAATGTGTTTCTTCTTGCGTAGTCATGTATCTAAATCACTGCCTCTGTGAAGCCTTTGATTTTATAAACCAAAATATGGTATATGCAAGTAACTGATTATCAAATTTTTATTCAGAATGGTATCTTAAAACTCTAGTAAAGTGGAAAGCATTTTGTTATAAAAATATACCTACACTTACATTATGATCTAGGAATTCTGCTCTTAGGTATTTACCAAGAGAAATGAATGTAGACAGCCACACTTGAATATTTAGAGTAGTTTTTATTCATAGTAGCACCTAACTGGAAACAGTCTAAATGTCCATCCACATAAATAAATGGAACATTATTCACCAATTAAAAGGAATACATTACTAATACACAGAACAATGTGGATGAATATCAAAAATATGCTGAGCCATAAAAAGAAACGAAATTGAGTTATTTGTAGTGAGGTGGATGGACCTAGAGTCTGTCATACAGAGTGAAGTAAGTCAGAAAGAGAAAAACAAATACCATATGCTAACACATATATATGGAATCTAAAAAAAAAAAAAAAAAATGGTCATGAAGAACCTAGGGGCAAGACGGGAATAAAGACACAGACCTACTGGAGAATGGACTTGAGGACATGGGGAGGGGGAAGGGTAGGCTGGGACAAAGTGAGAGAGTGGTAGTGTATATATGGACATATATACACTACCAAATGTAAAATAGATAGCTAGTGGGAAGCAGTCACATAGCACAGGGAGATCAGCTCGGTGCTTTGTGACCAGCTAGAAGGGTGGGATAGGGAACGTGGGAGGGAGGGAGACGCAGAGGAAAGAGATATGGGGATATATGTATATGTATAACTGATTCGCTTTGTTATAAAGCAGGAACTAACACACCATTGTAAAGCAATTATACTCCAATAAAAACGTAAAAAAAAAAAATACATATATATATATATATATATATGCTGAGCAAAAGAAGTCAGGTACAAAAGAATCTATACAAAATTCTTTAAAGGCAGCTGACTAATCTGTAGTGATAGAAATCAGATATGTGATTGCTTAAGGTAGGAGGTAGGTAAGTATTAAGTGTAAAGGAGTCAAAAAGAAACTTTCTGGAATGATAGGAACATTCTATATCTTGATTGGTGTGTTGTTTGCACAGGTATATAAATTTGTCAAAACTCAACAAACAGTACTCTTAAAATATGTTTTTCCGTTTTGTTGTGTGAAATTATACCTCAAAAACGTTGACTAGGGATTTCCCTGGTGGTCCAGTGGTTAAGACTCCACGTTCCCAATGCAAGGGGCCTGGGTTCGATCCCTGGTCAGGGAAATAGATCCCTCAGGCTGCAACTAAGACCTGACCCAGCCAAATAAATAAATAAATATTAAAAAAAAAAAAGTCGACTAAAAAAAAAAAACTATAGTAAGTGGGTTTAACAAATAACCTAGGATTATTGGCTAAAATTGGACATGTTTAAATGATATATAAACAAATATATATGATATATAAATTTATATACACACATATGTATAACAAATATTAGCAACCTGGATTCTGATTCTTTTCTAAGATGCAGAGTTCTTTTCAACCTTAGACTTTCTTAATGTATGAAATGTGAAGGTTGGGTTAGAAATTCTTTGTATCCAGCTATAAAAAGAAAAGAAGTCAATAAACTTAAGTTAGTCTTTTAAAAGTTGATGTAAAACTTGTTTTTCCTCAGAAATCTTCCTGCCAAATCTGTGGAAGAAGCTTTACGTCACCGACAAGAATATGATGAGATGGTGGCTGAGGCTAAAAAACGAGGTATAAAATTTAACTCCAATTGGTATATTTAATTTATTGGTATCAATAGGAAATTAATTTCAGTAGGATGGAAGATGGTGAAATTGACCAAGCCTGTCTTTAAGATGATGCTGATTTCTTATTTTTCTAACTAAATTTGTTCTTAAAGAGAAATAAAATATCATTCTAGAATCACAGTTTTTCTGTAAGTACTTTTACAAAACTATTATGAGGAGAAAGGCAGCAGACTGTCTATGAGAGACTCTGTAATTGTGTCATAAACCTGGGACTACTAGTATCTTAATTTATAAATGAAGATATTATTCATGAATCTATTCATGAAATAATTTTTACTTGTTTAAAACAGAAATTAAAGAAGCACATAAAAGAAAAAAAATAATGAAAGAACGATTTAAACAGGAAGAAAATATTGCAAGTGCAATGGTAATTTGGATCAATGAAGTACTACCCAACTGGGAAGTAATGTAAGTAAGCAGACTTTTCCTGAATTTCAGTCTGTCTCCAAAGATCTCGTTTCCAATTTTGTATTTTTATGACTTCCAGCATGTATCTTATGTTTTGACTAAATTATACTATTAACCAATGTTCGAAAATTTTCATGCTTATCTCTGTGCTTTGCTTTTGTAAATCCCTCAGTCTCTAATGCCTACTTCCCTTACTGACCACCCTCTGTGCCTGTCAGAATTTTACCTATCATTTGAGTCCCATCTGAAATATTAGTTGATCCATGAAACTTCTAATTTCCTCAGTTACCATATTTTCTTAATTCTAACATACCATCTATTGCAAGATGCACTATTGATGTAATAGCAGGTTTTTTGGCAAAGAAAATGTTAAATATGTACATTCATTGTAATATGCACTTATTAAATGTTAAATATTAAAGTGACTTCTAATATGCTTCTCTCATAATCAAGATAGTAAGATACATATGATCTTTCCCTTCTGTAATGTCTCATTATACTTTGAGACTAATACACTTCTTGCCTTACTTTGCCTTTTATTTTTTGACAGTATTTTTATACATACCTTATTTTTCCTCTAGACTGGACGGTAGGAGATGTCTTCTGCAATGCCAGTGTAGGATGTGCATTGGGAATTTGTTGAATATTGTCACAGTGTGACAGATACTATATTAGGCTCTTTATACAAGTAATCACATTTGATTCTTATAACCTTTACTCCCATTTATTTTATAGGGAAGCTCAAAGTCAGAGAGGTTAAGTGATTTGCCCAGGGTTGTACAATTAATGAACGGTTAACCAGATTTGAACTCAAGTCTATCTGATTTTAAAGCCCACACTTCTTTCAGTAGACTGTGCTGCCTCTCAAAGACTAGGGCTTTACACATAGTAAATATGTTGTGATTTTGTTTTTGGTACTGAATTGACAATGCATTTTTATGTTCCTTTTATCTTCTTTTTTCATAATTGTCCCCATATTTCTGATTCTCTCATTGTATTCTTAGTATAAGCGGCAGTTGTAGAAGGCAGTTCCCTTTAAATTGCTATATATTTTTAGGCTTTTTTTGCCTGCATACATGAACCCAAGAAAAGAGTGCATCACATACTTAACTCTCTATGTTCTGAAAAATCATTAAGTCACTTGGTCATAGACTAGATAAACCATCATGCAACTAGTGTTTTTGGTATAAAATGTAACTTTCTCCTTTTTTTCTCCCCCTTTAATTCTAGGCGTAGTACAAGAAGAGTTCGAGAATTGTGGTGGCAGGGATTGCCCCCTAGTGTCCGTGGGAAAGTTTGGAGTCTAGCTGTAGGAAATGAACTAAATATCACTCCTGGTTTGTATTCTATATTCAGTTACTCCCACACATGCAAACAGCCATCTTCAGCCTTCCAAAGCAGATTAGTAGATTGGTCATTTGAAAAGGCCATATATGGCCATATACCATATATGTCATTTTAAGAGCATGCTTCATTCCCTACCCCCTTCTAAAACCTGATAAGATTTAATAAGTAAGTTACTATATTTCATATTATATAAATAAGGTTTGTGGGTTTTCCTTTAGTTTACAACCATCAATAATAATCTTGACATCTAAATATCTTAACTGTAGGTAACTTCAAAAACTTCTGGGTCTAGGTACCAATAGGTGAATAAACATATACAAGGAAAAATAAAATAGCTGTGGAAAAGTTTCCTCTTTTTTCAAAAAGCCATAAATATTGAGGGAAAGCTAGAAATTTCTTTTCCTATCTTTCTACCCAAACCAGTCATTTTGAATTTTTTATTTAAAAATTTTAAAGTTTAAAAAACAAAAAGAAGTAAGATTCTCATTGTTTTTATTTTCTTAAATTTCTTAAAACCTTGATGCATAGGAGTAAAATGTAGATAGGAGTAAAATGTAGTGTAGTTTTGATGAACTAAAAAAAATTACATACAATAAGGATATTATCAGTAGGGTAAAATAATTAGTAATAAAAGATACTAAATGGTCTGAGTGATAATGATAATGCCAGATAAAGGTACCACAGAAAGACTTAGGGACTCTAGTATAATAATATAAATAATACATTGTTACTTAAAATTTTTTATTTACATATTTATTGAAAAAAAGTCAAACAATAGTAAAGTACAAACTGCATGTTTCGTCCCCCTCTTCCACCCAAACTTCTGCTCTTGATCCTACTCTAGGTACCAGTTAGCAATTTGGTGTATGTTCTTCCAGATCTTTTTTCTATGCACATAAAAAAGTGTACATCTACATATGATAATTTTTAAGCCTTCTCTTTTTCTTCCTTTTATTTTTTTTTTCCCACAAACCATCCGAACATCCCTCTATGTCAGTGCATAAAAGGGGCACTTATATGTACTGTAGCTGCACTGTATTCCACGGTTTGGCTGTAGTATAATTTATTTAACCATTTTCCTAGTGATCGCTAAATCAAAGACATATATATTAAAACAACATCGGGACTTCCCTGGTGGTCCAGTGGTTAAGACTCCAAGGTTCCAATATATGGGGTGCAGGTTCAATCCCTGGTCAGGGAACTAAAATCCCACATGCGTGCGGTGCAGCCAAAAAATAAAATAAAATAAAAAATAAAAAAAATCAAGGTACCTGTTTTTTTACTCCTCAAAAGTGATTAAAATTAATGAAAATTACCCACATAGAGTATGACTGAAAATAATTTAGAAATATTTACCAAAAGCATCAAAAAATGTAACCTTTGATGCATTAATTCCAGTTCTAACACTTTAAGTAAATAATCACGACTGGTTTCAAAAGCTTTTCTACAAGGATATTCATTACAGCAATCAGCATTATATATAGTTGTACAGAATTTATAACAAAAATCTAAATGTTTATCTTTAGTCTTAAAAGTGATGCCAGCTTTGAATAGCATGATCATGTATGGTTTATAAAATTGATTTTCACAAAAATCCTATAATGAACATGTCATTTTAACTTGACTTTTTTTTTAATTAAAAAATCAGAATTTAGAGCAAGAATTGAGTTTTAAATTAAGCCTAGAAAAGGTATTGTATTGGTTAAAGTCTTAGGAATCAGTTTTGCATATAGGTGAGATGAAGAAGTATTGGTGGCTATTTGAAGTTTTGTTTGCAGTTTTGGGGTTTTTTTTGAGAACTTTGGCTTTACACTTTTAGGTATCCTGACAACTTAGACATTAAAACATTGGTTAAGTTGGTATTAATCTTTTGTGATTCTCTAATCAAAAAGTTATTTTTTAAGCTTGAAATTTGTAAGGTTTGTAAAATAACTGGATCATTTATTTTCAAAGTCATTTTAGCTTCTCTCTACTAAACAGTTATGTATTCAGGAGTGAAATGGGTACTCATTCTCTTCTTTTTCATCAGTGGTGGGAAGAAAGCTAAATTTCAGTGGAAGTAAATTTAGTTTTGATAACTTTGTTTACTTTTAGGGGCTCTAATAGTTTGACTCTTTTCCTGTTGTATTTGTTTTAATCATGAAATTTATAACCATTAGAGAATAGTAACTAAGAATAGGGGTTCTAAAGTCAGTCAAATATGGTTCAAATCTTGGTTCCACTATGTATTAGGTTTATGACCTTGGGCAAATTACTTAACATCTAGAGGTCTTAGTTTTCTTCATCTGTAAATGGGGATAAGATAATCAGCTATCTCAAAGTAGTGTTCTAACAGTTATTTGTGATGATGAATATCAAATTATAGTGAAAGTGAAATTTACTGAGAATGCATACAGTATCATTACTGTCAGAAAACAAGAAAGTGAAACATACACTGATCTCAAAGTATTCTATGCTCAAATCCAAGATACTTCTTTAGTCTGCTTCAAGCTCTACGTTTGTACATACAGAATAAAATGTGTGACATGCCCAGTCAAGCATGGAATTGAACTGAGATGCAGGTCATCTTATTATAGATGAGCACTGTAACTCTTCCCTGAAGAGATATCTTTTTTTTTTTTTTTAAGGAATTCCTTTATTTTTATTTATTTATTTATTTATTTATTTATTTATTTATTTATTTTTAGCTGTGTTGGGTCTTCGTTTCTGTGCAAGGGCTTTCTCTAGTTTCGGCAAGCGGGGGCCACTCTTCATCACGGTGCACGGACCTCTCACTATCGCGGCCTGTCTTGTTGCGGAGCACAGGCTCCAGATGCTCAGGCTCAGTAGTTGTGGCTCACGGGCCTAGTTGCTCCACGGCATGTGGGATCTTCCCAGACCAGGGCTCGAACCCGTGTCCCCTGCATTGGCAGGCAGATTCTCAACCACTGCGCCACCAGGGAAGCCCCAAGAGATATCTTTTGATGTTTGGAAATGCATTGCTACATTTTTATTATTGGATCAATTTTGTGACTTTCAAAAGTGATGTATTTATTTGGTGAGCCTTTCTTTTTCCAAGACAGTTTTGAAGTTTGAGTAGAACAGTGAAACTGGAATTCCTAGCTTGGAATCAGTTTGAAATGAAAAAGTGCAAACCTCAGTTTAAGAATTGAAAAAAAATTATATATCTAAATTTTAAGATTATATCTACATCTTATATCAAAACATTGATGGAGTTGGGCACAAATAATAGAAATTTTAAGTTTTTTGTTCTTTTTAAAATTCTTCTTTCCAAACCATGAGTAGTAACAAGAAGTAAACAGAAGGGAGAAGGGATCAGAATAGTAAGAGTCTATTTGAAATGTAAAAGTCAGCAATTTTATAATGATCTGGTTCTTGTTAGTATATATATTGGGTTAGCCAAAAGATTCGTTCGTTTTTATCTGTAAGATGGCTCGTAGCACTTAGTTGTCTTTAACTTCATTCAAAACACTTTTGTTAGAGTGTATGTGACAGCTGTCATATCAGCGTGCATTTTAAAAAAGACTTATCAAAATTGGTGAATTTTTGTGTAGCCATTTTAATATTGAAGATGGAAGAAAAAAACCAACATTTTCAGCATATTATGCTTTATTATTTCAAGAAAGGTAAAAATGCAACCGAAATGGCAAAAAGAGATTTGTTCAGTGTATGGAGAAGGTGCTTTGATTGATCGAACGTGTCAAAAGTGGTTTGTGAAGTTTCGTGCTGGAGATTTCTCGCTGGACGATGCTCCACGGTCAGGTAGACCAGTTGAAGTTGATAGCGATCAAACTGAGACATTAATTGAGAACAATCGAATGTTATACCACAAGGGAGATAGCCAACATACTCAAAAAATCCAAATCAAGTATTGAAAATCATTTGCACCAGTTTGGTTATGTGAATCACTTTAATGTTTGGTTTCCACATACGTTAAGCTAAAAAAAAAAAAACCTTGACCGTATTTCCACATGCGATTCTCTACTGAAACGTAATGAAAATGTTATGTTTTTAAAACAAATTGTGGGGGTTTCCTGGTGGCGCAGCGGTTAAGAATCCGCCTGCCAATGCAGGGGACACAAGTTCGTGCCCTGGTCTGGGAAGATCCCACATGCTGCAGAGCAGCTAAGCCCGTACGCCACAACTACTGAGCCTGTGCTCTAGAGCCTGTGAGCTACAACTACTAAAGCCCGTGCTCTGCAACAAGAGAAGCCACTGCAATGAGAAGCCCGCGCACCGCGACGAAGAGTAGCCCCCGCTCACCACAACTAAAGAAAGCCCACACAGCAACGAAGACCCAGCCATACATACATACATACATACATAATAAAGTTCCCTTTAAAACAAATTGTGACAGGCGATGAAAAGTGGATACCATACGATAATGTAGAACAGAAAAGATCATGGGGCAAGTGAAATGAACTATCACCAACCACACCAAAGGCCGGTCTTCATCCAAAGAAGGTGATGTTGTGTATATGGTGGGATTGGAAGGGAGTCCTCCATTATGTGCTTCTTCTGGAAAACGAAACGATTAACTCCAGCAAGTACTGCTCCCAATTAGACCAACTGAAAGTGGTACTCAGCGAAAAGCGTCCAGAATTAGTCAACAGAAAACGCATAGTCTTCCATCAGGCTAATGCAAGACCGCATGTTTCTTTGATGACCAGGCAAAAACTGTTACAGCTTGGCTGGGAAGTTCTGATTCATCCGCTGTATTCACCAGACATTGCACCTTTGGATTTCCATTTATTTCGGTCTTTACAAAATTCTCTTAATGGAAAAAATTTCAATTCCCAAGGCTGTAAAAGGCACCTGGAACAGTTCTTTGCTCAAAAAGATAAAAAGTTTTGGGAAGATGGAATTACGAAGATGCCTGAAAAATGGCAGAAGGTAGTGGAACAAAAGGGTGAATACATTGTTCAATAGAGTTCTTGATGAAAATGAAAAATGTGTCTTTTATTTTTACTTAAAAACCAAAGGCACTTTTTGGCCAACCCAGTATTATGTATACTTACTATGGTACAGTCATACATTGGGATACTGTGCAGTTGTTAAAAAAAACCCGCAAACCTAAAGTAGGTAGGTCTACTAATATGGACCAACTTCCAATGTGATAAAGCAAGATGCAAATCAATGCATGTAATATGTTGCCACTTTTTTTTTAAAGGAAAATATATATGTATATGCTTGTGTTTGCATATTTTTATCTTTAGAGTTTTGGTAAGCACGAAGTGCATTGGAGGGAAGGAAATTTATTTTTCACTCTGTACTGTTTTGTACTGTTTGAATTTTTTAGAAAATCACATTCATATATTACCTTTAAAAACAAATACATTTTTTATTTTTATATTTTAATTAAAAATAAATTTTTGGCCGTGCCGTGCAGCTTGTGGTATCTTAGTCCCCCAACCAGGGATTGAACCCACACCCTCAGCAGTGAAAGTGCCAAGTTCTAACCAATGGACCACCAGGGAATTCCCTAAATACATTTTTTAAAAAAGATTAATTGAAGTAAAAAATGTTCTTGGTATTTTGGGCAATATATAAACGTTGTTATTTGGCAAGAAGTACTTTTTGCTGTTTTGTCATGGAAATTTACTATTTTTATGTATTTTTAAATATCTATAATAGAAAGTAGAAACAATTAAAATTTAAGAATTGAGAAAAATTTTCAATTTCTTTTGTTCTTGAAGTTTTAATGAGATGCTGTATATGGAAGCACAGAGTGGTAGTCTCAAAAAGTGATTGGACAATTAAAGTAAAAAGATAGGGGTTGAGATTTTTGTATGTAGCCCTTCTGGCGAAATGTGTGAAGTTTGGTAGCTTTGGATAGCTTAGGTAGCCTTAGACAGCAATATCATAATGGAGAAACCAGTTTCAAGAGAGAAGGAAAGCAAGAAGTAGCATTTGCATTTACTGAGGGTCTGTAAGGTGTCAGGAGCTGTATGTAAATTATTTAATCATCAGTAACCCCATGAGTAGGTGGTGTTTTTCTCCGGTTTACAGATGAAGAAAGCCAAGTTCCAGAGTGATCAAGTACCTTTCTTGAAGTCCCACAGGTAGTAAGTGGCAGAGCTGGAATTTGAATCTAGATCTGACTGACTCCAAGAAAATCATGTCTCTGCTATTCTACAGTGATACTTCTTCAGCAGAAGCATCTCTTCCTGCCTCTTAACATTCATTCTATATTGTAGCTATTTGGATGACCACTCTGCAGTATTTTCTTTGCTGTCTTTCTGGTTGAGTAATGAATAGTTTTGATAGAATCAGGTACTTCAATTTGCCACATTTTTGATGCCTGCTACATAAGAAAAATCTGACCTTATAATAGGATTTTTTCTCTTTATTTTTAAGTAAGAGTAAAAATAGAAAATAAGAGAATAAATTTCTTTCCTATTATTTATGAATTTTTGTTCTTTTTTTCCCCCAGAACTTTATGAAATCTTCCTCTCAAGAGCAAAGGAACGGTGGAAAAGCTTCAGTGAAACAAATTCAGAGAATGATGTAGAAGGTGTGATTTTTTTGTTGTTGTGGTTAATAAAAATTTCTCAAAATCCAGTCGCTGAGATACTAGTGTGATTTTTACAATGTATCAGGAACTGTAGTAATTCTTCACATACATTATCTCCTTTAATGTTATAACCCTTTAAGTAGATGGTATTATACTGAATGATATAAGAGGAAACTGAGGCTCAGAGTATTTAACTTGGGAACAGTGAAGCTGTAATGTAAACCCAGGTTGTTGGACCCCAGAGTCCAGGATTTAATCATAACAGTAAGACTAATGGGGTGCAGTATTTTTAGGCCAACTCTTAACTTAAAGATAGATGATCTGCACACCTCACTTGTGACCTGTTGTCTCCCCTGACTCTCACTGACTTTCATTCACTCCCTAATGTATTATTTATAATTCTTATTGTGCCTTAACCTTTGTTCATTTCACGCATAGACCTCATCTTTCCCTCCACTCTCATCAGTTTTTCTCCTGATCATTTTGGCGAAAACAGGAACACTTTTTTTTCCTGTCATCATAGTTTATTAAATTTAGGTAAATTTATTTAAATATTTCTTGTCCTTGAATAATGGGGAGCTGTTTATCTGCCAGTCACTTTTCTTTCTACTTCATAAGAAGCAACTTTTTCTCTTCCCTATAAGTAAAACTCTAAAAATGAGCATGGTTTAGGGTAGAGAAATGGTGCATATCTCATAGTGGTTTTCATGAGTATGTAAACAACTCTTAAATTCCTTGAATACTCTTTTTTCTAATTTAGAAAAGTGAACAGTATGGTGGGGAAAATTGACTAAACAAGGTTAGAAAGAAGATTTGATTTGCAGAAGGGTTCGTGTAAGTATCATCCCAAGACCTGTTAGCTATGTCAGCTATTTGTGGGAAACTAAAAGTGCAAGGAAGAAGATGTAAGAAGTTTTAATTGGCAGGGCCTCAGCCTGAGTTTTAAACTCACTTTTATGAAATATTGGAAGCGTAAGAATTAAAATTATGAGCATTTACTTCAGAGACATTTTCTCATGATTAATAAATGGTAAAAGTTATATTTTAGTAGAAATTAAATGTAAATGAAGAATTGCTTCAATCAGAAGAACTGTTTAAATTACTGATTTCTTATTTCCTGGGTGTTTATAATTTGTAGTTGTCATTAAACTTTTTTGGCCATTATCTTTTCAAATATTACTTCTGCCTCATCTTTCCTCTCCTTCTAGGACTTCAATTACGTGTATGTTAGACCATTTAACAGTGTCCCATAAGTCTCTTATACTATTTTTTTAAATTTGTTTTCTTTCTGTGTGTCAGTTTAGATGATTTTTGTAATCAAGTTCATGAACCCTCTCTTATTTTATATCCAGTCTATTAAATATATCCTATTTATCCAATATATATCTTTAATTTCAGAAATTACACTTTATAATTCTAGAATGTCTACCTGGTTCTTTTTATAGATTCTATTTTTCTGGGGAAATTCTTTATCTTTCCATCCCACACATTTCCTCAATCATTTTCTCTATTTTCTTTAACATATTTATAGCAGTTAATATTCTTGTTTAATTCCATTCCTGGATCATCTGCAGGTCTGCTTCTATTGGCTGGTTTTTCCCTTGATCATACGTCATATTTTCCTGATTCTTTGCATATCTTAAAAATTTAAATTGTATGTCAGTTATTATAAATAAAAAAGGTATAAATTGAAGCTGGTGTTTCCCCTCAGAGGAATTATGCTCTTTTCTGTTAGGCCATTGGGTTATTGCCTCAATTCAGTTAGTAACTGAGCTAGGTTGGGCAAGATTCCAGCTTTAGATAGACTTAGTTAATCTTGGGTTTCAAATTTGTTGATAGGAAGAACTGTCCTATTTTGACTACAGGCTCCCCTCTTCAATGAGACATTCTCCCAAGGGCCATGTGCTTATGAGTGATTTCATTATGTCTTTCCAGCTTGGCCTTCTGCACTACACTAGCACTCAGCAAAAGTCCCACAGGGTAAAACCAAATATACATTCAGGCCCCTCCAGATCCTTTCTGTCACATCAGTCTTATGTGGCCATGAAAAGCTCTTCTGGTTTCTCTTTCCCTAAGCAGAGTACCTTTGTCTCTGGAGGCTCAATCCTGAGCCCATTCTGAGACTTGGCAGATGCCCCTAGGAAGAAAAATGGCCACTGGTATCCACTCACCTAGGAAAGGGAAGGCTCGTCTCTTTCTGGGATTTAAATCCTTTAGACCGCTTTCCTGGCCCTCAGCAGTGAGAACATGGAGTCCTAACCACTGGACCACCCGGGAATTCCCTCTTATGCCTTTTTTAAAACAAGTGGTATTTGAAATTCGTCCTTTTTCCTAGTTTTTATTGTGGGAGCAGTAGTCTTCCCCTACCTTCTATGAAACCTAGAAGCAGAAATCTTTCACCATAAAACTTTCTGATAGGGCTTCCCTGGTGGCACAGTGGTTGAGAATCTGCCTGTCAATGCAGGGGACACGGGCTCGAGCCCTGGTCTGGGAGGATCCCACATGCCACGGAGTAACTGGGCCCGTGAGCCGCAATTACTGAGCCTGCGCGTCTGGAGCCTGTGCTCCGCAACATGAGAGGCCGCGATAGTGAGAGGCCCGCGCACCGCGATGAAGAGTGGCCCCCGCTTGCCGCAACTAGGGAAAGCCCTCGCGCAGAAACGAAGACCCAACACAGCCATAAATAAATAAAAATAAATTAAAAAAAAAAAAAACAACTTTCTGATAAATGTATAGATACTTTCTTCATATTAGAGGCTCTAAATTCCAGCAAAAGCTATATGGCATTTCTTTAAATTTCTTAATTATTCAGCTTTTAACTTTCCTTAAGTAACATATATGCTGTGTGATCATTCTGTGTTGGTAAGATTGAACTTGGTATAGTCAAGTAATCATTTCAATTTTATCTAACTGGCAAATGCAGGTGTATCTGTTGCTGATCGGGAGGCCAGTCTGGAATTAATTAAGTTGGACATATCCCGTACATTTCCATCTCTCTACATCTTTCAGAAGGTAAGGGTTTCTAACCAGCTTGTAACAACTTTTTTTTTTTAATCCAAGGGAACAAATTCTCTAAATGCATAGCTATTATTTTTTAAAAGGCAAAACTATAAAAATTGTAGACCTTTATATAAAAAATGTAAAACTAGTAGGAAAATAGTAAAGGCATTTCTGTTATTTTATTCCACTGATTGAATGCATTGCAGTTAGCATAGCACATAAAGGTACTTGATGAGTTTCCACTGAAGTGAATTTCTTTGTTTTACTTTCTATTCTGTAAAATATTTAAATTTTAACATTTTTGCCTAGTAAATTGTTAAAAGATAAAGAAGTTTGTTCCAAAACTTTAAAATTTTTCAGAATTATAGTACTATCGAAATAGGAAGAAACAGTTTATTTTTTGTGCAGAGGCTGTTATGAAGTTGTTTATATTTTATGAGGAGAGAAATGATTACATTTTATATATCTATATGACTCAAGTCTTTATTCATGGAATTCTTCTATCTTTATATTGATAAAATGAGATTAAAAATTTTACCATTAAGATTAAAATTATTAGTAAACTTAATTTCGTGTAGCTTGATGGTTTTCTCTTGCTGAAACTGTATTATAGCAAATGAAAGAATCTATTTTCATTATAATTTTATTGTACCAAATTTAGACATCTTTAAAATTGCACGCAAACTACATAGCTTGTATCCATCCATCAAGTGAGTTTATTTGGCTTTTTTGGTTTTTCATAATTTTTTTTATTCATACTTTAGAAAACATCTTTGTGGAGTGATAAAGTATACTGACTAAAACTAGTCATTTAGGAAATGTAAAGTTTATTAACATGTTTTTTGAGAATTAACTTAGAGACAATTATTTGTATAGCTTGACATTTCATTTTTCTCTCCTCTAAGGGTGGCCCATATCATGATGTCTTACATAGTATATTAGGGGCATATACATGTTACAGACCTGATGTTGGTTATGTAAGTATTTGTTTCAGTCTGTTTTTTGAATATAAACATTTTATCTCTCTTATCTCATAGTATCTTATGTTGTATTAGCTCCCAAATGTCGGTATCTTTATGTTTTTTTTTCTTGGTCATATTAACTTACCCGGAGAGGAATCTTCCCATCTCCTACCAGAGGCTTATGAGACTGATAGCCAGCTTTCTCGGAGAGCAGCTGGGGATTTTACCATTCAATTTGTAAACTTTTATTTATTGTTCCTGCTGTGGTGCCTTCTTGCCTTCTCCCTAACTCTCCTTTTCCTGACTGTCCCTTCAGAGATAAACCTCTTATGTTCTGCTGGGTTGAGGGAAAGGTAGATAGATACCTGTCCATACAGGATAGAGGAGGGGATTTGCTCCTTTCACAGATTTTCAGCCAATCCTAGTTTTAGCCCTACCTTTCAATTTTAGAGGAACCTGATAACCTCACTTCCTGAGCTTTCCAGATTTTGTGGCTGAATTGGCTTGCTGCTCATTGGCTTCCTCCTCTGCACATAGTTTAGTTTCAACATTCTCCATTTAGTTAAATTAAAATTTCTAAAATGCTGTTGACATCTTTTATCTACTGTTTATATTACTTTCCATTCTTTTCGTCCTCCTAAGTTAATATTTATCATTTTATTTACTGTTATTTTAGTTGGATTTGGGAGGGAACAAAGAAAACTGTATGTTCAATTTGTCATGTTTAACTAGAAATCATTAAACCTTCATCTTCTTGCCTTTGTCTTAAAAAGAAGAATTTTAGAGATCTCACAATAGGGTGGCTGTGTGGTACAATTTACCCTATTTTGTTGCATGTTCATTTGTATATTTGTTTATTGATCCACTTAACAAATATTTATTGTGTGCTTATTGCTGTATGCCGGGCTTTGTTCTAGGCATTTTGTTCACCTCAGTGAACAAAAGAAAGATTCTTCCCGTTTTGATGCTTATAATTTAGAAGGAAGAGACAGACAATAAATAACAACAAATAAGTAAATCATATGTTACATTAAAAGGTGATAAGTGCTATGGAAAAAGTATGGCGTGGGTTGAGGGGGAGTGAAGGTTTGGGTATGCGGCAGGTTGTAGTATTAAAGGATATGTCCATATGAAGGAAGTAAAATTTGAACAGAGAATCCCTCTTGCTCATGTGTTCTGTAATAGAACTGGAAAGACATTATGTAACCCCTTCACATTTTTAAGTTGACATTCATTTAAATTTTTTTATTGTAAGTTTAATTGTAAAGGATTTAATTTTTAGCACTTGTTAAATATTGGTATTTTAAAATAAAATTCATGCTTCTTTTAAAAAGTGTAGCCAGTAGAATTTTAACACTGTAATGAGTTTATATATGTCATCATCATTTAAAGAAAAATATATGAACAAGTTCTTCGTTAATACTCTACAGAATACACAGATTTATTGGCTCATTGTATTTATGTAAAATGACCACCTTAGAACCTAACTGGTGATGACAAGCCTCACTGGCAAGCCAGCCAGTCAAATCAGACTTGTTTTATAATATGTGATAAGAGTAGTATAAACTATATTGGAATACATATTTCATGATGTGGTTTGATAAAATAGGTTTTTAACTGCATTAATGAATAATACATACTTAATCTATAAGTAAATCACACAGAAGTTTTATCTGTGGAATTTCTTCAGTATATCTTGTAAAAAGTTGGTAATGGTTCACATTCCAGTTATATTTAAAATAACCAAGGACACCAATCTGTATTGCTCTTTTATTTGTTCTCCTGGTCTCTCTGTGTAAGTCTGTTGTACAAATCTCTATCAGAAGTGCTCTGTAAACTGTTTTTTTAATGAAAGAATGAATATTTTTACAACAGCAGTTTCCAATTACTTATCTGCTAAAAAATGTGCAATAGCTGCTCATAACTCACAAGCAAACATCTGTATAGCTTAGCCTTTTACTGAAGACCTTTCATAATTTGTAAATGCATCCTACTTTTTCTAATTTTTCCCATTAATCCCATTATAAATCGCTTGCTCCAACTGTGCTGACCCTATATGTCTTTGCTGACGTGTCTTTTCCCTCTTAGAATGGTTTTTCCTCATTTTTCCAGCTGCTCTTCCGGGAATCCAGCCCCACTATCCTAACCCCCATAGTCTCTTCTTTCTTGGAATTTCAGCGGCACTTCTCATAGATCTCTTTTGCTCCTAGTTCTTCACTTTCTACCTCAGACAGATGTGTTATAACAATGAAGACAGTCACCTAATTTTCATTAAATTTTGTGAGTTTATACTCTGAAATACTTCAGACTGAGAGAAAATGAAAACTAGGTAGGATACTGAGATAGACTTTTGTAGCAAGTAAAAGCTGATACTTTTTTCTTTTTTCCAAAATTTTCCCTAATACTTTTTAAACCACATGAGCAAGAAAGAAAAGTAAAATTAGGGAGATTCATAATTTTTAGTGGTTCTCTGTATTTACCTTTGTTGGAAGATAAAAAGAAATTTTAAAACTTGGTTAATTCTACTTTGTAATGTCACTTTGTAATTTTTCAGGAATACAATACAATAAAATAAACTGTATAGATTTATTATTGTAAGCACATTTTGATTAATTTCTTTTCCTTTGAAGGTCCAAGGGATGTCCTTCATAGCAGCAGTTCTCATTCTCAACTTGGAAGAGGCAGATGCCTTCATTGCATTTGCAAATCTCCTGAATAAGCCATGCCAGTTAGCCTTTTTTCGTGTGGATCACAGCATGGTATGGACATTTGGAATGAATTGTGTTTTTCTTTGACTGTCAGTTTCTATAGTCTGAATGCCCTTTTAGAGTGAAAAACAGTAATTAGAAGACTAAGATAATCTGATCTAAAATAAGCTTTTCATTGAATTATTATAGTTCTATGAATGCTTGATGAAAAGACTCAGAGGTGTTAAGCAAGATTTTCTATTACGATTAAGGATTTATTTTCTCTATTTCTAGAGTATACTCTTAAATAATTTTGTTGAAATTTCTATCTTTAGATGTTGAGATATTTTGCAACGTTTGAAGTATTTTTTGAAGAAAATCTCTCCAAACTGTTTCTTCATTTCAAATCTTACAGTCTTACACCAGACATATACTTGATAGACTGGTAAGTCATAACATATGTAAAATATAATTATTAAAAGGAAACAAAGTGTAACTTTTTGCCGAGAGTAAATTTCATGCACAGGATCATACATATAAAAAACTCTTCGCTTGCATGTAGAGAAACTCTCACATCTTTGTGGGGAGGCATTTGATTAAGAGCATGGACTCTGGGTTGAAGTCAGAATCCCTCAGTTTGTGTCTCAGTTTCCTAACTATAAAATGGGAATAATAATATCTGTATCTTGAGTTGTACTGAGAGTGTTTTGCATGGATTATCTCATTCAATGCCCGGTACATAGTGAGCTCTCAGAAAGAGTTAGTTGCTGTTCCTTTAATATTCTTAACACCAAGGGTTTATGATAGTTATGATAGTGTTTCTTTATCGAGGGCTTTGTTTTTTTTCCAAGGCCTTATCCAGCTTTCTGACCGAGTAATGATGCCTTATTTAGGTGCTAATGTCTTTTTTTCACCTTTACAATTCTAGCTCTTCTGTTTGAAGTTGGAAATTTTGCCTAGGACTCTGGTGAGCAGTAAAATCGATTACAGAGAGGGGGGTGAACTTTGCCCAAGAGATGGAGCATTTGATCTTAAGATAGACTGTTAGGAGTACATGTGAAATATTTAAACCTTAAATCCTAATCATTAAACATCAGTGGGTTTCATATAAATGATACTGTTTTAGTATGGAAAAATAAATTAATAATGGCATTGATCAAATATCTTTCCAGTTGTTTGAGGTTTCTTTTATTTAGGCTTTAAAAAAAAACTAAGTTATTTTTCAGTGTATTCTCTTCCATTCCCATTAGGAACATTAGAATTCCTTTGAGTAGGACCCAAGATCATGGGGAGAAGGGTTTTATAATATGGGACGCAAGGGACCAAGATCAAATCTGTAAAGAAGGGGGAAAAAACTCAACTGTCCCTCTTAAGGACTGTGAGCATGAGGCACAGCAGGATCACAGTTGATAAAGGGAGCGGGATGGAATTAGTACTGAGTAGTACTGTATGCTAGAAATTCCCTAGGCACTACTGGTACCCTTCCTCATTTTGAACAGTGAATTAGTATTCTCTGTACTACCAAGAGTATGTTTTTTGTTATGCAATTAAATATATGTTTATAACTTAAGAAGTAGACACGGATTTTTGTTTCACTGCCTCTGTTGAGCTTATAACATATGAATCCCAGGATCAGTGGTGCAAGAAAAAAGAGGAATAAATGAGTGGCAGTGCTAAAGGGAATTTTTTTCATTTTTTAGCGGGAGAGCCTTTAGTTCCCTTGTTCACACACGTTTCATCAGCAGTACCTCAGATAAACACAGTCTGTGTAAAAATGTGTACCTTCTTTGCCAAGGCAACATCAAGAGAAGTTCTCTAGCACCTATTCTCCCTCCTTCCTCAACCAGAGTGCTACCCCAGAGTACCACTGGATAAAGACTTACATGATCAAACATTATCAGAAAGGATGTGAAAAACCATTTTGGTGATTCTATTGGAGGGTATACATGCTCCAAAAGAAGTAGTAAGTAAAGTTTGGTGAAGGGAAAACAAAAGAGTGGATGTTTGTGGAAAGAGAAAAGAGGAAAGTCAGAATTTATGGTTTTGTATTTAGGTTACTAAAAGATGGTACTTGGTTTCCTCATACAGTAGTAAGAAGTAACTTTTATTGAGCATTTCTTATGTGCCTGGCACTATTCAAAATACTTTACATTTATTAACTCCTTTAATTTTCAAAACAATTCTGAGAGTTAGGTAATTTTATTTTGTTTACTAATGAGGAAACTGAGGCACAGCAAGGATGAGTATCTTACTCAAGGTAACACAACCAGTAAGTTGCGAATCTAAGATTCAAACTCAGGTGTTCTGATTTCAGAGCCCATACCCTTAACCATGAGGTGTTTCTGCCACTCTAGTTTGTATTAGGCCATATCTCAATGTAAGGTTGTAAATTCACATACTTTTGTTATTTATTACTTCATTTCCAACTACTCACGTTCTTTGAGCGAAGGAGCCATATCTTATTTGCCTTTTTCACCCTAGTTAAGCACTGTTCTTTTTATATATAGATACTTAATGAGTGAATGAATAAATGAATGAAAAATTCCAATGACTTTTTCCCCTAATTTTAGGATCTTCACACTATATAGCAGATCACTACCACTTGATCTGGCCTGTCGAGTCTGGGATGTATTTTGCAGAGATGGGGAGGAATTTTTATTTAGGACTGGATTAGGAATCCTCCGATTATATGAAGATATTCTCCTACAGATGGACTTTATTCATATAGCACAGTTTCTAACTAAATTGCCAGAAGATATCACATCAGAAAAGCTGTTCACCTGTATTGCAGCCATTCAGATGCAGAATAGTACCAAAAAATGGACTCAGGTAGAGTGACATTTTCCTACTTGTAATAGATGTATAAAAACAGTTTATTTCTTGTAAAAAAAAAAAAAAAAAAAGTCATGTATTTCTCAAATGTTAGTGCTTAAATTTTTAAAAAACTTACAAAAATAATTTTTGACTTTGAAAAAAAAAAATGAATTGCTCCGCTTTCACCTCTCCAGACTTATGGCTTTATCTTTATGTAAGTCCAGTAATATTTTATGAATTTAGTGAAGTACAGCCTACAATAGTCATGTATTTGCCAGGGCAACTGTATAATTACCTTGGTATTTCAGATAGACAACAATTGTTTTAAATACCTGATGTGTACTAAGGGTTTGCAATAAAAAGAATATAATGTATGATCCTGACTTTTTAGATGCTTAGTCTTGTTAGGGAAGCAAATACATTGGCAGTCGAAAGTTAAATGACATAAAAAATAGTGTTAACACTTGCTCCATGAATGATAGCCAGTAGGCATTATAAGCTCTCAAGTTTTATTGCTTATGAAAATGAAAATATAAGAATATTGGTCCAGAGGATGTTTTGTTACCTAACAGTAATTTTATAATATTTGGCAAGTGATGAAAACTGGAATCTAACTATATATCATAAAGTTGGGTTGAAACAAACAAGAGGATTTGAGAATGGCAGTCTTTCAGGGGACAGAGTTATGTATACTAAAGCTTTTTCATGTTAATAAACTATAGTTTTTAAAATCTCTTTAATCTGCATGGTAGTTTTTTTGAGGATTAATGTTTACTTTATATAATTTCCAGGTCTTTGCATCTGTGATGAAGGATATTAAAGAAGGAGACAAGAATAATAGTCCAGCTCTGAAAAGCTAATCTTCAAAATTAACAGACTAATTGCAATATTAAAAAAATGTTTTTGATAAAAGTATTTTGTTTCCTATGTAAAAAGCATGGAAGAAAATGTTGAAGAAAGCTAAAAGAATCAAGACTTGGAAAACCGCTGATTTTGAATTCCATGGCTGAAGTAAATGAGTACCTATTGACAGTATTAATAAAAAAGTATTTTATAGGGAGAGCCATTTTACAAAGAAAAAAGTTTAAATGGCTAGTTCATACTCCGTAATTTGGAGTGAACAGTTTAATGCAATAAATTTTTTTAACAGCTTTGGAGATAGTTCAAATTTTTACATCTTTTCTTTTTTAACATTTAGCATAAAAGAGGAGCATGACAATTAGCACTTTGGAGGTCAGAACAGGATTGTTAAATACTACTTTAACTTCCAAAATACTATTGGAAATAAACACCTGAGTACAGATATTATCTCCAGTTCCAAACTTTTGAAGATATTATAGACCAAGAATAAGCAATGTTGATTATAAATTATTTACGTCACTGAAGTTGTTTATCTTCACTCACAGGTTGGGGCAAATTTAGGTTATCTGGGAACTGGAAATATTGGTAGGAGATTGTTTAGCATTTGTGTAGGTGTTTTTCCACAGTATCATGTCTATTTGTTTTTGAAAGGAAATTGTTTCATTTTCTCAAGGAATTCCTATCACTCAGAGCATTTTATCCTCTCTGTTTCTAGTCTAAGAAATTGTTCATCTAGTAATTTAAGAAAGCTAACTGGTAGAAGGAAATTTCTTTGCACTTTAATGGACTGAAGGCTTTTTGGGGGGAGTAAGTCCATAAATATAAATGAGGTTTTTCACTGGTAAGAGTAAAAAGTAATGAATTTTGAGAGTTCTTAATTAGAATGCTACTTGGCAAGACTTTAAATATGTTAGTTAAAATTCTTTCATTGTAGAAACAAAATTTGTTAATTCCAGTTTGAAATTGGAAATCTTAATATGTAGCCAAGTCCATGACTTGTAAAACACTGTGTATAATTTTCTAATCAAAGGAAATAAGAGTAAAAGGTAAAATTAATTTTTTTCTAATGAGTAACTTTGATGATATAGTGGATAAAGGAATGATTAATTATTGGTAAATTGCCATTAAATTTATTATAATATGTTTAATTCTTAAACCTAAAGTAAATCACTTGAATATCATGAGTGATATCTATATAAAAAGGTATTTGGTTAATAATTAGATTTATAATGTGCTTTTATGTTGCAATTAGGTTTGAAACAACAATTAAGCACACTATTTCTGTTAGTGGTATATAGTCTTCAAACTAACAAGCCTGAGAACCTTGTTAGTGTAGCACCTGCCTCTTTAGGAGTATGGGACCAGACGGTACCTATGTATTTTTACCCCGTGGGTCATTCTAGCCTAGGGACCACTAATGGAACCCTCAGAAGTTAACTCCTCTCCTAGGAGCTTGCTTAGTGGAAACTAGTAGTGTAATAAAATATTGAGGGAGTACCCAGGGTCTTAACAGGTTTTAGAATGACATTTTAACTCTGGTAACTACTTCCTTGGTATTGGTGGCCCTGATAAAGGGAATGTAACCCCTGGCAGTAATCTCATTGAGGTTATACTACCTGCCTAAACTTAATCTTACTTTTGTGTATTTGTTTCCAGAGTTGGACCTAAGTTACTGTATTTCTTTTTCTCATTTTTATTATTGTACAGTTTCTTTTACCTTTCAAGTATAAATGTGTATATAAAATGTAAATACAAGGAATTTATTAAAAACCACTATTAACAATTACTGTGTAAATAAAACTCGTAAACAGAGTAATTACTTGAAGTGAGTCTTCATTATTTTGGGGATATTTAACTACATGTGGAGATAAAAAGGGAATAAACTTTTTTGCCAAATTTCTCTTCCTGGGATGCACTGGGCCTTTAGCCTCTTGAGACTGACAGTACTGGCAGCTAAAATATTGTTACTGTCTTTGCCCTTGAACCTCTTACACAGGCAGTATGGAGTTACTCATTATTCGCATGGTCAGTTGTATGACAGTTTTTTTGGTTAAAGTATATATTCAATTAAAAAATAACTTTCCTAAAAGCCTCAAGATAATGTGAAATTTAATATGGTGTTTTATTTGTTTGTCTACTTAATCAGTATTTCTCACTTCATTGTCCTTTTAGCGCAGGTCTACATTGTATTATTTAAATGCTACTGGAAGACTCCAGCAACTAGCATAGTTTTCTAAAGTCAGAGAACATAGTCATAGTTTTTGCTGATTTCTTTTGCAGTGATGACCTTCATATAATGTTGTTGGTTTGAGTATATATATTTTTAATTGAAGTATAGTTGATTTACAATGTTTGTTAGTTTCTGGTGTAGAGCAAGGTGATTCAATTCAGTTATACATACATACACATATATATATATTTTTCATATTCTTTTCCATTATAGCTTGTTACAAGATACTGAATATAGTTCCCTGTGCTATACAGCAGGTCCTTGTTGTTTATCTGTTTTATATATAGTAGTTTATATCTGCTAATCCCAAACTCCTAATTTATCCGCCACCCCCACCCCCTGGCTTTTCCTCTTTGGTAACCACAAGTCTGTTCTCTATGTCTGTGAGTCTGTTTCTGTTTTGTAAATAAGTTCATTTGTGTCATATTTTAGATTCCACATATAAGTGGTATCATACAGTATTTGTCTTTCTCTTTCTGACTTCACGTAGTATGATAATTTCTAGGTCCATCCATGTTGCTGCAAATGGCATTATTTCATTCTTTTTTATGTCTGAGTAGTATTCCACTGTGTATATATACCACATCTTTATCCATTCACATGTTGATGGACATTTAGGTTGCTTCCATGTCTTGGCTATTGTGAATAGTGCTGCTATGAACATTGGGGTGCATGTATCTTTTCAAATTAGAGTTTTCTCCAGATCTATGTCCAGGAGTGGGATTGCCGGATCATGTGGTAACTCTGTTTTTAGTTTTTTAAGGAACCTCCATACTGTTTTCCAGAGTGGCTGTACCAATTTACATTCCCACCAACAGTGTAGGAGGGTTCCCTTTTCTCCACACCCTCTTCAGCATTTATTATTTGTAGACTTTTTTTTTTTTTTTTGGCCATACTGTGTGGCATGTGGGATCTTAGTTCCCCAACCAGGGATCGAAACCGTTCCCCCGAAGTGGAAGTGCAGATTCTTAACCACTGGACTGCCCGGAAAGTCCCCTATTTGTAGACTTTTTGATGATGATGGTCATTCTGACTGGTGTGAGGTGATACCGCATTGTAGTTTTGATTTGCATTTCTCTAATGATTAGTGATGTTGAGCATCTTTTCATGTGCCTTTTGGCCATCTGTATGTCTTCTTTGGAGAAATGTCTCTTTAGATCTTCTGCCCATTTTTTGGTTTGGTTGCTTGTTTTTTTGTTATTGAGTTGTATGAGATGTTTGTATATTTTGGAAATTAAGCCCTTGTAGGTCGAATCATTTGCAAATATCTTCTCCCAGTCTGTAGGTTGTCTTTTTGTTTTGGTAATGGTTTCCTTTGCTGTGCTAAAGCTTATAAGTTTTGATTAGGTCCCATTTGTTTATTTTTGCTTTTATTTCTAGTGCCTTGGGAGACTGACCTAAGAATACACTGGTACCATTTATGTCAGAGAATGTTTTGCCTATGTTCTCTTCTAGGAGTTTTATGGTATCATGTCTTATATTTAAGTATTCAAGCTATTTTGAGTTTATTTTTGTGTATGGTGTGAGGGTGTGTTCTAACTTCATTGATTTGCATGCAGCTGTCCAACTTTCCCAATGCCACTTGTTGAAGAGACTGTCTTTTCTCCATTGTATATTCTTGCTTCCTTTGTCAAAGATTGACCATAGTTGTATGGGTTTATTTCTGGGCTCTCTATTCTGTTCCATTGATCCATGTGTCTGTTTTTGTGCCAATACCATGCTGTTTTGATTACTGTAGCCTTGTAGTGTTGTCTGAAGTCTGGGACTTTGCCTCCAGCTTTGTTTGTTTTCCTCAGGATTGCTTTGGCAATTCTGTGTCTTTTATGGTTCCATATAAATTTTAGGATTATTTGTTCTCATTCTGTGAAAAATGTCATGGGTAATTTGATAGGGATCTCATTAAAACTGTAGATTGCTTTGGGTAGTATGGCCATTTTAACTATATGAATTCTTCCAATCCAAGAGCATGGGATATTTTTCTGTTTCTTTGATCATCTTCAGTTTCCTTTATCAGTGTTTTATAGTTCTCAGCATATAAGTCTTTCACCTCCTTGGTCAGGTTTATTCCTAAGTATTTTATTTTATTTTTTTGATGAGATTTTAAAAGGGATTTTTTGTTTACTTTCCCTTTCTGATATTTCATTGTTATTGTAAAGAAACACAACAGATTTGGTTTGAGTATATTTTTTGACTCTACAAAAGTTAGGTAGCATTGGCAAAAGGGCATTGAGATTTTCAGAGCTTCTGACTTCAGGATAACAGCTTTCATTGTAGCTTAGGAACTAAGGCTATTTTTATCTAGAACAGTCAACTTTTTAGAGTCTGCATTGTTGGAGGGTATAATACTAAAGAATATAATCATGGAATAATTTGTCTTAAAATGCCATATGGTTTATTATGATTTTTCATTTCCTATTTTTGTTTGGATAAGGTAAAATTATTTTGTATTTCATGAGCATATTCAGACAGCAGAGTTTGGTATAAAAGAGGCAAAAATCATGTGAGGTAGCAATGGAAAATCAGATTTTAATTTGCCACGATTGTTTTATAGTTTATCTGACATATATAGTGTCAGAAAACAAAGTCTTACCTCTGGGGGGAAAAGTGATTTTTGTATTGAATTCATATTATTTTGATTTTGTCGAAGCAGTGTCCAAAATATGAATTTCCAAATGTAGTGTCAGGGAGGAAGAAATTTTCCTATACCCTTCTAAGTTTTTCTGGCAGGTTTAAGAATTAAATTGACATGAGACACATTAACAGATTAACAGGAGAAGACAAGAGTTTAATAACATGTATTGTGGGAGAGGACCAGGAAAACTGAGTAACTCACCAAAATGACTGAAACGCTCACCTTAAATACTGTCTTCAGCTGAAAACAAAAGAGGATGTTGGGGGTAGTGGTTTGAGACTTCAAAGGGGGAGGCAATGCATGTGGAGATGAAAAGCAAATGTTTGGTAAACAAATGTTTGCTGGGCCTTGCAGTACACTGAGTGGACTCTGATCTCTAGGCCCTGCCGAGTGTTCCCCACCTCACCTAGCCCATATTCTTAGCTCTATTCCAGAACAGGCCCTTTGTCAAAATTCTTTTTGGCAGTAAAGGGGGCAGTAACAAGAAAAACTTGCTGAGTCTTCTGTTTCTTAAAAATAATCAGGCTAAATTAATCCTCATGCCGAAGACACACATTTTGGGGTGACAAATTTTGCTTCCCTACAGTGGTAAAACTATTAATTTGGACTTCACTGTTTCACAACATGTAAAAATGAAAAATAATTTTTAAAAAGATTTAAAAAAATTTTTTTTTAATTTCAGGGAAATTAGCCACTTCAGAGAGAGAAGATAGCCTTGCCCTTTAAAAATATTGTTTGCTAGAAATGCAAATCAAAACTACAATGAGGTGTGAATGGCCATCATCAAAAAGTCTACATATAATAAATGCTGGAGAAGGTGTGGAGAAGAGGGAACCCTCCTACACTGTTGGTGGGAATGTAAATTGATATAACTGCTGTGGAGAACAGTATGGAGGTTCCTTAAAAAACTAAAAATAGAATTACCATGTGATCCAGCAATCCCACTCCTGGCCATATATTCAGAAAAGATGAAAACTCTAATTTGAAAAGATACATGCACTCCAATGTTCATAGCAGCCCTATTTACATGGAAGCAACCTAAATGTCCATAGACAGATGAATGGATAAAGAAGATGTGGAATATGTATACAATGGAATATTACTCAGCCATAAAAAAAGAATGAAATAATGCCATTTGTAGCAACATGGATGGACCTAGAGATTATCATACTAAGTGAAGTAAATCAGAGAAATACAAATACATGATATCACTTATATGTGGAATCTAAAAGAAGTGATACAAATGAACTTATTTATAAAACAGAAATAGACTCACAGACATAGAAAACAAACTTATGGTTACCAAAGGGGGAAGGGGGGAGGATAAATTAGGAGTTTGGGATTAACAGATACCCACTACTATATATAAAATGGATAAACAACTAGGACCTACTGTATAGCATGGGGAACTATAGTGAATATCTTATAATCTATAATGGAAAAGAATCTGAAAAATATATATATATATATACATATATATGTATAACTGAATCATTTTGTTGTACATCTGAAACTAACACAACACTGTAAATCAACTATACTTCAATAAAAAACATATTGCTTATTTACTAACAGTGTAATTGCAGAAGAAGTGACCTACTTGGTACTTTGAATGAATGCAGGAGCACTCGTTAAGCCCTGATTATGTGCCAAGCACTGCCTCTTAATATTTTGATAGGCTACGTAAAGTTACAAGGCTTGGGAAGTTAGCAAAACTGCATTTCTTTATAAACATTCTCCCATTCATATTGATCTTCTCTTGGTTCCAATTAATGAGGTTTTATTTTGTGCATTTTATTCTGTGAGTTGGGTTTATTTTCTAAAATACTCCAAGAAGGAAATTTGGCTTTACAAAAAGTGCATTGGGGGCTTCCCTGGTGGCACAGTGGTTAGGAATCCGCCTGCCAATGTAGGGGACACAGGTTCAAGCCCTGGTCCGGGAAGATCCCACATGCTACGGAGCAACTAAGCCCGTGCGCCACAACTACTGAGTCTGTGCTCTAGAGCCTGCGAGCCACAACTACTGAGCCCGTGTGCCACAACTACTGAAGCCCGTGCGCCTAAAGCCCATGCTCCACAACAAGAGAAGCCACCACAATGGGAAGCCCACGCACTGCAGCGAACAGTAGCCCCCGCTCGCCGCAACTAGAGAAAGCCAGCATGCAGCAAGGAAAACCCAACGCAGCCAAAATATAAATACATTAAATAAATAAATAAATAAAATTTAAAAAGTGTTCTGGGCTTCCCTGGTGGCGCAGTGGTTAAGAATCCGCCTGCCAATGAAGGGGACACGGTTTCGAACCCTGATCCGGGAAGATCCCACATGCCACAGAGCAACTAAGCCCGTGTGCCACAACTACTGAGTCTGCACTCTGGAGCCCGTGTACTACAACTACTGAAGCCCGCGTGCCTAGAGCCTGTGCTCCGCAACAAGAGAAGCCACGCACTGCAACGAAGAGTAGCCCCCGCTCACCGCAACTAGAGAAGAAAGCCCACATGCTCAACGAAGACCCAACGCAGCCAAAAATAAATAAATAAAAATTTTTTGAAAGTGTTTCATTCTTTGAACGTTTAAGTAAACAGTACTTCCATTATTTTATTTAAGGTAAAATGACATGTACTATTGCAATATACTTGGAAAAATCATTTTTGTAATAAAAGTGTAAATGATAAACTAATATAGATGTGGAGTATATAAAATTGATAACAATGGGGTATATATGTTTGTTCTCATTTTTCATCTTCATGTACAACACTATACAAAATGGTATTATAAAAGCAGAAAGTGAAGCCTCAAATGTTTTTGGTCTAAGCAGTATTGATAATATTGTAAGTACATGATGTATTCTGATTATCAAATAAATCCCAAGGCTTTTAATTTTAGCTTCTATATTCTTAAAAAACTTTGAAAGGGAAGTATTAACTTGATTAAAACTTTTGTAGATTGTAAAATGCTTTGAATGCCTGTGTTTGGGCTTTAAAGTGTGAAAATAAATTGGAAAGTGTTTGAATGATAGGGTTTGTTTTATTCTTAATTTATACCAAGTGATTTTAAATAAATTGTGTATGCAGTAAATTTGTCATAACTTAGTGGTAATAGTTCTTCTGATTTGATTTTTAAAGCCACTTATGTGAGCCCTTGAAAAAGTAAACAATTCTCATCACACTTTTTTTTTTCTTTTCTTTTTTTATTATTTATTTATTTATTTATTTATTTTTGGCTGTGTTGGGTCTTCGTTTCTGTGCAAGGACTTTCTCTAGTTGCAGCAAGTGGGGGCCACTCTTCATCGCGGTGCGCGGGCCTCTCACTGTCGCGGCCTCTGTTGTTGTGGAGCACAGGCTCCAGATGCTCAGGCTCAGTAGTTGTGGCTCACGGGCCCAGTTACTCCGTGGCATGTGGGATCTTCCCAGACCAGGGCTCGAACCCGCGTCCCCTGCATTGGCAAGCAGACGCTCAACCACTGCGCCACCAGGGAAGCCCCTCATCACACTTTTAATTAGACTGCATGTTTTATGATTTTTTAAACATGTGAATCAAATCCTATTATTCCTTACTCAGGAGCCTCTAGTGACATTCCTCATAATAAAAATCCAAATTTTTATTACAAGTTCCTATTTGCTGCTCTCCAAGTTCCTATTTATTCTAGTTTCTATTTCTACAATTTCAACTGCCACTGAACCGTATTAACTTCACTGTGGACCTAATTTCCACAAGTTCCTATTTATTCTAATCTCTGCTATCTCTACAATTTCAACTGCCTCTCAACCTTATTAACTTCACTGTGGACCTAATTTCTCAATCTCCCAATTTCCTATCTACCTAAGGGCTTTTACTCTTGCTTTTCCTTTGGAAATATTCTTTGCCTAAGTCTTCGTATGGTTTATATTATCTTCTCATTTAGGTCTCTACTTAATGTCAGTTTACTCAGAGTCGGAATGTTCTCTACCCATGCTCTGTCAGTATCATGACCTTACTCTACTTCATATTTCTTTATAGTTATCTATTACTTACCACTAGCTAACATTATTTTATATAGTTGTCTATTGTTTCCACTACAGTGTAAACTCTGAGTTCAGAAACATTGTCTTTTATTACCTCTGAATTGCTAGTGCCCAGAATAGCACTTGGCACTACACATGATAGATATGGATGAATAGATTGTTTTTATTTTGGACCATTCCTAGTGAACCTACCTTTCATTTATAATATTTTTATTAGATTATACAATTAGTTAGAAACTCAGATTATTTCTGGTTCACTCAGAAAGTTCAACACTTAAAGATTGGGTAGAGGAGAATGAACTAGTAGACGTCAGAAATAGGAATATCAGGAGAATATGGGGGTCAGGAAAAACAAGGGCCAAGTGTGTTTCCATAAAGAAGTGATCGATAGTGTCAGGTGTCAATGAGGTTGAGATGAGGACTGAGAGATGTCCATTAAATTTGACCATGCGTTTCATTGATTTCCTTAGTTACTTTGGTGTGTGTTCAAGTATTTAAGTACTAATGGAAAATATTCAGTAGAGGTTTAAGAAATAAAGAGTGAATGGGGTAATGTATAATCTAAGATTCCTGATTAGGCTGCAGGGAGATGGATCCAGAGCATATCATGAGAGAAAGGGGAAGAGGTGTCAGATGCAGGTAGGTTTGTAAGTTTGGTGTTGGGAATCTGAAAGGGGAGTTCTGTCTTGTAGCTATTGTTTACTTTGTGAGGTAGGCAGGAAGTGGGGCCATATAAGCAAGAGGGAGCAGTGGTTTTGTTTTTTGACTGTTTTGTTTCACTTCTTTGATTGGGTGGATGGTGAAGCCATTAAGAAATCTAGAAGATGGCATTTTGTGGCTCATCTGGACAGTCTACCTCTGATTTTTTTGTGCCACACCCTCTTGTCAACTCTGCTTCAATCATACTGGTCCTCTTCTGATACTCAAACATACCCAAGCTTATTCCTGCCTTATTCTCTTTGCCCTAGCTGTAGCTTCTGCTTGGACCATTCTTCCCCTGGGCTAGCTGGCTGCTTGACACTTGGTTCTCAGCTTAAAAGTCTGTCACTTCCTCAGATGCCTGATTACCCAGTCTAAAGTAACTACCCAGTTACTCTCACACCACTCTATTCTAATATTTTGCAGAGAATTTCTCGCACATACGTATTTGTCTCAACTCCTGGAAGGTGAGTTCCATACCAACAGGAATCCTGTTTGCCTGGTTCATTGCTGTACAGCACCTAGAAAAGTTACAGGTACCCAGATGACATTTAAATGTATACCCTTAAAGTGAATGAACAAAACTTTTCATAGCCACTCTTGAGGTCTGCACAGTGGCAAACGTGTCCGGAAATACCCAGTGCAACTCAAGTGTCAAGTGTGGGGCTAAGATGTTAGATGAGATTCCTGTCCTTTGAGAATGAGATGAAATTGCCTTGAATTCCATCCCATGTGTGTTTGGATAAATCTTCCCCATTTGATCTCTGAGGAATCAGAAGGGAAGTTGTTGGCCTTGAGTTGATCATCGAAGTCTCTAGAGCAGATACTGCATGGAACAAAGTATACAGAGAAAAAACAGACAGAGGAAAGATTGGGGAGGTGGGCCACAATTGAGTTCAAAAGAGGGAACAAGAAAAGATTTTCAGTACCTTAGGGGAAACCCCGGTAAAAAGCAGTGTTTCAAAAGTCGGGGCAAGAAATTTCGGAGTTAGTTTGGTGGTCAAAAATCTTAGTAGCGTGAGACTGACTGATAGCTATTGTCTTTGATAAGAAAGAGGTATGATTTAAGAATAATTACTAATGGAGGTTATAATTTATCTTAATGCTGAACTAGTTTTCGAAAGACCTGGGTTTGGCTACTGTTTTATCACAAAGTGACTGTAGGCTTCTGGGCAAGTTAATTTATCCTCTGTGAACATCAGTTTTCTCACCTATAATGTAGGGATAAAAACAATCTGCTCTGCTAATCTCAGTGTTATGAAGGTTGCTGAAGATGGTTATGAGGAACGTGACGTGCATTGTAAACCCTTAAATTTTGTACAATTACAAATAATTAAAGTTGTTGGAATCAGAAATGGAGGAAACAGGTGGTTACATGGCAGGTATACCATAAATTCTGAGGTTGGGGCGAGGGGTGGCAAAAGAACTTGTTAAAAGGGACTGCAGGTAAGAAAGGGAGGGACTGAAGGCTGAAGTGAAAACCAAAGGACAAAAGCCCAGCTCTTCCCTTCAGGTGCCTTCTCTAATAACTGGTCTATTGAATTCCTGAACCTTACGTCTTTTCTACTGGCCACTCCGGTAGGCTTATCACTGCATTAAGTTCTCCCTTATCCTGAAATAACTTTTCAACAAGAACTCTACCATAATCTTCTTATTTCTCTCTCCTATCCCAGCCACAAAAAGAGCCCTCTTCTGTGTCATTTCGGGGAATTTTCACTCAAAATGTGAACTGCGGATGGTGGCAACGTTTAGCAATATTTGTCTCTGACATCTTCACCTGGATACTCAGTACATCTTTCTACCTAAAGGATCATCCGTTGGTAGGATTTAATCACATTAGCCAGTGTGTGAGGGTACCTTGCAAACAAGAGCGCTACTGAAGACTGCGTACTGCGGCACCATCATCAATTACGTGAGGAAACCGGGCCCTCCACGGTAGGCAGACTCGCCCAGTATCACAGCTAGTTTAAGGCTGACTTCTGCAGCAGAACCCCGCTTCCCCAAACCCGAGGTCCCCGTAAACGCTCACAGTCCCCCAAGAGGGTTCTGACGAAAACCAAACTTCGCCAAGTCTCGCGCCACCGGGACTCGGGGGCGGGGTGGAGAGCATGAAGTATCGCGAGATGACGGCGTTTTCCCGCGAAGGAGAAGCGCGCGTTTTTCTCTGGCTGGACACCTGGCCGGGAGACTGGGACCGGCAAGCGGCTGGGAGGTTTTAGCGCGCGGCGTTGCAGGCGCTGTGCGGAGGGCACCCGGTTCCGGAGTGTGTGTCCAGCCATGCCGGCGCAGCGCCCCGCGAGCAGCGGCGGTGAGTGAGGAGAACCTGCCTCCCGGAGCGGGCGGCGGCGTCTGGGGCGGGGGTGCGGGAGCAGCATGGAGAGACTGCAGCCGAGCTTTTGAGGGGAGAGGCGACCCCGGGCAGAGACTGAGGAGGAAAGGAGGGTTACCTTTTCTGTGGGGAGTGAGTGGGGGACACCCGGAACTGCGCATATTTGCATGGTATAGGAGATTTGACACAGGGGAGCTGCGTTTTCCCGAACATCCCCATTTGTAAACTGGGGTCCAGGCAACTTGTTGACATAGTGAAGGCTTAGGATGTCTTCTGAGAGGTGATACTGGCGTCCCCCTGGGTCTTCATGGTTTGCCTCAAATGCATCTGGAAAAGGGAGGAAGGTTGTTTACTCGGAAGTTGAGTAACTGGTCATTTTTTAAAGCTGCAATTTAAAAGCCTTGCCCCCTCCTAGGGTCCGTAGCTCCAGATATGGTTGAACAGCCGGAGACTGCCGTGATTACCCCAGCCATGGTAGAGGAGGAAGAACAGCTTGAAGCTGCTGGGCTAGAGAGAGAGAGGAAGATGCTAGAAAAGGTAAAATAGGCATCACGTTCATCGTCGGGGGTGTGGTTTGTGTGCTTAAGTTTACTAGTCTGGTTTTTTATCAACTTTAAAACGGGCTTCCTTATTTATCTCTGTTTACCGATGCTATTTTTGAGAAACTTTTGCATGAGCTTTGAATAAGGCTTCTATCAGATATAGTCTTGGTCTGTAAAGTGGCCTCATCTCTCTTAAGTGAGCATTTCAAATTGCTTGTTTAGCTATTATAATTCTTCCAAAGTCGGTAGTGAATTATTTTTAGTGAATTCTTTCAGTGCTGTTTTCCACCTAAGTAATCAACTTGTTTTTTGCTTTCTTTTCCATTTCTTGGGCTATTGCTAAGTAAGATCCTTTAGGTTAAAATGTGATGTACTTTTTCAATGAAGAGTTAATTATCCTTGGGGTTTTCTGGTACAGAGTATTTTGTACGTTACTAAAAGCAGTTTTTAACCTCTTGAAAAACTTCAGTTTTTAAGTATATTTTACTCCAGTACTGTCCTACCCTGTTGCTTCATTATTGCATATGCAAGAAGACTGACATCTACTACCGCTTATGTGCTGCCTACTAAGTGATTTTCTTGTAATAATTTATTTAGCCCTCCCAGTATTATGGTTATTTAGGTACTTTTGATATCTCCATTTAAATATGATGAAACTGAGGCAATTGGGGGTCGGGTCACACACTAGTGAACTCAAATTTGGCTGTCTCCAGAGTTCTTGTCCTTAACATTAAACCTCTCTGAGGACATTAACATTGAATTAACTCCATGTAATTACAAAACTACTCAAATTGGGGAATAATGCACTCCAAAGGCAAGTAATGAATTAGTTAGTTCCCTGCTATTTTATATCAACAATAATGATTCTTTTGTTAGCATTTTTGACACCTCATGATCATTTATTGTGAGTCAGTCACTGTTCTGAATGCTGTACATGTATTTTACTCATTGAATCCTCAATAGTATCAAGTAGATACCATTATTAAACTCATTATGATTACTGTTATTAAACTTACTAGTTTAATTACTAGTATAAACTATTTTATTAAAATAGTCTATAAACTAGGTTCTATTTTCATTCCACTTTACAGATGAGGAAACTGAGGCACCTAGAGGTTGCCTGGGATCCCTCAGCCAGTAAATGGCAGAACAAAGATGGTAATGTAGGCCATGTGGTTCCAGAATTCACACTTTTTAACCACCTTGCTATACTTTCACTCCAGTATATAATAGTTCCATTATTACTGATCATCTGTAGTTGACCATAATCCGGTAAGGTAGTATGTTAACAAATTTTAATAGAATTGGGAGGTCAACCTTGAACCACCTTTACTCATTCTATGAATTCCTACAGTACTTAGTTACACAGTATTATCCTTACTTACTTGATTCTTTCTCACTTTGTTTCTTGAGGGCACATCACATTGTTTTGTTTTTGTAGGCTGTGCACCTGGCAACTAGTAGGCTATAGTAAATGTCTATTGAATTTCTAACTAAGGTAAAAGAATATTTTATAATATATTACCTAACATATATGATTATATAAATAAAATAAATATACTTACAAGCCATTGTAACAAGGTGAATTATAAAGGATGAATCCTGGGGCATGGTCCAGAGTAGAATCAACTTCAGAGATTGTTAGCAATAAACCCTTAATTTTGAGTAGTGTAGTTCTCTTTTATAACCCATGAAGATTGTTGGTTAAGGAAATGCTATTTGAAGAAAGATATGAGGTGTAATAATAATACATTTCAAGAATGCATGAGTTCAAGTGAAGAAAGATTATTTTCACATTTAAAAAAGGTCTATCAGGGAATTCCCTGGCGGTCCAGTGGTTAGGACTCCAGGCTTTCACTGCTCTGGGCCCAGGTTCTTCCCCTGGTTGGGGAACTAAGATCCCACAAGCGGTGCGGTGCTGTGCGGCCAAAAAAAATTTTTTTTAATAAATAAATAAAAAAGGTCCGTCAAAATTTGTAGTACCATAAGTATTTGCTGATTAAACTAGGAGTCAAAATAACTGCTACTTTCAGTGAAATTTTTAAGCTCTTGAACATTTTGCAATCCTAAAGTTTTTTGGAATTGTTACTCTTGAGGGATAGGTATGGTACAACTAGCTTTTCTTTAGCAGTTATGCATCATAGAACTTAAAATAGCAATTTTTAATCCATTTTTCAGTACTTCCATGAATAAAGCTCTTTTCAGTCCCATTAGTGCAAGGGTGTAATTTGCTAAAAACCTAGTAGGATTGTGGTTCATTGTTATTACATGTCTTTTTATGTACAGGTATTGAAAGAATTTGATTGCTTTTTGCCCTTGACACTTACAAATTATTCCCTCAGTGACTGTAGAGAAAATTCTAAGAATAAGTCTCTCTCTTACATGTCTTTGGAGCCAAAAAATTCAGTACACAAAAGTAATGATTCCTTTTCTTTTGGGAGAATTCAGTATTTATGGGCATGTATTTAGAAGTACTTAAGAGAGGAAGAGCTAGCTTAAGTTCTTAATGAGAAGCATTTACTTTGCTTTAGGAGATTTGAAGGTTTGTGAAGATCCTGGAGAATGATTTTGACATTCATTTGCTACAGTTATTTTCTTTGACTTTTCACCTGCATTTCCTTTTGAAAGAAGTCATTGTTAGTCTAGAATACTTGAGAGTAGCTTTAACTTCTGTGTAAGTGGGGGAAGGGGAATGGTAAGAGTTGTGAGGGTTCTTGGAAAGGTAAAAGGAAAACTGTTCATATTGTGTAACCTGAAATAGAACTCCCTCCGCAAAAAATAAATAAATAAAACTGGGGTTGGGAGAGGTAATGGGGTAGACAGTGGAGAATTTATGCTCTTGGTGTCCACTGGCATACTCTCTCACTCTCTCATCAAGAGATGCTTTCCGCCAGGCACTCAGTATTGAATACTTTCCACAGATGAAGCTACAATTTACTTTAATATAACAAATAACAAAATTAAGTCAAGAAAGAGTAATGATAGATGAGAAGATTTACTATAGAATTATTTTGAAATACAGAAGACTGGGTTTAAAGGTTAACCATTGGCATATTCTAATTATATTATAAATTATTGTTCCATGATGGCACCTTAAAGCTTTAATTACTTTAAAGATGTATGCTAATTTATTCTGAACAGGACTTAAGGCAGCAGATAAATTAAGCACAAAGTATTTTAACTAAAATATAAAATTAAAGTTAAATTTAGGAATTCATTTTTATAAAGTTTTAAGTAATTTCATCTCATTTATAATATCCATTTCATTAAGTGACTGACTATTGTAATCATAGTAGTACGTTGGTAATAATAAAAGAAAGGCTGTCCTAAAAGAACTGAAAATAGAGTTTTATCTGCACGGGTAAGACTATGGATGATTTTTAAAAGAATTTTTATTTTCTTGTAATGCGCATGTATTTCATTAAATTTATTGTTAGGTATCTTATTGTCACTGCTTTTGTAATAGAAAATAAATTTATTTTGAAAGAAAAGTTAGATGACATAACATCTGGGAAATATAAGCTAATTTATACTGGTGTCTGATTTATAAGGTCAAGCCTTAACCACTAAATTAAATTTACCACACACACACTCAGGAGTGGAATTGCTGGTTAGTAAGATTTGCATATATTCAACTCTCAGTTGACTTCAGCCCACTTAATGCTTTTCTTTTGAGTTCAGATTACAGTATTTGGTTGGCAAATTATGAACTGGATTTGGCCTTATGTCTGCTTTATTGGAACACAACTTTTGTTTACATGTTGTCTATAACTGCTCGAAGGCAGATTTGAGTATTTGCAATACAAACCATATCATGCTCAAATATTTAAATATTTGCCCTTTGCCCTTTTACAGAAAATGTTTGTGGACCATTGACCTATACTATTTATTTGTTGCTTTTGTTTCCTCTCTTGTGCCCTCTGTTATTGTTCTCTTAAGATGTTTAACTTTTATTATGAGTTGAGAGGGTTCCTCCTCAGCCACTAGACTGTTGTATACTCTTACAAATCAATAAATAAATGGTGTGTAAAAGTAATATGGAAAGCAGAGGTTTGTAAATGGAAGGCGTACAGAGGTGAAAGATAAAGGTAAGAGTATGAGAGTAGAAAGCTAAAAGGTAAGGGCAAAGCTTGGGCAACACAATACTGAGGAGGAAAGAAGCTTGTAAGAAATAAACAGTAGATTTAGCACGTTTAAATATTTTGACAATATAGTTTTTGAATTCTAAAACTAGATGTTCTGATTCCTAGCTAATGAGACTATCTTTTAATTCCAATGCTCCTTCAAATTAAACTGGTGTATAAAATTTTTCTTTTCTGAAATCATTTGGTTTTGTAAAAACTTAAATTCAACCTGAATTAAATATTTGCTTTCTCACTTTAATTTCAAATATTTTGAAAATGGACCTTCAATTCTGTAGATGCCAATAACCATATATTCAGTGTCTGAAATTTCAGTATTTTGGTAGCCAAGCTATACTTTACCAGATTGCCTGTTGAACCCCAGAATCATATTTTTTTTAGCTATTCTAGGTTTTTGTTTGGAAGATAACCATTTTTAGTAAGTGAATTTAATATTATAAAAATATTTTTCATGAATTACAGGAAATATATTAAACCTAAAGAGCAGTTGTTTAGTCATCTTTGTTACACCTTATGCCGAAAAAAATCAGTGTATGTCAGGAAACCGTTAATAATTATGGAAACTTTCTCTTTGGATAGGCTCGCATGTCTTGGGATAGAGAGTCCATGGACATTCGATATCGTAGACTTCAGCATTTGCTTGAAAAAAGCAATATTTACTCCAAATTTTTATTGACTAAAATGGAACAGCAGCAATTAGAGGTATGTATATGTGATTGATTATAGCTAACAGCTTAAATTTTTAAAATAAGCTTTACTGAGATATAAATTACATACAATAAATTGCACACATTTTAAGTTTAGAGTTAGATGAGTTTTGACCTGTGTAACCACCGGCACAGTCAAGATAAAGAACATTTCCATTATCCCAAGAAGTTTTCTTCTCTCAGTGGTCTCTGCTTCTGGCCCCGAACAACCACTGGTTTCTGTTTTCTGCCACTATAAATTGGTATTGTTTTTTCTAGAATATTATATAAATGGAATCATATGATAAGCACTCTTTTGGTGTCTCGCTTCTTTAGCTCAGCATATTTTTAAGATTCACTTACGTGTATTTATTTATTTAGTAGATCATTTTTATTCCTAAGAAGCATTCCACTGTATGAATATACCAACAGTTTTTAAAAATTATGAATACTGTATTAATTAAATGAACAAGAATTAAGAACTAGGACATTCTAAATATTTTTGCACCTCCATTTCTGCTTCTCTTTCCCATCTCCTTGCCTCGTTTACCATCCTAACCCAGAGGTGATTACCATCATGAATTTTGTATTTATCATTTCTCTGCTTAAAAAAATAGTTTAACATATATCACATATGTATATGTCCATAAACAGTGTATATTTTTGGTCTTGCTTATTTTGAGCCTTCTAAGAATGGTATCATACTATATGTAGTTTTTCTATAGTTTGCTTTTGTCCTTCAAGGTGTGTTTCATTCAAGAGTAACTGCTTCTAAGCAGACTTTAGACCAAAACGCCTGTTTTTAGTTCCAACTTCATCCTCACTTCTAGGGTTGCCTTGTGCTGCCTGCCAATCCTTGAGCTGTTGGAGTTTCCTCAATATAAATTGCTTTACTCCAACATTTATTTTTTTATTCACCTGTTAACTGATTTTTATCCTGTCCAGTGATATTTTTTGGATGCCAGAAATTGTGAATTTTATGTTGCTCAGTCCTCTTTTCTAAAAATTGCTTTATTGAAATATAACTGATATACACAAAACTGTACATTTTTAAAATGTATACCCATGAAGCCACCACAACCAAGGTAATGAACATAACCATTAATTCCAAAAAATTCTTCCTGTCCCCCCATTTTTAATGAGATATAATTGACATGTAACATTATATTAGTTTCAGGTGTACAGTGTAATGATTCAATATTTGTATATATTGCAAAATGATCACCACAGTAAGTCTAGTTAACATTATCACTGTACACAGTTAAAAAAATTTTTCTCCCTTGTGATGGGAACTTTTAAGATTTACTCTCTTAACAACTTTCAAATATGCAGTAAGTATTATTAACTATGGTCACCATGCTGTGTAGTACATCCCCATCCATGACTTGTTTATTTTATAACTGGAAATTTATACCTTTTGACCTCCCCCCTCACCCCCCACCCCCCAACCACCGGTCTGTTCTCTGAATCTGTGAGCTTTTTTTTTTTTTTAAGATTCCATCTGTAAGTGAAATCATAGTATTTGTCTTTCTCTCTTATTTCACTTAGCATAATGCCCTCAAGGTCCATCCATATCGTCGCAAATAGCAAGATCACATTCTTTTTTTATGGCTGAATTCTGCCGCTTTTTAATTTTCTCCCATCCCTCACTTCCTGTCTTCATCACCAGATAGCCACTGATCTGCTTTCTGTAATTACAGATTTGTTTGCATTTTCTGTTGGTGTTAGGTTCTTTTAGCTTTTATATCTGAAAAAGTCTTCATTTACCTTTTATTTTTGAAAGATTTTCTACTGGTTGAAGAATTTATTTTTCTTTAGTGCTTCCCCCCACCCCCTTGCAGTATTTTAATGATGTTTCACTGCTTTCTAGCTTACATTGTTGCTAACAAAGCCAAAGTCCTTATGATGGCCTACAAGACTATAAGCAGTCTGGTTGCCTCCCTCAACCCCATACCTTTCAGACCTTGTTCTAGGTGTGTTTCCGGCCTTTAGGCCTTTGCACTGGCTGTTTTCTACTTGGAACCCTCTTCTCAATAGATACCTGCCTGGCTTACTTCATCATCATCTTCAAGCTTTGGCTTACACGTTTTCGCAATGAGACCTGCCCTGACAACCTTAAATAAAGTTACCTGGCACCTCCATCCTCACACTCCTGATCCCCTTTACCTTGTTCTTTTCTTCGCATTGCATTTATCATCTAAGACACTGTATAATTTATTTATAGTCCACCAGAAGTATGAAGATTTAAAAACTTGGGCCAAGTGTCAACACTACAATAAATCCTTTTGTCCCCATCATTCACATTTAACAGTTATCAATCAAGATTTTGCTACACTTGCTAAATTCTCTTTTTCCTTTGTTGAAGCCCTTTTTAACCCTTCCTATGGTAAAATGAAACAGAAAAACAAATACCAAGCTTAATGACTCACTGTAAGGTAAATACTCTTTTAACCACCTCTTGGAAATGGTTTGAATCGTTTTCTGTTCTGCTTTTAAAGCTTTGTTAGGGGGCTTATGGAACAGCTTTTTTAGTCCAAGAATAACTTGGTCCCTCTTCTGAATGTTCTTGAAGCCCCATACATTAAGAGGCCTTTCAGCTTTGGCTGACGGGAATGTGAACTGTTCCTGAGCCCTTGTGAGCACAGGGATTGTTCTACCTGCTTTCTAGTTGCTCTTTTCCTGGCCTTCATTTTCTTACACTCACACACTGATCAGTACTCAGCCTGAGGATGCCACTGCAGATCTTCAGAGCCTCTTTTGTATGCAACTGTCTCCTCTCTGGTACTTGACCTTGGTTTGCTAGCTCCTCTGAGTTTTGCACTCTGTCTTTTCAACTCAGGGAGACTGTTGAGCTCTACTTGGGTTCTTCCTCCATTATTTGCACTTGGAAGTTGCCTCCAGGCAGTAAGCTGGGCAATCAGAAGATTCACGTTGGTCGTTCGTGACAGTGTTCACTGTTCTTTGCTGCGTGTTGCTGAAAACCACTGATATATTTTATCTAGATTTTAGTTGCTTAAGGCAAGAGGGTAAATCTGTTCACAGGACAGTGTTCACTGTCCTTTGCTGTGTGTTGCTGAAAACCATTGATATATTTTATCTAGATTTTAGTTGCTTAAGGCAGGAGGGTAAATCTGTTCTCTGTTACTCCATAAAGGCTTGAAGCGCAAGTTCTTGTTTTTTAATTTTTATATACAGTTTCTTCATTGTGAACTTAAGTTATTTGAGATGTGTGTTTCATACTTTGCATTTTCCACTTTTGACACTAAGAAAAAATTATCTTACAGGAACAGAAGAAGAAAGAGAAATTGGAGAGAAAAAAGGAATCTTTAAAAGTTACTAAGGTAATAAACAGTAAGCTAGAATATTTTGTATACGTTACCTTCGATATTGAAGACATTCTCTTGTATTCTTTTGACTATTGATCATCTATTTAATTTTAATATTCTTTATCTGATAACCTATCTTTGTTGGTTGTATAGAAATATGTAAAATCTGTTTCTCAGTATTTTAGATATGGGAGGAGAGCTAAACTATGACCTTTTTAGTTTCTTATTCTGTGGACTATATTTCATAATAGCAAAATTTCACTTTCTTATCTGGGGAAAAATCTGCAAATATTTTATACCTCAAGGCATTTTATAAGTGGCCAGCTCTTTTGGAGCATGTAATGCTTACTCTTCTTCATGCCTCTAACCTCATCATGTCAACTTGGAGCCATAAGAGTAATCTAAATTTGTATCTTGTACATAGCTGTAGCAGTGGAACCAAACTTGGAACATATGGCATATATGGTAATAGCATTTCAGATAGAGCATTCATTTAGGGATAGCCTGAATTTTAGACGTGATCTTTTTGGGAAATACGTTTTAACATGAGGCTGTTTAATGCCATATTGATAGGGATTATACAAACAACACTTGTGTTAGTGAAAAGAGAAACAATAAAGGTAACATTTATTGAGTACTTACTATGTGCCGGGTATTGTTCTAAGCTTTACATGTTTTTACTTAATTCTCAAAGCAGCTCTGTTAGGTAGAGATACTGTTATTATCTACATTTTATGTATAAAGATACTGATGCAAGGAGATAAGGCACAGTTCATCCTCATTATTTATAGATCCCATACTTGCCACTTAGCCTACTCGCTAAAATCTGTCACCTGTGTTTTTGTGGTCATTCACAGACATGTGCATATGCAGAATGGCAAAAAATTAGAGTCTCCCAACATGCACATTCCCAGCTGAGGTCAAACAAAGCTGTCTGCCTTATTTAAGTTGTCACAGTGTAAACAAGTGTCCTTTTTGTGGTCTATTTAATGCCATGATTTTTGCATTTTTGTGGTTTTGGTGGTTTTGCTGTTTA
This sequence comes from Balaenoptera physalus, assembly GCF_965194825.1. NCBI lineage: Eukaryota > Metazoa > Chordata > Mammalia > Artiodactyla > Balaenopteridae > Balaenoptera > Balaenoptera physalus. Next base: position 55,586,881 of record NC_138893.1, on the reverse strand, counting down.
AAAGACTGTCAGCCACATTGTGCTGAAGTGCTGTCTAGTGTTTCTATTGCAAGAAGGCTGTGGTGTTCCTTATGGAGAAAATATGTGTGTTAGATAAGCTTCCTTCAGATGTGAGTTACAGTGCTGTTGGCTTTGAGTTCAGTGTTAATCAGCATATGTTTTAAATGAGGTGTGTTTAAACAGCAACATACATAAAATTGGGTTATGCGTTGATCAGTTGATGAAGATGTGACCAGAGGCTTGCAGGAACCTAAACTTGTATTTCTTCTAGATGCACTGGTTCAGTGTTCACTAGTTCAGTATTCACAGCGACTTTATAGAACACAACTATTGTGAATGAGAATTGACTAACTTTGAAGGTCACATATCTAATACATAGTAATGCCAGGATTTGAATCTAGGATTAATTTCGGATTCCACACTTAATTTCTATACCAAACTGCCTTTGTTAGAAAATATCAAAATGCCAATAGGAAAAATAGGTAGGGTATCTTTAAGTCCAGTTACTTGATTCTTAGTGTGGTTATTGGTGATGTTAAAGTATATAGCAGATAACTTTGCAACAAAAGCAATTGTGGAAAACTGATGTTTGACTCAGTTGCGAACTCCAGGAGTTTATTTTGGGTTTTTGAAGAATGTACTTATAATTTTACTGGCTTAACCATTTACCCAATACTCGTCAAACTGCTGATTTCAATCAGCCTTCACTTTCACCCAGCTAACTTTTTATACCAGGTTTTGGGGTTTTTTTCCCTTTATTCTAAAGGTGTCAACCATTAAATTCTGCCTATTCCATTTCACTAGTCTCTTTTGGTATTTTCTTTTTTAATCCTTTAAATTTTTAACTTCATTTTTATATTTACCTTATTTCTTTGTCATTTTTATTTTTCATACATGTTGTCTACCTATTCTTTGCCAGCTCTCATTCTGAAACTTTGTTTTTGAACACTTCTTCCTTTCCCTTATCTCCTTTCACTAGTAATTTTTCAGTGGTTTTCTCTTTTATTTCTACTGTCAGTTGTATTTAACTTATAAATTATACTGAAAATGAGTACTCCTTCCATACCATACCCAATGAGTATCTTCAGCATAAATATACAGTTAGAGAAGATGTACATGGTAATTTCAAAATAAAAATGCCTTCTGTGTTTAGTTTTGAAATGTCTCTTACATGGAAGAAAACTGAGGAAAGTAGAGTCTTTGGGAAAAAGTAGAGGGATATGGTTACAAACAGGTTATAGTAGGGAAATACAGAAAAAGATTACCTTTTGGTAAGCATAATAGTGAAGAGTTGTGGATGTGGTTCAACTGCAAGGAAAGCTAACCTAATCAGTGCCTTTTAACATATAATACCATAGAAGTCTTTAGGAAAATAATACTCTAAATCCTTGTTTTGTAGGGTAAAAATTCCATTGATGCAAGTGAGGAGAATGCAGGTAAATTTCCTTGTTCCAGTTTTGAAGACTATGTGTTTATATTTTTGTTTTAATTACTATAAAAAATAAATTTTTTTTTATAGTTATGAGAAAGAAAAGAGGAAGAGAAGATGAATCATACAATATTTCAGAGGTCATGTCAAAAGAGGTAAAAATAAAGGGGGAAGGACACATAAGATTCGATGTTGAGTAAAACCTATTGTGGGTTTTGAACCACCTTAAAGCTGTATTGATTACTGTTATTTACCTGGGTTTTCAGCCAGTTAAGTGTTTTAAGGAGGAAGATGGTACCATCTTCCTGTTTGTTAAAGGAGCATGAGCTTGGCCTAATCAGAAATTATTATAACTTCTTAGAACCTCAAAACTGTATCTTAAGAACTCTGTTCTTTGTTTGAAGACCATTAAGGAACTAAAGTCATAAACTCATTTCTAAAGCCATTTCTTTTTTACCTTCTCACTTATTACCTCATTAAATAGAAACTAATTAAAGCGTGTCCTCAGTTATGACAAACCCTAAATATTCCTTAAGCATAATTTAATGTATCACATTCTTAATATTAAAAAAAATTCTAACCTTGATTACCTACTCCATTTTTCTTTTACCTGAGATTCTAACTCTTTACATCTTCATAAGGTATAAAGTTTCACATAATACTTGTCCTTAGTCTAGGGATGTACTCTGATATTTTCCCTTTTTTCCCATTTAAAAATAATAGTTGAGACCCACTCAATTTATTATGGAACACACTCAGCCTGCAGTTTGAAAAACTATTAATGAGATTTATTGAAGTTTAACTAATCACATGGCTGTTATTTTAATTCATCAAATGTTGGTGGCATATCTGCTATGGACAAACTTTGTTCTAAGTGGGTAAGATCAATTAGTAAAGAAAGGTAATTGTAATAGGGAAGAACCTTTTGTATTATAAGTTAATCACTAAAGGGATGTTGCCTATAAGCTTAAATTATACATAATGGCCCATCTCTGGGAACCCTGCTTCCCAGGAATGAGCATTAAGCTAAAATACCTTTGTTTAGCTCACAGGAAACATACTGACCAGGCCCACCTGTGAATGACTGCAGGAAGGAAGAAATTCACACATCCCCTTCAGAGGCTGATGGGAACCAGGAAATGTTTGACTTTACTCCCTCCCCTTTTAGTATAAAAGGAGCCTGAATTCTAACTTGGGCAAGATGGTTCTTTGGGGCATGAGCCCACCATCTTCTCAGTTTGCTGGCCTTCCGAATAAAGTTGTTATTCCTTGCCCCAGCAACTCGTCTCTTTTGATTATTGGCCTGTCAAGCAGTGAGCGGTACGAGCTTAGACTCGGCAACATAATCACTGTCTTTGCCTTAGCCTATATCCAGTGAGAAAAATTTAGAAGGAAGTAGTCAAATATAATTGGATAATTGGAAAATGCTATTGAGCATATAGAGGGGCTCTTAACTCAAGCATGAGGTTCATAAAGGTTTCATCTAGGAAGTTGAGACTTGAGGGATAAAAGTTAAATCATTTAAAGGTGGGGATAGGTTAATAGGGAAATAGTAAGATATAGGGAAGATAGTGGGGATGTGTTGTAGGAAGAGATAATAACCTTTGACAAATGTCCAGAGGCAGGAGAATTCCTGGAAAGTTAAAAAAACTTAAAAGGAAATTATATTTGGTTCCAGTTTGTAAACAAAACAAGTGGTGAAGGATGAAGCTATAGAGGTAAGCAGTGTCAGGAGTTCAGGAGGTTTAATTTCTAAAAAGAATACTTAGTAGTTGGTATCGTTTTGAGTCATTCACAAATTGTTCTCCAAAAAGGTTCAGCTTATCTAGCCATTTTAAAAGACAACCCTTCTATCAGTTCTCTATATAAAATCTCTTTGGCCTTAGAATATGAATATCTATACTTACATAATACTTTACATATACACATGTATGTATGTATGTGGTGTCAGTCATTACATGTCCTGTCATTTTCCTGTGTATCTCAAATTTGAGATATGCTTAAAATTTCTTGAATGTATCATACTATTTTATTCCCTTGGTCCTCTGCACATGCTATTCTTTGTGCTTGAAATACAGCCTAATTCTGTCTTTAATGATTATGCCTTGATGACAACTTTTTCAGATAGTTTGATATAATACTCTCCTAAGTCACCAGGGACATTGTCTCCTTACCCTTAGCATCTAGTAGGTAATTCAAAATCAGAACACTTTTATTCTGTATTTTTAATGTATTTGTCTTTGCCTCTTGCTCAGGATTGCAAACTCAGGCCTCTAATCCAGAGAGAGGCCTAAAGTGGCCTGGAGTTGGGACTAATACATTTGGGAGTGAATCCTTGAATAATGGTAGTAACCTAGAGCAGGGTTTGGAGAACTTTTTTTGTAGAGGGCCAGATGGTAAACATTTTTGGCTTTGAGTAGTTTTGTGGGTAACTAATCAACCCTGAACTTTGCCGTTGTATCCAGAAAGCAGCCATAGACAGACTGTAAACCAGTGAGCCTGATTTTGTTCTAATTAAACTTTATTTAGACATTTATAAAAACAGGTTGCCGGCTGGAGTTGGTCCACGGTCTGTAGTTTGCCAGCCTCTGTACTAGAGGACTTCGCGAATTTGGAATTAGTCTATTCAGATAAGCTTCGACTTAAAAAAAAAAAAAGCTGGAAAATTTAGGAGTAAATATCCCAATTTTTAAGTGCTGCTAACGAATTCAGAATTTTGTAAGATGCTATCGGCTTCATTCCCTATGAATTCATGGCATGATGGTGTAAAGAAAATAAAAGACCTGGACTGTAAAAAAAAAAAAAAAAGATTCTATGGGCTTAATTTTGTCTGAGGTCCACCTGTATTTTAATTACCTTCAAGGCTTATCCCCATTTCCTGGCATAAAATCAGAACAAGAATAAACATTTGTTAAATAAATGAATGAACCACATTCATTGTTATTTTGTTTTTGTTTTCTCAATGTTTTAGGAAATTTTGTCTGTGGCTAAGAAAAGTAAAAAGGAGAATGAGGTAAGAGATTTATAATAGATATTAAATTTAGGAGTCATATTTGCTTCCCTGATCTCTTAATCACCAGTGTACATTTTTTCTCACTAGTTATCCTATTTCTTAGCTTTTTAAAAAAAATAACCATTTGGCTTTTTTTATCCTAACATGCTTCTTATATATCAAGTTTAAGTGGTCTATTGCATGTTCCTTAGTGTGTAAGTATTAATTTATGGGTCTTTGGGAGTCTAGCAATGATGCAAGTAACTCTAACCATATGGATATATACATTCCACATGTATATATTCCATAGCTTGTGGAAGCCCTGAGGGATACTTTAATCTTGTTTCTGGCCTTCAAGATTTTCTTTGGTTCTGTTTGGGAAGGCTTGATTTTACCCCCACCCCTAACCCCTCATTTTATGTAGAGAGGTTCCTTGTTACCTGAGTATTTACTATCCAAACCCCTATAATTACAAGATTTATTCTTTGTTCAGTATAAGGATTGGTTTATGATGCAGTTATAACCCAACTATGTTTAATGTAAATAAGATGAAGTAAGCATATTTTTAATAAATATTTAGTTGCATTTTTAAAGATAAAGCCCAATCTAATCTTCTACCACAATTTACTGTGGAATTGACATTTTATAATATACAATAAATAAACATATTGATCTTGTGTTCATTGGAAGAATCCTGACAAATGTATACATCTGTGTAACTATTATCCAAATCAAGATTTAGAACCTTTTCATTATGGTAGAAGGATCCCTTGTATCCCTTTCCAGTCATTTCCCCACCCCAAACCTAAAGGCAACTGCCTCTTGACTTCTATCATAGTAGTTTTGCCCAACTTTTTAAAAAAACTTCTATCACAATCTAGTTTTCATACAGATGAAATATAAATATGTATTCTTTTATTACCTGCTACTTTTCATTCAGCGTGGATGATAATCATTGATGTTGTTGAGTTTGTTACTAGTCGGTTTCTTTTTACTGCTGAGTAGTATTCCATTGAATATTATAATGTCTTAATCCATTTTCTTCATGAGCATTTGGATTGTTTCCACTTTGTGACTATTCTGAATGAGGCTGCTATGATAATTTGTGTAAAGATCTTTGTGTGGACACGTTTTGATATTTTTTCGGTATATACCTAGGAGTGGAATTGCTGGGTCATATGGTAAATGTAATTAAACTTTATAAGAAAGTACAGATCTTTTTCCAAAGTGAACACACCATTTTACTCTCACAAGAAGTGTATGAAAGTTTCAGTTCACATTATTGCCAGCATTTCATGTTGTTAATCTTTTTGATTTTAGCCATTCTACTGAATGTGAAATGAATCTCATGTAGTTTTATTTTGCCTTTTCTTAATTACTAATGTAGAGTTTATTTTCATGTTTGTAATGGCTGTTTATATGTTTTCTTTTGTAAAGTTTCTGTTCATATCTTTTGCCCAGTTACTGGGTTATTTGTCCTTTTGTTGATATATGAGTTCTATAATCTCATTGTTGTCACATATATAGACTGTATTTTCTTTAAGTTCGTGGCTTGCCTACTCATTTTCTTAATGATATCTTTTAATAAGCAGAAAATTTTAAATTTTGTAATAGCCCAAATCATTACCTTTTTTCTTTTGGTGGTTAGTGCTTTTTTGTCTTGTATAAGAAGTGTTTGTCTGTCACAAGGTTATCAAGTTATTCTGTTTTCTTCTAAAAGCTTTATGGTTCTGGGTTTGATGTTTAGGTATATCGTTTCATCACAGATTTTATGTATGGAGTGGTGAAACTCAAGTTTCCTATTTTTTCAGTTGAATATGCAGTTGTGGCATCATTTATAAGACTTACCATTTGTAAGACTTCCCTTTGAATTGACTTAATCCTTGTTTTCATTTTCTTAAAATGGAGTTGTGGACATAGCTAACCAATAAAAATCTACCATTGGTCATAAGTTGGTGCTGTGTCACAAACAGATAAATTGACATTCTTAAGTTTGATATAGTGAGTTTTTAAACTGTATTTACTTTGCCCCTTTGCCTGTAGTGAAAGTAATTACTTAGATGAAAGTAAATATTTTTATGTTCCTTGAAAATATTTTTTTTAACAGACATTATCTGTTATCCTTCCTATGGATGAAGGAAATTATTAAGAAAATAGTTTAATAAATTCTTGGGTAGCACATTTTAGAGGTTTGGAAGGGATGTATAATTGTAAAGGTCATTTCAGAAGTATATGCCTGTTATATGTAAGGGTTATTTTCAGAAGTGTTTTTTTTTTTCCAGTGGCTTTGAATTTGTGGGGGAAGGGAAGTAACAGTCTAGAGGGTTTTATTAAACATGTAGCTTTATTTTTTCATACCCAATGATTATACGACTGGTCAAATTTTGATTAGCAGTTACATTTTCTGATTAATGGAGGGTAGCAGCATTATTATGTATTAAACTTCTAATTAAACTTTTTTCTTTACAGGATGAAAGCTCCTCTTCTAATCTCTGTGTAGAAGATCTTCAGAAAAATAAAGATTCAAATAGTAAAATTAAAGATAGATTATCTCAAACAGTTAGGCAAAATACTAAATTCTTTTTTGACCCAGTTCGGAAATGTAATGGACAGCCAGTACCCTTTCAGCAACCAAAACACTTCACAGGAGGAGTGATGCGATGGTACCAAGTGGAAGGCATGGAATGGCTTAGGGTAATGAATCCTCAATTTTAATACAAGATATTGGTTCATTTCTATATGATAACCTATTAATATGATGTAACACAACTTGAGTTGTTCCTTCTTTGTTTCACTATTATATATAAAACAAACATTTCTGTGTAAATACTTATTTTCTAACTTACTTACCCAGAGTAAATTTTTGAAAGTGAAAAATTATCTTATTCAAGGCCATCAACATTTTTATGGCTTTGATAACTGACTTCCCACAAGTGTTATTATAACTTACAGTGTGAATATGTCAGTCTCATCATAATTATCATCTTTGGGTTAAAAGAAGAAATAAACTTACTGCTGATTCAATAGGTGTTTATGTCAGCATTTAAATACAGTGTATATTATTTTTGTCCAGATGCTTTGGGAAAATGGAATTAATGGCATTTTAGCAGATGAAATGGGGTTGGGAAAGACAGTTCAATGCATTGCTACAATTGCATTGATGATTCAGAGAGGAGTACCTGGACCTTTTCTCGTCTGTGGCCCTTTGTCTACACTTCCTAACTGGATGGCTGAATTCCAAAGATTTACACCAGAAGTAAGACATGTTTCCTTTTATTAAATATATTATCATTACAAATGTTTTACTGTTTTGTTGCCTGAATTAAGTTATAGATCTCTTAACTAAAATTATGTTGATTTCTGTGTAGCACTATATCTTATTTGACTTATCTTTCAATCTCAGCAATACCTTCTCTAAGTTTATATAGAATAAACTAAGTTTCTATAGTAATCTCAGACATCTTGCCTAAAACATCCCTGGGTGGTTTTTAGTGCCTTGAATAATTTGACTCACCTGAGATAGACCTGGGTAGAATTTATTTTTTAATTCTGTTCATCCTTATTATGGTGTTTTCCTTCCATACCTATGTGTTTTAGCTACATCATTGCATTATGAGAAGTATATATTCCAAAAATAACTTCACCATCTCTCTCACCTTACACTCAATTTGGTTCTATGGCTTTTTTATCCTCCCATAGTAGCCCAATAATTTATTAGAATTGATTGACTCATTTTGCTATAGAAATATAGAACTAAAGTTAAGTTAAATTATATTTTTTCTCTCAGAAATGATTAACTTTATATTTTACAAATTGTTGTTATTTACATTTTGTTCTAAAGTTTGTTATAAATCAATATAAAATCTTTCAGATTCCTACTATGTTATATCATGGGACCCAGCAAGAACGTCGAAAATTGGTAAAGCATATTCACAAACGGAAAGGGACATTGCAGATTCATCCTGTGGTGATCACTTCATTTGAGATAGCCATGAGAGACCGAAATGCATTACAGGTATGAATGGTCTTATTGGATTCTTTGTAATCCATAAATCACATTTTTCTTAACTTATAACACTTTGTCACCATCCAGTAGCATTTGTTTATTTATTTATTTTTTCTGATGGAAGTAATAGATTGCATTGTGCATATTCCTTTAGAACCTGGAGGTTTATATTAACAGAAAGATTGATGGGCTTCCCTGGTGGCACAGTGGTTAAGAATCTGCCTGTCAATGCAGGGGACACGGGTTCGAGCTCTGGTCCGGGAAGATCCCACATGATGGGGAGCAACTAAGCCCGTGCGCCACAACTACTGAGCCTGCACTCTAGGGCCCGCAAGCGACAACTACTGAACCCGTATGCCACAAGTACTGAAGCCCACGTGCCTAAAGCCGTGCTCTGCAACAAGAGAAGCCACGGCAGTGAGAAGCGCATTCACCACAACGAAGAGTAGCCCCTGCTTGCCGCAACTAGAGAAAGCCCACACTCAGCAATGAAGACCCAATGCAGCCAAAATAAATAAAATAAATAAATTATAAAAAGAAAAAGAACGATTGAGATGAAGGTTGTAGTCTCTAACAAGAAAATTAAAGCCTTTGGTACTTTAATCTATAGCCGTGACACCATTTTATTTATTCATTTATTTTTTATTTTTTAATTTTAAAATTAAAAATTTTTTCCTTGTTTTCTTTTTTTTAAAATTAATTAATTAATTAATTTGCTGTGTTGGGTCTTCGTTGCTGCGAGCGGGCTTTCTCTAGTTGTGGTGAGCGGGGGCTACTCTTCATTGCGGTGCGCAGGCTTCTCATTGTCGTGGCTTCTCTTGTTGCAGAGCACGGGCTCTAGGCACACACGCTTCAGTAGTTGTGGCTTGTGGGAACTAGAGCACAGGCTCAGTAGTTGTGGCACACGGGCTTAGCTGCTCTGCGGCATGTGGGATGTTCCCGGACCAGGGCTCGAACACGTGTCTCCTGCATTGGCAGGTGTATTCTTAACCACTGTGCCACCAGGGAAGCCCTCCTTGTTTTCTTTTTATAATTTAATTTAATTTACTTTAATTTAATTTTTTTGGCTGCACCGCACGGCATGCAGGATCCTGGTTCCCCGGTCGGGGAGCGAACCTGTGCCCCCTGCAGTGGAAGCGCAGAGTCCTAACCACTGTACCACCAGGGAATTCCCTCCACAACACCATTTTAGAATCAGCCAGACATAGACCTAATCTGTGAATGTATTACAGATGTCTCTGACAAGTGCTTTAAGTATATAGAACTTATCCATTTAATTTTAATTAAATAGTGGAATATATGAAGACAAGTTATTTTTTACTATCTTATGGATCTACTATGGCATAACATTCCCATATCTGTTTTTCTTTGTGTTGTAGCTAGTTATTTATTAGTGCCCAAGTTATTGTAATGCAATTGGAAAATGGACTTCTCATTGCCTCTCTCAGTTCATTTTTTGGTGTTTTGAACTTCCTCCTCACTGCTCCACGTATTTCACATACAGTTCTTTACTGCTTTGTTTGACTCTGACCAGTACAGTTGACCCTTGAACAACATGGGGGTTAGGGGCGCCAACCCTACGTGCAGTAGAAAGTTTGCATATATTTTATAGTGGGCCCTCCATATCCACAGTTCCAGATCTGGATTCAACCACTCGTGAATCATGTAGTACATACGTAGTATTTACTATTGAAAAAATCTGCATATGAGTGGACCTGTGCATTTCAAACTTGTGTTGCTCAAGATTCAACTGTATATCAGATTTTACTTGTGTGCTGGTAGAACTTTGGAATGTGGTTTGCAGTTATTTCTTCACAGTAAAAGTAATACATATTGCATGTAGGAAAAAGTAGTGTACAGAAAGACCTGAAAGCACTTGTAATTCTACCTGAGAATTACTACTGCTGTGTTATATAACTATTGTTAGCATATAGGTATAATTTATAAATATGGTAATACTTTATGTTGCTTATTGAAACACCTGTTTTCTACTAAATAATATAACATGAATATCTTCTAATTATTTTGATTACCATAGCCAGACCATATTGAAACAGTAAGCTTCCTTGTCAATTCCATTTGCCAGTGGCTAGAATTTTTGTAATTTTCCCTTTCACTGAATTTTTGTTATTATTTCAAGGATCCTAGCTTTAGGGGTTGATGGCATTGGGGGTACAGGACTCCTATTCCTGAGTGGCAGCAGAAGTAAATGAGTCCATTTACTAATTCATTTATCAGATTCCTCACCATTTCTGTTGCATTGGGTTTTCTCTTTTGCTTATTCATTTATGAAGGATGTTGTATATTTTGTTTCATTTTGTTAAGGTAGATATAGTGAGAGATTATTCAGCCTATCTGATTTGTTTGCCTTATCAGAAAAAGAGTTCCAAGTTTTTTATTAGAGAAGTCATAATATTATTTTAAAATTTTCTTTTCATTTTGCTATGAATGTATAAAGTAAAATGCAAAAGATGGCCCATTTCATACTCTTCCCCCAATTTGCCAATCCCATTATCCAAGGATACCTACAGTTGCCAGTTTGGTACTTATATTTCCCAGAAATATTGCATATTTCTGTATTTTTACACAGTAAAACAGAGGAACTTAAGTTTGCTTAATCAAGATAAAAGAGCACAGATATTAAAGATGAGAAATTAAAACAATTTTCATGACAACTTAATGAAAGTAAATGGTTAGCTTTCTGTGAAGATATAAATTACCAAAATTAGCTCCAGAAGAAAGGAAAAACCTAAACAAACCAATAACTATGTAAGAAGTTGAGAACACCATCAGATTAAAAAAAAGAGTGTCAATCTCAGATGTGGGCTTCAAGAATGAAAATTCTAACGATATTTAATGTTTCAGAGCATATAGAATTAATAAAGTCCTTCAGTTCTTTTTTTAGGACTGCAAGATAACACTAATTAAAACTTGACAGAGCATTAGAAAGGAAAACTACAGACTGCTTTGACTAAAGAATGTGAATGGAGAGATCTGAAATATATAACAGCAGGTGGACTTTATTAGTTCAGGACCAAGTGAGGTCTATTTCAGCAACACAAGTATATATCAGTTTTAGGAAATTAACTCATTCTCTTAGTAGATCAGAGGAAAACATGATCATCTCAATAGGTATAGAAATACCATTTGATAAAATCGAACATCCATTCCTAATAAAGAGGTTTTATCTTTAAAATTGCTTTTAGGAAAAATTGTGAGATCATCATATAAAAAGTTTCCCCTGAATTCCTTTTCTAGAATTGCTACTGGAAATACTTAATAGTAGATGAAGGACACAGGATTAAGAACATGAAATGCCGCCTAATCAGGGAGTTAAAACGATTCAATGCGGATAACAAGCTTCTTTTGACTGGTACTCCTTTGCAAAACAACTTATCAGAGCTTTGGTCATTGCTGAACTTTTTGTTGCCAGATGTATTTGATGACTTGAAAAGGTAGGTAAGCGGTTATTTAATTATTTCCTATGTTTTTCTAACTGTCTCAATCTGTGCTCATAGTTAAAATTAATTTCTGTCTTCTAGGTAGCTGGATTAAAGTGATAGCTTTTGGCCAGTTCTTTGTGGTGTATATATTCTGCTCTTTTTATTTTATTTTTTTCCAGTTTTATTGAGAAATAATTGACATATCACTGTATAAGTTTAAGATGTACAGTATGACTTATATGTATTGTGAAGTGATTAACACAATAGGTTTAGTTAACATCCATTATCTCAAATAGATAAAATGAAAAGAAAAAGTTTTTCTCCTTGTGATGAGAACTCTTAGGATCTACTCTTAACAACTTTCCTATATATCATAGAGCCGTGTTAAGTGTAGTCACCATGTTGTACATTACATCCCTGGTCTTTATTTACTTTATAACTGGAAGTTTGTACGTTTTAACCACCTTCCCCCAATTCCCCTTCCCCCAAAAAGTATGTTCTACTTTTGACACAAATTATGAGAGGAGATAAATAAAAGATTATTTAAAAGCTTTTATTGCATTGATTAATTAGAGACAAACTGTTTTATGCTGCCTTAAAAAAAAAATATTTTTTTTTTTGGCCACACTGCACCGCTTGCGGGATCTTAACTCCCCAACCAGGGATCGAACCTGGGCCCACAGCAGTGAAAGCCCCAAATGTCTTAACCACTGGACTGCCAGGGAATTCCCTGCCTTAACATATTTTTATAAAGCTCCTTATTGTCTTAACTTTGTGAAACACTTTAGGTGGATTTTTCTCATTATCTTCTCACAAACAAGAGATGGAGAGGTTGAAGGGATAGGGGTTGATACATCCCCTGTCTCACACATAAGAAAACCCAAGTGTCAAGTTATTAAAAATATAACTAGTTAATGCCAGAGTCAAAAATATAACCAGGGTCTCCCAGTTTCACCCTCATGCTTTTTACTCTAGAAACTGTTTGAATCTTAGCTTATATAATAAAAATCAAAATATAAACATAGTTTTCAGAAAATCATTAGTATAGTCAGAACGGAAGAGTAAATAATCTTACCAGACATTAAAAATAATTAACATAGAAGTATCAAAATCAGGAGGGCAAAATAATTGATTTATACTTACTTTGGCATCAGTGAAGGAAGAACGTTAATTTTATATGGGAGAATAACTTTTAATGTTTTATCTGGAG